>NW_016107315.1:7069377-7071623 GCF_001604975.1 Cebus imitator
TTTTTTTTTTTTTTTTTTAATGCCTTTCTCATATCATGCATTCACAAAAAAGTATTACTGCTTCTGCCACTTTTGTTTTCTTTTATCATTGCATAGTGAGTCGAGGTGGTGGGAAAGTCCAAGTTCAAGGGCACTCTTAGGACTTTAAGTCATGGTGTTTGGATAGAGGAACAGAGTTCACAGGCAGCAATAATGAACATAATTGCGAAGTATAAGATGTTAAAGAGCTATTCTTCCTCTTAGCTAATACTAGGGAAATTAAAGTAAATGTGGATTAACAGGAGAGAATACACAATCATGTCCACTTTTATTTTATTTTTTAATTTTTCTTTGAGACAGAGGTTTGCTTTTGCTGCCCAGGCTGGAGTTCAATGGCACAATCTTGGCTCACTGCAACTTCCGTCTCCCAGGTTCAATCAATTCTCCTGCCTCAGTCTCCTGAGTAGCTGGGATTACAGGAGCCTGCCACTATGCCCAGCTAATTTTTTGTATTTTTAGTAGAGTCAGCGTTTCACCATGTTGGCCAGGCTGGTCTTGAGCTCCCGACCTCAGGTGATCCACCTGCCTCAACCTCTCAAAGTGTTGGGATTACAGGCGTGAGCCACTGTGCCTGGCCCATGGCCACTTTAAAAAAAGAAACTTGTATGTAAGTTGATTGGATGTCTATAAAGTTTTTCCCACTGGAAAATGGGGGTTTTGTTACTCTAACCTCAGGTCTAAGTAAAACATTATTAATTTAAGACCCTAATTAATGATTCTCTGGTTCAGAAAATTGCTTTTTTAATTTTTTTTTTTGGAGAGGAAGTCTTGCTCTGTTGCCCAGGCTAGAGTGCAATTGCATGATCTCGGCTCACTGCAACCTCCGCCTCCTGGGTTTAAGTGATTCTACTGCTTCAGCCTCTTGACCAGCTGGGACTAAAGGCCGCCCGCCACCACACCCAGCTAATTTTTGTATTTTTAGTAAAGACAGGGTTCCGCCATATTGGCTAGGCTGGTCTTGAACTCCTGACGTCGTGATCTGGCCACCTCACCCTTCCAAAGTGCTGGGATTACAAGTGTGAGCCACTGCACCCAACCAGATATTTGCATTTATTTGCAGTTCTTTAAAAAACCAGTGCTAATTTTAGAATAGTATTGAAGTAGAAAGAAGGTATAAAAAATTGGAAAACGCTTGAACACAGATTGTAGTTTGAAATGTCCCTGTTAGCTAGTTCATGTATCTTTTGTCTTCTTTAAAAGAAAGTTGGGGGGGAGGGGATTGTAACATTGTTCTGTTTCAGTAAAGTTTCAGGGCCAAGTGTGGTAGCTCAGGCCTGTATTTCCAGCATTTTGGGAAGCGGAGGCGGGTGGATCCCCTGAGGTCAGGAGTTAGAGACCAGCCTGGCCAACATTGTGAAACCCTGTCTCTACTAAAAACACAAAAATTAGCCGGGTATGGTGGTGGGTGCCTGTAATGTAATCCCAGCTACTTGGGAGGTTGAGGCAGGAAAATCGCTTGAACCTGGGAGGTGGAGGTTGCAGTGAGCTGAGATTGTGTCACTGCCCTCCACCCTGGATGACAGAGCAAGATTCTGTATTGGAAAAAAAAAAAGGTTCAGATTGGTTATGTTATAGTGGAAGCCTTGGTTTACTAAAATATATGTTTAGCCCACCAGTGAATATAATACTTTAATTTTTTAAAGAGGGTTCTAAGCATACCTTTATGAACAAGAGTGCAGAAAGTATAGGAGCTGAAAGAAAGTATCTTAAAAAATGGCATGTTGGCCGGACACCGTGGCTCACACCAGTAATCCCAGCTCTTCGGTAGGCTGAGACGAGTGGATCACCTGAGGTCAGGAGTTTGAGACCAGCCTAGTGAAACCCTGTCTCTACTGAAAATACAAAAATTAGCTGGGTGTGGTGATGCGCGTGCCGGTAGTCCCAGCTAGTTGGAAGGCTGAGGCAGGAGAATCTCTTGAACCCTGGAGGCGGAGGTTGTAGTGAGCTGAGAATGTGCCACTGGGCGACAGAATAAGACTGCCTCAAAAAACAAACAAAAAAAAACAAAACAAAAGACATGCAGGGGCTAGGCTCCGTGGCTCACGCCTGTAGGCTCTGTGGCTCAAGCCTGTAATCCCAGCACTTCAGGAGGCCAGGGTCTCTAACTCCTGACCTCAGGGGATCTGCCCTCCTCGGCTTCCTGAAGTGCTGGGATTACAGGTGTGAGCCATGGAACCTAGCCACTGCATGTCTTTTTTTTTTTTTTT
>NW_016107315.1:7073314-7074898 GCF_001604975.1 Cebus imitator
ATAGGGTACAAGAGACTCTCTTTGTTTTTGTTTTTGAGACAAGTCTCACTCCATTGTGTGAGGCTGGAGTGTAGTGATGTGATCTCAGGTCATTGCAGCCTCTGCCTCCGTGGTTCAGGCGATTCTCCTGTGTCAGCCTCTCAAGTAGCTGGGATTACAGATGCCTTCCACCATGCCCAGCTGAGTTTTGTATTTTCATTTTTATTTTTTATATTTTGGTAGATACGGGGTTTTACCATGTTGGCCAGGTTGGTCTCAAACTCCTGACCTCAAATGATCCACCTGTCTTGGCCTCCTCAAGTGCTAGGATTACAGGTGTGAGCCACTGCGCCCAGCCCAATTTTTGTATTTTTATTTGAGACAGGGTTTTACCATGTTGGCCAGGCTGGTTTCGAACTGCTTACCTCAAGTGATCTGCCTACCTCAGCCTCCCAAAGTGCTGGGATTACAGGTGTGAGCCACTGCGCCCAGCCACAAGGGACTCTGTATACCATTTTTGTAACTTCCTCTGACTATAATTATTTTCTAATAAAAAATTTAAAAAATACAAGCCTACTGATGACTGGTCAAGGTGAAATTGCTGTAAAATTTCTAACCTTTTATTCTCAATTTTTGTACATGTGAATAAATAACAAATTCTTAGTCAGCTGGCACTGGCCTGAAGACCATAGTTACATCTTAACTTCCCTTTCCTCTTCCCTTTGTGACTACTCCGTATCATTGCCACTCTCATCCTCTTTACCCTCTCCACTGCTGTATTCCTCTTTTGTTCAAAATTATTTACTGTGTAGTTAATTAGTGCCAAGACCCTGAGAATATAAAAATGAGCAAGGCTTTGGCTGTGGTGGAGCCTATTTTCTAATATTGGAGACTTTTGTTAACCAAAGAATCTTACAAATATGTAGTTCAGGCTGGGCATGGTGACTCACACCTGTAATCCCAGCACTTTGGGAGGCCAAGGCGGGCGGATCCACAAGGTCAGGAGTTCAAGATCAGCCTGACCAACATGGCGAAAAAACCCCGTCTCTTCTAAAAACACACACAAAAAATTAGCCAGGTGTGGTGACGAGTGCCTGTAATCTCAGCTACTTGGGAGGCTTAAGGCAGGAGAATTGCTTGAACCCAGGAGGCAGAAGTTGCAATGAGCTAAGATTATGCCACTGCACTCCAGCCTGGGCAACAGAGTCAGACTGTGTCTCAATAAAAACAAAAAACAAATATGTAATTCAAATTGCTTATAGCTCACATTTATTAACTCCTTTCCAGGCATTATATAAAGGATTTTTTTTTTTTTTGGGTGGGGGAGACAGGGTCTCACTTTGTCACCTAGACTGGAGTGCAGTGGTGGGAACCTGGCTCACTGGAACCTTGATCTCCTGGACTCTCAAGTGATCCTCCTGCCTCAGCCTCCCAAGCGCAAGCAGCTGGGACCACAGGCACATGCCACTATACCTGGATAATTTTTAAAATTCATTGTATAGACAAGGTATCTCCATATTGCCCAGGTTGGTCTTGAACTCCTGGCTTCAAGCAGTCCTCTCACCTTGGCCTCCCGCAGTGCTGGGATTACAGGCATGCGCCATC
>NW_016107315.1:7076278-7078692 GCF_001604975.1 Cebus imitator
GGGTCTTGCTCTGTTGCTTAGGGTGGAGTACAGTGGTGAGATCTTAGCTCACTGCATCCCTGATGTCCTGGGCTTAAGCGGTGGTCCTACCTCAGCCGGCTGAGTAGCTGGGACTGCAGGCATGCACCACCACACCTGCCAAATTTTTAAATTTTTTGTAGAAATGGATCTCACTATGTTGCCCAGACTGGTCTTGAGCTCCTGGGCTCAATCGATCCTCCTGTATGAACCACCCAAAGTGCTGGGATTATAGGCATGAGCCACTATGCCCAGCCCCAACTTTCATTTTTCCATTTTGAAAATATAAGCCAATGAGCTGGGTGCAGTGACTCACGCCTGTAATTCCAGCGCTTTGGGTGGCCGAGGTCGGCGGATCACCTGAGGTCAGGAGTTTGAGACCAGCCTGGCCAACATGGTGAAACCCCATCTCTGTTACAAATACAAAAATTAGGACGGGTGTGGTGGCTTACGCCTATAGTCCCAGCTCCAGACCTCAAATGATCTGCCCAGCTCAGCCTCTCAAAGTGCATGGTAAGCCACCATGCACCACCATAATCACACTTGTCTTCATGTGTCCTAGTTCTTAGATGAGATTTGCGGCAAATGTCATAAATTTTATGGCCTATATATCTTGCTTTTTCTACATGTCAGTTTTGAGATGTTTCCCTCTTTTCCTTTTAGAATTGCTTGAGGTGAAGAAGCTAAAAACTAGTACTGTTGTTAAGGAGTTTATTTGATTCAAAAAGTAATGAGAACGTATTATAGGAATGGGAATGTTAGGCCCAGGAGAGATTATATAATGAGGACAAGATGTTACCTTTGTCTCTTGGTAATTTAAACTCTATATCGGGAGACAAGAACAATAAATGCAAGTCAATGCTGTATATGATTGTCAGATTGTAAAGTATATGCTATAGGAATTAAATTTAGTAGTGATATCTGGAAAGGTAAGAAAAGGATAGGAAGAGGTATAATAGTGCTGAGTACCTAGTAGACATTCAAATAATTGTCAAAGGAAGGAAAGGCTTTAGTGGTCTCTGAGTGGATTAAGGTAGATATGGGGGTGATGTGATATGTGTGTGGTGTGGAGTCTGAGAGGGAGGAAGGTGGTGGAACAAGAGCAATATGAAAAATAATTTGATAGCTTGGGCAAGATAAGGGAGCTCTCTATAAAAAGTTAAAAATTAGCTGGCTGAGGAGACTTGGGTGGGAGAACCGCTTGAACCCAGGAGTTCGAGGCTGCAGTGAGCTATGATTGTGCCACTGCGCTCTTGCCTAGACTCTGTGTGACAGAGCAAGACCCTGTCAAAAAAAGAAAGATTTTGAACAAGACTGATCTAGCTTTGAACTTAGAGGAGACCACCATAGCTATTGAGATTCCCTCTGGGAAGTAGTGTAAAGCAGGCTTAACTAGGTAGGAAAATGATAATCCCAGCACTTTGGGAGGCTGAGGGGGGCGGATCACTTGAGCAGGAGTTTGTGACCAGCCTGGCCAACATGGTGAAACACCCCATCTCTACTAAAAATACAAAAATTAGCTGGGCATGGTGGCACATGCCTGTAATCCCAGCTACTCAGGAGGCTGAGGCAGGAGAATCACTTGAACCTGCAAGGCAGATGTTGCAGTGAGCCGAGATTGTGCCACTGTACTCCAGCCTGGGCGACTGAGTGAGACTTGGTTTCAAAAAAAGAAATTGATAATGCTGTAGTCCCAGCACTTTGGGAGATCAAGGCAGGTGGATCACCTAAGGTCAGGAGTTCGAGACCAGTTTGGCTAATATGGTGAAACCCCATCTCTACTTAAAAAAAAAAATTAAAACAATTAGCTGGGTGTGGTGGTGAGTGCCTGTAATCCCAGTTACTTGGGAGGCTGAGGCAGGAGAATTGCTTGAACCTGGGAGGCAGAGGTTGCAGTGAGCCAAGATCGCACTATTGCACTCCAGTCTGGGTGATAGTGAGACTCTGTCTCAAAAAAAAAAAAAAAGATAATGATGTCAGATATTTATTGAGTGCTCCCTATCTTCTAAGTAGTGTTTTTGGCAGTAAAATGCAGCTATAAACAAGATAAAATCAAATCTCTGTCCTAAAGAAGGTTGTATTCTGGTGTGAGGAAATGAGTATTACATAAAATATTTATAAATAAAACATAAACAGCCAACCCTTACATTAATAAATGTTAGGAATAAAGTAAGGTACTATAATATAGAATGATGGGAGAATCTCAAAGGAAATAACACTTGAGATGTTATCTTTTTTAAAAAATTAGAGTCAGGGAGTACCTGTCCATGTCTGTTACATGGGTATGTTGCATACTGGTAGGGATTAGGCTTCTAGTGGGCCCATTAACCAAATAGTAGTGAACATTGTAGTCATTAGGTAATCTCTCTCTCTCTCTTTTTTTTTTTTTTTTTTTT
>NW_016107315.1:7080955-7082842 GCF_001604975.1 Cebus imitator
CAAAAAACAAAAAAACCAAGTCATTGAGCAGTCCATCAGCATGGTTGTGTGCTAGCTACTGAGATATGTTCTGATGTAGTTTTCACATTTGCCATAAGCCCAGCTTACTCTTGGCAGTTAGCTAGGACATCCATTCCCAACCAAAACTCTAGCCTACAGCAGGATTGGGTCAGTGTGCTTAGAAGAGGTTTGCAAATGTGTATGACCATAGTCCAAGCAGAGAGCTAAGTAGAAGTGACCTTTTGTGATAAAAATTTTAATTTCAAAGACTCCTGCCTAATACATATTTCTAGATCATTGAAGATCGGATAAGACACGAGGTATAGCATAGTACGGGGCAGCAGGAGCAGTGAAATTCCACTTGTTTCCTAATAGTGAAGATAATTACTTAGTAATTGAGAAGAGTTCCTTGCCAATATTTGTTTCTATCTTGCTTTGAGCAGGGGACAAGAAGTACCTTTTTTCTAGAGAGCTAAGGGTATTGCTGTCCTACCTCTGGGCTAGGATATGTTAAAAGAAATGTTATGAAATACTCTGGTTTATAATTGGTGGCTTCCTTTCCTTTTTATTAGTTTTCCTGTCTTTGAGTTTTCTTTTTACAATATCCCTACCCCTATGATCTCATACTCCAGAGTCTAGTTTTTATGTAGCGTATTTTTATCAGTGCTTACCAGAATATGAATTTAGGAGGATTTGAGGTAATATTTCTCCAACTGAGGCTCTAGGATTTCCAAGGGTCCACATATTCTTTTTTTTTTTTTTTTTTTTTCCATTTATTTTATTGCGGGTCCACCTATTCTTATTTTTGAGATAGGGTCTCGCTCTGTCACCCAGACTGAAGTGCAGTGGCGTGATCTCGGCTTACTGCAACCTCTGCCTCCCGGGTTCAAGTGATTCTCGTGCCTTATCCTTCTGAGTAGCTGGGATCATAGGCATGTGCCACCACGCCTGGCTAATTTTTGTATTTTTAGATGGGGTTTTGCCATGTAGCCCAGGTTGGTCTCAAACTCCTCCCAAAGTGCTGGGATTATAGGCGTGAACCACCACGCCTGGCCCACATATTCTTAAGGGTTGGGGATTTTTGTGAGAAGTTTTAAAAGCTTTTCATATTTGATTATCTTTAAGTTTAAAAAATAATTACAGAATGTTTTGAAAAATACAGAGATTTCCACTGGGTGTAGTGGCTCATGCCTGTAATTCTAGCACTTTGGGAGTCTAAGGCAGGAGGATCCCTTGAGCTCAGGAGTTTGAGACTAACCTGGGCTACATAGACCCCTGTCTCTACAAAAATATATATTAAAAAAATTTTTTTATAAAGCACAGAGATTTCCTATGTACCCTAGATTCCCTAGATAAGAACATTTTACCACATTTGTTTTGGCATTCTCTCTTTGTATACATAACATCCACATCATTACTTTTTTTCTGGAATGCTGAAAATTTGCAGACACAATGCCTTTTAACTCCTATATCTTCAAATGTGTATTTCCTAAAAACAAGGATACAATGATCCAATTCAGAAAAAAAAATTTTTTTTGTAGGTCATTAATTTTGTTTATTTATTTATTTTAAAATAGTTAACAAGTATTTATTATTTTTTTTTAAATTTTTTTCCCCATTTATTTTATTGCATTTTAGGTTTGGGGGTACATGTGAAGAACACGCAAGATTGTTGCATAGGTACACACGTGGCAGTGTGATTTGCTGCCTTCCTCCCCATCACCTACACCTGGCACCTCTCCCCTTGTTATCTCTCCCCAGCTCCCCACCCCCCACTGTCCCTCCCCTATTTCCCCCCAACTGACCCCAGTGTGTAGTGCTCCCCTCCCTGTGTCCATGTGTTCTCATTGTTCAACACCCGCCTATAAGTGAGAACATGCGGTGTTT
>NW_016107315.1:7086087-7090173 GCF_001604975.1 Cebus imitator
AAAAAAAAAAAAAAAAAAAAAAAGTGTATGTTCATATATGCACACAAAATTTTTGAATTAAGAATATGCAAACTAGGCTGGACATAGTGGCTCACGCCTATAATCCCAGCACTTTGGGAGGCTGAGGCGGGCAGATCACGAGGTCAGGAGTTCAAGATCAGCCTGGCGAAACACTGTCTTCTACTGAAAATACAAAAATTAGACGGGCATGGTGGCTTGTGCTTGTAGTCCCAGCTACTCGGGAGGCTGAGGCAGGAGAATCACTTGAACTCGGGAGATGGAGGTTGCAGTGAGCCAGGTTATCGCCACTGCACTCTAGCCTGGATGACAGAGTGAGACTCTGTCTCTAAATAAATAAATAAACAAATAAATAAATAAAAGAATATGCAAACTTAAGAGTAGTTGCTCTGAGGAGAGAGACCTATTTTTAGTTGTATATCTCGTTGTATTATAAAATTTCCTCCAGCTACATATAGTACTTTTTAAATAAAGAAAATTAATTTAAAATGTACTAAAAATGAGCTAAAAACTGTCGTTCTGTAACTTCTATTTGTTGGTCACAGTTCCAACTTTCAGAATTGCACAAAATAAGATTATTTCCTCTTATCAGCTTTCTGATATTTTGAAATAAACCACTATGGTCCTGTAAACCTTTTTTAAACCTTTTTTTCTTCTAGGGTAGTGCTTCCATTTAGCTTTAACCATTTCTTGTGTTACAATATCCAGAACAGATTTCTTTACTATCCAACTTGTTTATATTTATTTATACGTTTGATATGGCCAAATTGCTCTGGAAATCTTCTAATGTTCTATCTTGAGAGATTGGTTGGTTGTTTTTTTTTAAAGATATGTTGTTCTTTGGTTCCTTGAGCCTGCCATAACTAAAACTCTTAACTCTTTTTCCATATATACCATGTGACCTAATAGATTTATCTTCATGTTGTTACGGATTCTTTAAATATAATTCCATCAGCAAGCTGCAGATTTGCCTACTTTACTATTTTTTGACAGATAACTGGCTACCATATTCTTTTTTTGATAGTTTTTCAAAAGAAGAAAATAGACTATTTTTAGCATGATCTCTTGCTGTAGAGTTAAATGCTTGTTTTCACATGCTTCCTTATTTTTTTTTGGTAGGGAGTACAGGATGTTTAATACTCTTCTTGTTTCCATACCCTTGTTTCATCAACCTTTCTTCAAAAACTCTATTCTTTGCTCTTGATATTATTTACCAAAACAAGTGTTCTTATGTGAAAAACATTTATAGCTAATTCTTGCCTTTAATTGTGTTCTCACAATTGTATTGATTTCTTCAAAAAGGTACTGCCCTCTTTTTGCTGCAGCAGTTTACTCTCCTGACTATACCTAGGTCTCCTACCTAGGAAGGCTCTCTTCCTGGAAGTGTACCTCAACTCTAAAATAATATTCTGACCATAATTTTCAGTTCTTCCACCTTATTGACCCTTCCACCTCTCTTCCTGGTTTCCACCAAATTCACTCTTTGAAGCCCCCAATATGATGTCCCTACCCTGTTCAGTCTGTCAGCTTACTCAGATTTTACTACCTGTCTGTTACCTAGGGATGTTTAGGTCAGTCATTTCAATATTTTTGGTAAATCAGTTCTCTCAGCTCCTTGCCTTCTACCTCTCTTATCCTGCCCATCCTATCTTGCTGGATTAATTCACTAGTTATTGCCTCCGATGGCTTAATCTTGTCAGCAGAAGTAGAATAAGTGTGCTAATGAGCTCAACTGTAAATCGATAATGTCCAACTTTGGGTGGCAACATTGAGGATTACAGTCTACTTCCATTTTTGTTGTCTACACTTGAATTTTCTTTGTCTTTTACCCCATCTCTTCCCCCAGCTTTCAACTAATTATTTCAGAAAAGTAGAGACCAAGAGTATGCTTGCTTTATTTTGAAACTTAACTATATCTTCACTTATCTATAGCTCCTTCTCTGTCCTTTTTGTTTTTTTGAGGCGGAGTCTCACTCTGTCGCCCAGGCTGTAGTGCAATGGCATGATCTCATTGCAACCTTTGCCTCCGGGTTCAAGCGATTTTTCTGCCTCAGCCTCCCGAGTAGCTGGAATTACAGGTACCCGCCACCACCATGCCTGGCTAATTTCTGTATTTCTGTGGAGATGGGGTTTCATCATGTTGACCAGGCTGGTCTTGAACTCCTGACCTCAGGTGATCCACCCATCTCAGCCTCCCAAAGTGCTGGGATTACAGGTGTGAGCCACTGTGCCCAGCCTATATCTTCTCTTGAGATCACTTCTTCAATCTATTTTAGTGATTCCATACTTTTTCTGTGATCTAAACAACTTGTCTGCTTACCAGTTCTGTGATGAGGGAGGGAACCAAGATACAGAATGGTTTGTATATTTTTAAAAAGAAAAACATGCCTATAATCCCAGCACTTTGGGAGGCCGAGGCGGGCAGATCATGAGGTCAGCAGTTCAAGACCAGCCTGACCAACATGGTAAAACTGTCTCTACTAAAAACACAAAACTTAGCTGGGCATGGTGGACGTGCCTGTAATTTCAGCTATTCGGGAGGCTGAGGCAGGAAAATTACTTGAACCAGGACCCAGGAGGTGGAGGTTGCAGTGAGTACACCACTGCACTCCAGCCTGGGCTATGGAGGAAGACTCCATCTCAAATCAAAAAGAAAAAAAAACAGTGATCTCTATTTAAAAACCACACCCACGTGCATGCACAAATAAGTGCAGAAAGCTCTGTAGATCAAGGTGTTACCAGTAGTTGTCTCTGGAAAGTTGGGTTGTAGACTTTTCCTTTTGCTTGTTTGTAATTTGATTTTTATCTATTAACATTAAATGCTTTTAATGATAAGAAAATTTCCCTCCAAATTTCTGATCTTTCCTCCCTCCCTCCCCCCTCCCCTGTGTTGTCATTTTTGTCAAACAAATATTTGATTTCTAAAATGGATCTTCTTTATGCCTTCTTCCCTCCCAAATCCACAAATTTACAATAGAACCTAAGCCTATTTTCATCACATTTTGTCAGGATTATTCTTTTCATCTGCCTGTCCAAAATAGAACTGCTGAGGCTTAAGAAAGTGTTCTGGTCACTTGTATTTCTAGCATTTTGTGTGTGTGTGTGTGTGTGTGTGTGTGTGTGTGTGTGTACTATGCAGATAAGCCCATGCTTTGACATCTGGTACCCTCTATCTTCTTGAAAAAATTTCAAATGGTATTATTTAAATCAAATCTAATATATCATAGATTCTAATATGCCATTGATTGTAAGAAAATGGTGATTTTTATGAACCTTGAGAAGGGAAAAAATTTTTTCAGTTAAAACTATGATACCATTGATAGCATGATACATCCTGTGGCAAAATGTACATCATAGAATTGATGAAGTACAGTAGTGCTAATGTCACATCTATGAGGTTTTTAGTGGGTTTGGAGTAGAAAAAAATGGCTAATTTTGGCACTGCTTCAGATCTCATTCATGTATTACCAGCTTACCCCACCCCTCTTCCCCAACATTGCTTGGTTGTGTATTGCTACCACAGACACTGGTGAATTATGATGAAGTCAGACCTACATTTGGGGGAAATCGTTTTGTATGTTTCTTTTCAGGAGCATTGAAAACAGATTGTTGTATTCCAGTCTTGCCACTTAGCCCAATGAGCGACTAGCCGAAAATACAAATCTCGCTGTCATGTCCTTTTGTAGCTTCCTTTTTTTCAAGTAGACAGTCCCTACGTATGCCTTGGTGTGCTAGTGTACACCAGACTTGTGGCTTTTGATTTTTCTTAGTCAGTGTGGTCACCTTTGTTAGAACATAATCCAGAGAGCTGCACACTGTACCTTGTATTATGGAGCAGATACGCTGTAATGTGGAATAGTCTTGCATTCAGCCTTTAGGACTATTAAACAGATACCAAAAAAGATTGAGAAGCATTGATCCATAAGATGAAATATGATTCTTCTCATGAGAAACCTGACCACTGCCTCCTACTCCACCTTATTGTTGGCTTCTTTCTGCCTTACACCTTGTTTCAGGTAATATTGAACTGTTTGTAGATTCTTTACACATATTATTCTATGTGTATGT
>NW_016107315.1:7091223-7092630 GCF_001604975.1 Cebus imitator
AAGACAGCCATCACCATGGCTGGAGTGCAGTGGTGTGATCATGGTGAACTGCAGCTTCAACTGCCTGGGCTCAGGTGATCCTCCCACCTCAGCCTCCCAGGTAGCTGGGACTACAAGTGCATGTCACCATGCTTTTTTGTATTTTTTATAGAGACAGGGTTTCACCATGTTGCCCAGTCTCGTCTCAAACTCCTAGGCTCAAGCCATCAGCTGGCTTCAGCCTCCCAAAGTACTGGGATTACAGGTATGAGCCATCACACCTGGCCAGGAAAGAGTCTTTGGGTTCTTATTTTCCCACTAAACTGAGTTGCTTATCGTCCTTTTTGCTGCCTCACTATACATATTCCTATTTTTATATTGACTCCATTATGTTGGAATTACTTTTGTTACAAATTTCTTTTTTGTAACTTGCAGGAAGCTGAGCTTTTTGAGGGCAGGGATGCTGCTTTATTCAAATTTGGTCTCCAGAACTTAGCATAGTGCATGGCACTGCCTTCAATAAATATTTGTTAAACTAAATGTAACTGAGTCTGAAGGAATGGACAATCCATATAGAATATACCTGTAGGTAGTAAGTATCCTAAGTTTTAACTAAAAATAACTATTATCTTAATCATTTTTAAGTATTTATGATTTCTTTTTATTCTTTTGCATGTTTTCTTGGCTGAATGGAAATAGAGAAGAAGAAAATGAGGTAAGTATAATTTAACTAGTCATTCAATGATTATGAGTGATCTCTAAACACATTTTAGAGATTGGGTAAAAGCTGAAAACATTGAAAATTTAGCTATTATTTTGAATGTGAAATGAAGTAATAGTTTCAAATTTTGTTTTTAGAGCCATCGTTAACTTGTCCCAGTGAGGGATGTTGTGTATCTCAAAAAAATGGTTTTTAAATTTTAGAGCTTCAAGGGATTTAGGAAAAGTAGAGAAAGCTGGAATTTCCAAAAATATCCTTTACTTGTTTTTTTATGTATCGAGCGTGCATTTAAGATTCAATTTGAAAAGTGGATTCTGTTCCTTAAAAGTATTTGGCTCTTGCCTGTAATCCCAGCACTTTGGGAAGCCTAGGCAGGTAGATCACTTTGAGGACAGCCTGTCCAACATGGTGAAACCCCATCTCTACTAAATACAAAAATTAGCTGGACATGGTGGCTTAGTTCCAGGTACACAGGAGGCTGAGGCAGGAGAATTGCTTGAACCCGGAGGATGAGGTTGCAGTGAGCCAAGATGGTGCCATTGCACTTCAGCCTGAGTGACAGAGCAACACTTTGACTCAAAAAAATAAAGTATTTGGCTGGGCGCGGTGGCTCAAGCCTGTAATCCCAGCACTTTGGGAGGCCGAGGTGGGTGGATCACGAGGTCAAGAGATCGAGACCATCCTGGTCAACATGGTGAAACCCCGTC
>NW_016107315.1:7095690-7118626 GCF_001604975.1 Cebus imitator
GCTACTCAGGAGGCTGAGGCAGGAGAATTGCCTGAACCCAGGAGGCGGAGGTTGCGGTGAGCCGAGATCGCGCCATTGCACTCCAGCCTGGGTAACATGAGTGAAACTCCGTCTCAAAAAAAAATAAAATAAAAAATAAAATAAAGTATTTGGAATTCACTGCTCTACGATAATACATGTGAAAGTATTTACTTTCTAACTTGCTACTATGTAATTTTGAAAACTGATTTCAGATTTTACCATTTTGAAAGAGAAGTTATTCTCTTAAATAGCCAAAGCATATTAAAGAACATCAATTAAAGAATTTTGCATATGGGAAGTATACCACTATCTTTAATTTACGATTGAGTTTGTTGCTGTAGATTTTTCTGATGCTCTTTCTACAACGTATGTTATGTCTTTAACTTCCAAACCTAACCATTTCCTTTGGTGATTTGGCAAACATGGAAGAAGTCGTCTTCTTAGGTTTATACCTTGTAATTATTGCTCATACAGCAGTATTATTACCTGAGGGTGGGGGGCCCAGGCAGAGATAGTGATGTGTGCCAAGGCAGAGTACTCTCCAGGAAGGCAGAAGACCTGGTCCTCATTTGATTGCCTCATCTGTGAAACAAGTAAGGTGGGAAGTTCCTCTGTATCAGCGGTTTCCCAAACCCGGGACATTGATTAGAATTGCCTGTAATGCATGTTTCAAAACAAACAAAAAATCCCCAAAACCCTAAAACACCCCCAAAAAAACAAACGCATGCCTCATCTTAGAGCTCAGTAGCTCCAACTGATGTTTCCTAGAGTATGGATCACAGGTGAGTTTTTCTTTTTAATTAAAAAAAAATTTTTTTTTTTTGAGACAGAGTCTTGCTGTGTTGCTCAGGCCTCAGTGCTATGGCACCACCTTGGTTCACTGCAACCTCTGCCTGCTGGGTTCCAGCGATTCTCCCACCTCAGCCTCCCAGGTAGCTGGGGTTACAGGCACATATCGCCACACCCTGCTAATTTTTGTGTTTTTAGTAGAGGTGGGCTTTCACCATGTTGGCCAGGCTGGTCTCGAACTCCTGACCTCAAGTGATCCTCCCACCTTGGCCTCCCAAAGTGCAGGGATTACAGGTGTGAGCCACCATGTCTGACCCAGATGAATTTTTTTTTTTTTTTGAGACAGTGTCTTGCTCTGTTGCCCAGGCTGGAGTGCAGTGGCCTGATCTTGGCTCACTGCAACCTCCACCTCTCTGATTCAAGCGATTCCCCTGCCTCAGTCTCCTGATTAGCTGGGACTACAGTCGCACACCACTGCACCCGGCTAATTTTTGTACTTTTTAGTGGAGACGGGGTTTCACCGTGTTGGCCAGGCTGGCCTTCAACTCTTGCATCACTCACCTCATGATGCACCCACCTCGGCCTCCCAAAGTTCTGGGACTACAGGCGTGAGCCACCGTGCCCAGCCCCCGGATGAATATTTTTACTGTGCACTCAATGTGATGCCAGGAGACCAGTGGTCTTGATGACCTCTGATTTTTCATCTCTGATAGA
The DNA here is from genome assembly GCF_001604975.1 of Cebus imitator. Taxonomy (NCBI): domain Eukaryota; kingdom Metazoa; phylum Chordata; class Mammalia; order Primates; family Cebidae; genus Cebus; species Cebus imitator. The sequence continues at coordinate 7,097,215 of NW_016107315.1, forward strand.
ACACAAGAACAAACGATACTGAGCATTGAGATGTTAGATGTTGCCCTTTATACACATGTCTTTTAAATACATGTCAGGTTTTAAAAAACTTTTAAATACTACCTGGAAAAAAGTTCTAAAACTGAAAAAAATTCTTCATGTAAGAGAAAGTACGAATGGGAAAAATAGGTAATTGTTGAAGCTGGGAGTAGATATTCAGGGATTTATTATACCATTTTCTTTCTTTCTTTTTTTTTTTTTTGGCGGGGAGATGTAGTTTCGTTCTTGTTGCCCAGGCTAGAGTACAATGGCGTGACCTCAGCTCACTGCAACCTCTGCCTCCCACGTTCAAGTGATTCTCCTGCCTCAGCCTCCTGAGTAGCTGGTATTACAGGCATGTACCACCACTCCCGGTTAATTTAGTATTTTTAATAGAGGTAGAGTTTCTCCATGCTGGTGAGGCTAGTCTTGAACTCCCGACCTCAGGTGATCCACCTGCCTTGGCCTCCCCAAGTGTTGGGATTAGAAGCATGAGCCACTGTGCCCAGCTATTAGACCATTTTCTATACTTTTGACTGTGTTTGAAAATTTTCATAATAAAGATATATATAGCTTAGTGAAATTCATACTGTTTGTTATTAAAAAGGGCTTTTCATTTCTCCAATAAACATTTTAAACTGTGCAATCCATTTGATGGTATTTATTGTAGTAGTAATTGTTTTTTTTTTTATTTGTAGGCAAAGATTGAAAATGTGCAGAAAACAGGTTTCATCAAGGGACCAATCTTTAAAGGTGTTGCTTCGAGTCGATTTTTGCCCAAAGGCACCAAGACAAAAGTTAATTTGGAAGAACAAGGACGACAGAAGGTGTCATTCAGCTTCAGCCTTACAAAGAAAACTTTGCCGAATAGGTTTCTCACCGCACTTGGCAATGAAAAGCAAAGTGATACTCCAAACCCTCCAGCTGTACCTCTTCAGGTAGACTCAACCCCTAAAATGAAAATGGAAATTGGTGATACCTTATCTACTGCAGAAGAATCTTCTCCACCAAAGTCAAGGGTGGAATTGGGCAAAATTCATTTTAAGAAACACCTGCTTCATGTAACATCCAGGCCACTGCTGGCTACTACCACAGCAGTAGCATCTCCGCCTACTCATGCAGTGCCATTACCAGCAGTGATAGCAGAATCAACAACTGTAGACTCACCACCCTCATCCCCACCTCCACCGCCTCCACCCCCGCAAGCCACAACACCCTCATCACCAGCACCAGTAACAGAGCCAGTGGCCTTGCCACATACACCAATAACAGTTCTAATGGCAGCACCAGTACCCTTACCAGTAGATGTAGCAGTTAGAGCTCTGAAAGAACCACCAATTATAATTGTACCAGAATCTTTAGAAGCAGATACTAAGCAGGACACTGTATCTAATAGTTCAGAAGAACACGTAACTCAAAATTTGAATGAGCAAGCAGATATTTCCTCAAAAAAAGAAGATTCCCATATTGGGAAGGATGAAGAAATTCCAGATAGTTCTAAGATTAGTCTGAGCTGTAAAAAAACAGGTTCTAAGAAGAAATACTCACAATCTGAAGGCACCTTTCTTGGTTCAGAATCTGATGAAGATTCTGTACGGACTTCTTCAAGTCAAAGATCACATGATTTAAAATTTTCAGCAAGCATTGAAAAGGAAAGAGATTTTAAAAAGAGCTCAGCACCTTTAAAAAGTGAGGATCTGGGGAAGTCTTCACGATCTAAAACAGAGAGAGATGATAAATACTTTAGCTATTCAAAACTTGAAAGAGATACTCGGTATGTATCTTCCCGATGTAGATCAGAAAGAGAGCGACGGCGGAGCAGATCTCGTTCTAGGTCTGACAGAGGCTCTAGAACTAATTTATCCTATTCCCGGTCGGAACGATCTCATTATTATGACTCTGATCGTCGCTACCATAGGAGCTCCCCTTATCGAGAGAGGACACGCTATTCTCGACCATACACAGATAACAGAGCACGAGAGAGTTCTGACTCAGAAGAAGACTATAAGAAGACATACTCAAGGCGTACCTCATCTCATTCCTCTTCTTACAGAGACCTAAGGACATCATCCTATTCTAAATCTGATCGGGACTGTAAAACTGAGACTTCTTACTTAGATATGGAAAGAAGAGGCAAGTATTCTTCAAAACTAGAAAGAGAATCTAAAAGGACTTCAGAAAATGAAGCAATGAAAAGATGTTGTTCTCCCCCTAATGAACTGGGATTCCGACGAGGGTTATCATATTCTAAGCACGACAGTAGTGCTTCCCGTTATAAATCTACCCTTTCAAAACCAATACCCAAGTCTGATAAATTTAAAAATTCTTTCTGTTGTACAGAATTAAATGAAGAAATCAAACAGTCTCATTCTTTTAGTTTACAAACACCTTGTTCAAAAGGTAATGAATTAAGAATGATTAATAAAAATCCTGAAAGAGAAAAGCCTGGGTCTCCATCTCCATCAAATCGATTAAATGATTCACCTACTTTTAAAAAGCTAGATGAATTGCCTATTTTTAAGTCTGAATTTATAGCACATGATAGCCATGATAGTATTAAGGAATTGGACTCTTTATCTAAAGTGAAGAATGATCAATTAAGAAGCTTTTGTCCCATAGAATTAAATATAAATGGATCTCCTGGGGCAGAATCTGATTTGGCAACATTTTGCACTTCTAAAGCTGATGCTGTTTTAATGACTTCTGATGATAGTGTGACTGGATCGGAGGTATCACCTTTGGTCAAAGCATGTGTGCTTTCATCAAATGGATTTCAGAATATTAGTAGATGCAAAGAAAATGACTCGGATGATACATGCATGCTACATAATAAGTCAGAAAGCCCATTTAGAGAAACAGAACCTCTGGTGTTGCCACACCAAGATAAACTCATGTCTTTGCCAGTTATGACTATAGATTATTCCAAAACAGTAGTTAAAGAACCAGTTGATACGAGGGTTTCTTGCTGCAAAACCAAAGATTCAGACATATACTGTACTTCAAACGTCAGCAACCCTTCTTTGTGTAACTCCGAAGCTGAAAATATTGAGCCTTCAGTTACGAAGATTTCTTCAAATAGCTTTATGAATGTGCATTTGGAATCAAAAACAGTTATAAGTGATAATAGAAATTTGACAGACCACTCAAAATTTGCATGTGAAGAATATAAGCAGAGCGTTGGTAGCACTAGTTCAGCTTCTGTTAATCATTTTGATGATTTATATCAGCCTATTGGGAGTTCAGGTATTGCTTCATCTCGTCAGAGTCTTCCACCAGGAATAAAGGTGGACAGTCTAACTCTCTTGAAATGCGGAGAGAACATGTCTCCAGGTCTGGATGCAGTACTAAAGAGTAAAAAAAGTTCAGAGTTTTTAAAGCGTGCAGGGAAAGAAACAATAGTAGAAGTAGGTAGTGACCTTCCTGATTCAGGAAAGGGATTTGCCTCCAGGGAGAAAAGACATAACAATGGGCTATCTGGAAAATGTTTGCAAGAGGCTCAAGAAGAAGGGAATTCCGTATTGCCTGTTAGAAGAGGAAGACCAGAAATCTCTTTAGATGAAGGAGAAAGAGGATGTATGCATACTTCTGATGACTCAGAAGTTGTATTTTCTTGTGATTTGAATTTAACCATGGAAGACAGTGATGGTGTAACTTATGCATTAAAATGTGACAGTAGTGGTCATGCCCCAGAAATTGTGTCTACTGTCCATGAAGATTATTCTGGCTCTTCTGAAAGTTCAAGTGATGAAAGTGATTCAGAAGATACAGATTCTGATGACAGCAGTATTCCAAGAAACCGTCTCCAGTCTGTTGTGGTTGTGCCAAAGAATTCTACTTTGCCCATGGAAGAAACGAGTCCTTGTTCTTCTCGGAGCAGTCACAGTTATAGACACTATTCTGACCATTGGGAAGATGAGAGGTTGGAGTCAAGGAGACATTCCTATGAGGAAAAATTTGAAACTATAGCAAGTAAAGCTTGTCTTCAAACTGATAAGTTTTTCCTTCATAAAGGAACAGAAAAGAATCCAGAAATTTCTTTTACACAGTCCAGTAGAAAACAAGTAGATAACCACCTGCCTGAACTTTCTCATCCTCAGAGTGATGGGGTTGATAGTACAAGTCATACAGATGTGAAATCTGACCATCTGGGTCACCTAAATTCAGAGGAAACTGTGAAAGCCAAAATATCTTGTAGGCAGCAAGAACTGCCAATTTATTCTTCTGATTTTGAAGATGTCCCAAGTAAGTCTTGGCAACAGACCACTTTCCCAAACAGGCCGGATAGTAGACTGGGAAAAACAGAATTGAGTTTTTCTTCGTCTTGTGAGATATCGCATGTGGATGGCTTGCACTCATCAGAAGAGCTCAGAAACTTAGGGTGGGACTTCTCTCAAGAAAAGCCTACTACCACGTATCAGCAACCTGACAGTAGCTATGGAGCTTGTGGTGCACACAAGTATCAGCAAAGTGCAGAACAGTATGGTGGGACACGTGATTACTGGCAAGGCAATGGTTACTGGGATCCAAGATCAGGTAGACCTGGAACTGGGGTTGTATATGATCGAACTCAAGGACAAGTACCAGATTCCCTGACAGATGATCGGGAAGAAGAGGAGAATTGGGATCAACAGGATGGATCCCACTTTTCAGACCAGTCCAACAAATTTCTGGTATCCCTTCAGAAAGACAAGGGGTCAGTGCAAGCACCTGAAATAAGCAGCAATTCCATTAAGGACACTGTAGCTGTGAATGAAAAGAAAGATTTTTCAAAAAACTTAGAAAAAAATGATATCAAAGATAGAGGGCCTCTTAAGAAAAGGAGGCAGGAAATAGAGAGTGATTCTGAAAGTGATGGTGAACTTCAGGACAGAAAGAAAGTTAGAGTGGAGGTAGAGCAGGAAGAGACATCATTGCCCCCAGGCTCAGCACTAGTTGGGCCCTCCTGTGTCATGGATGACTTCAGGGACCCACAGCGATGGAAGGAATGCGCCAAGCAGGGGAAAATGCCTTGTTACTTTGATCTTATTGAAGAAAATGTTTATTTAACAGAAAGGTAAGTTTAATTTACTTGTCTGACAAATTTTATTATTGTTTTTTCTTTTTTTTAAATTCCTGTTTGGATTAGATTGTTTGACAAATTTTAACTCCTTTTTTTGTTGTTAAAAAAGAAAAAGTTAGCTTTTAAACAATTCAGACCGTATGAGATTAACCACATGAAAGAGTTGTGAGATAAATTTAAAAGCCTAAAAAAGTGTTTTTACCTATTTAGATTTGATAGTATAGATTCCTTTCCCAATTTTCTCCATCAGGAAAGGAGATGTCTAATTTTTTTCTTTTATTATTTATTTGGTTTTCAAGGTATAATTTAGGCTAGCCGAGTTTTTCTGTAATTCCTTTTACATGAGACAGTGTGTCAAAAAAAAAAAAAAAAAAAAAAAAAAGAATAAAACCCCAGCAAAATAGTCTGTTCTTAGAGAAGAAAAATGTGATTACATTGGATTTTGTTTTCTCACTTTCTAAAATGTGCAGAATGAAGTATCTTTGGGTACTGTATTAATTCGTTTTAACGCTGCTGATAAAGATATATCCGAGACTGGGAAGAAAAAGCGGTTTAATTGGACTTACAGTTCCACATGGCTGGGGAGGCCTCAGAATCGTGACAGGAGGCAAAAGACATTTCTTACATTGTGGTGGCAAGAGAAAATGAGGAAGAAGCAAAAGTGAAAACCCCTGATAAACCCATCAGATCTTGGGAGACATATTCATCATCACGAGAATAGTGCAGGAAAGATGGCCTCCATGATTCAGTTACCCCCTCCTGGGTCCCTCTCACAACACATAGGAATTCTGGGAGATAAAATTCAAGTTGAAATTTGGGTGGGGAAACAGTCAAACCATATTGGGTACTTATAAAGTTAAAATTAGACTAGAGCATGATATTTTTCTGCATTTTTTTTTTTGCCTATTAATAGATTAAATCTGGTAATAGTGTAATATTTTAGAAATGATAAAGTGGTTTATCAAAAAATCCCTGAAATGAAACAGAATATAATGAGAATAGGAGTGATGAAGACATTAGAGCAGGACTTCAGTCTGTTTTAACTCTAACCCCTCCTTAATAATTGTCTCATTTTCCTGATGTAAATATATGTTGATTGTGTTTAAAAAAACCAAAACAAAAACTATCCTACCTATTTACTCTCCCCTTTTGGAAGTTTTCCTGCTAGTTGAAAATCAGTGTAGCCATTGTACCTTTAAGCATCAAAATGTTATTAAATCAAATTTTCACTGTGTGTAAGGTAAAAGACTTCATGTTAAAGGTAGATTCCACCAGAAATTTTTTCCTATTAAAAAATAACCTTTTCATATTACAGAGAGCCTTTTACAGTTATATTTGTTTACATCTAGTTGTAAATTAGGTTTACATTGAAAATATTCGATATTTTAAGTGGTACCCTTTGGGAATTGTGTGAGTAGACTAATGGAATTTACAGGGTCTTTTTAAATGAATGTAAATAAAACGAATCAGTTCAATTCTCTGGCTTTTCTTTAGCAATGAGAATCAGGTATATATAAAAGTGTATGCACATAATTTTTGTTGGTGGAGGCATAAGAGGACTTCCACCACTTTGCAGTGGGAAGGATTTATATACATTCAACTTTTTTTTTTTTTTTTTGAGACAGAATCTCACTTTGTCACCCAGGGTAGAGTGCAGTGGTATGATCTCTGCTCACTGCAACCTCTGCTGGGCACCACCACGCCCAGCTAATTTATGTATTTTTAGTAGAGATGGGTTTTGCCATGTTGGTCAGGCTGGTCTCAAGTGCCTGACGTCAGGTGGTCCAACCACCTTGGCCTCCCAAAGTCCTGGGATTACAGGTGTCAACCACCATGCCCGGCCTATATATTCAACATTTTTGAAGTGCCTGTTATATGCTAGGCATTTAGGAGCCACTAAGAGGACAAACTTATAAAGAATAGTTTGAGTATAATGAAAAGATTTTTCTTAGGTTTAATGGAAAAGGGCTTACCTGCCAAAATCTATGTCCATTAGTCCTATTCCAGCCTTAGAGAGCAATACAAAATAAAGCTGCTGCTGATTCTTCAAAATTGCAGCTAAGTACTTCTAAATAGATATTTTATTTATCTTTAGTCATCTTCAGGCCAAGCATATTCATATACTCATTAATGAATTGTGTCTTTAATCAAGAGGAATCATTCTTTTCACCTAAACTTAGTTAAAACTATCATAACACTCTTTAGGTACTTTATAAAATTGGCACTAGAATAGAACATACATTGAAGATTAAAGCAGATTAGAGGTAGGAGATTAGATAGCCACTTAGAGCAGATATGCTGTTTCCTGTTTAATAGTCAAGAGTAAGTTATAGTTTATAGTTCCCTAATTTTTTTTTCTGTTTTATTTTCTTATTTTTTTGGTTCCCTAATCTTAACTTTTAACAGATCTTTTTCGACCATCTTTAGGGTTTTTTGTTTGTTTGTTTTTAGACAGTAAAAAAACTAGTTCAGCAAAAAGGCCAATAAACAATCACATTTTCACTTTTGCTTTGTAAACTCTGGCATGAGTTATTATGAACCCAATCAAATTTTAGCAGTTTTTGTTCTCCTCCAAAATAAATCTGTCTGCATGGAGAAAGTTTAGCCCTCTGAAACTTATACCTGAGTATTCTGTAATCACATTTTATTTTAAAAATCCAGTCTTTTTTTTTTTTTTTTTGGCAAAATGAATCATTTTTATTTGTATGGTACTAGTGCGATTTGTTACACAGATACATTGCATAGCGGCGAAGTCTGGGCTTTTAGCATAACCATCACCTGAACAATGTACATTGTACTCATTAAGTAATTTCTCATCTCTGACCCCCTTTCATCCTTCTGAGTCTCCAATGTCTGTTATTCCATATGCCATGTCCATGTGCACATATTGTTTAGCTCTAAGTGAGAACATGCAGTATTTGACTGTTTCTGAGTTTTTCGCATAAGACAATGACTTCCAGTTCCATACATGTTGCTGCAAAAGAATTGACTTCATTTTTTATGGCTGAATAATATTCTACTGTATGTGTGTATACATATGTATGTATATATACCATACAAAATGAATCTTTAGACCGGTTTACAGGACTGGCACCAGAAGAAATGGGGAAGGAGACACATTTGTAGTCAGGTCCTCTTCTCCCTGGAGTGCTCTTTTGCATTTCTTATGTCTTCTCCAACCTCGTGATGAGATCAGCCTTAGATCCTTGTTTCCAGAGAGCTTATTCAGCAGCCAGTGTTAGGACAGTTGTTCTTAATTTTTAGGTGTACTAGACTTACTTGTGGAACTCATAAAAGTACACATCCCTACAACATGTTCCAGGAGATTCAGGTTCAGTATGTCTTGGGTGGGGCCCAGGAATCAACATTTTGCATAAGCTTCCAGGAGATTCTGATGCAGTTATCACTTGGAGAAACACCATTGTCTTAGGATGGATTCCCCAAAAGCTGGTTCTGAGAGGGCATTCATGAGAAAGTGATTTCGTAAGGAAGTGCTTTTAGGAGAAACTTCGTCGTTATTGAGAGAAGTAGGAAAGGGAACCAAACAGCGGTCGGATTTCAGGCAAAGTCCTGGGAAGGGTAGCTTCATCCTGATCTCACAGAGGACCTCTGGAGTGTAAGTAATCCCTCAGGGTTGTCCCCTCTTCCCCAGTCAAGGCTTTTATATTCTTGCGCTATGGGACATTGGGTAACAGCTAATCACTGGATGGGGGAAACCTAAACTCCCAGGCACTTCCATGTGGGCAAATGATTCCAGTAGCTTCCAGAAAGTCCTCTGGAGTTACAGGCATGGGCTTTACAATCGTCTTTTTTTTTCACCTCCACTTTCTTTTCTGTTTTCCTTTATAATCGTCCTTTTCTGCCTCTGAGTATAGGTCCCTCACTGAGAAATTTGCCAGACGATTTCTGGAAACTGACTTGTGAACTAATTGGGCACTTTTGCTGTGCGGAGGAACAAAGACTCTATTGGTCTTCAACTGAGGCATATACCTGTCTCATGGCGTTGGCTCATTCCGCACATGCTCAGTTGAACAGAAATCATTTTGAATGCAACCTAGCACAGCGGCAACACCCAGAACCTCACTCCCTGGCTGCCCCTGTGCCTGCACTCCCTCTAGTTGCATTTTGTACCTGACAAGCCTAACATTTGTGGGAAGTATAGAGAATAGAGTAAGTGTTGGGAGTTTGGGGGCAATATACAAAGGAGCTTAAAGTTGCAGTTTGTCACTGCCTTCCTGGTTTCTCTCTCTAGTGAGGGTAAGCGCTGGATAGATACTCGCTGAGTTTGGGCCAGAACGTGGGAGAAGCTGTCTCCATAGATGGCCACGTGCTGCTGTCGCACCTTCCTAGGCAGTTTTTGTCAAGTCCTTTTAGTTTTTGTCTAGTCCTCTTGTCTACCCTTACCCCCAGCCCTACTCTTCATTAAGGAATAACAGGGTGGCTCTAAAAGCATCTGCTGCCAAGCACGGCTTCAGTGACAACCTCTCTCTACCTCTGTTTTAGCCTTTGCATTCATTCGCACCCTTTCCCTGCCTCTTTTCCCAACAAAAAACTGGGAAAGGCTCCCTGCGATTACAAAAGAAGGGGTAATGGCCGGAGTTCCATGCCCCTGGCTGGACAACGAGCATGCAGCCGTGGACCTTTTGTCTCCATCCTCTTTCGCGGCTTGGTCGTGGTTAGGCGCAGAGACAACGACCCCACTTGCCAATCCTCCGCGCACTCTAGAATCGCAGTGCCCACCCTTTCGCCGTGACGTCCAATCTGCTTTTTAAACAAAATTTATGCAAATGTGATGTTACTGATAGATACTGTAAAATACTGGATTGAGTTAGAACTCACACATTCTTTTATTTTTTTAGAAACCCCTTTTCTTCCTCAACCTTCTATTTAAACTATTATTTGGTCATCCATGAGGTCTGATTCTTAACTTTAACCAGCTATGTCACTATTTGAAATGTATGAGTTTTCCTATTTTTCCCAGAACGTAGTATGACTTTAAACACTTGAAACTGTTCAGAATCCAATGCTTAGCTGACCTGGACTAGGAAATAAGGGCTGAATTCCAGAATGATTAGTCTTGAACTCATTTCATCTTTCCCATTTGCCAAGGTTAAGGTTGCCCTTCTCATGTTTCTTTTTGTAAGGCAGTTCTTAAGGTTTTCAGTCTCACACGTACTAATGATGTTTTATTTTGAATGGTTGACTTACAGGAATCATTAAATGTGAATCTAACCAGGTGTAGTGAGTCATGCCTGTAATTGCAGCACTTTGGGAAGTAGAGGCAGGGGGATTGCTTGAGCTCAGGCGTTTAAGACCAGCCTGAGCAACATGGACCCTGTCACTACAGAATATTAAAAAAAAAAAAAAAAAAATTAGCCAAGTGTGGTGGCACACGCTGTGGTCCCAGCTGTTCAGGAGGTGGAAGTAGGAGGATCATTTGAATTCAGGAGGTTGAGGCTGCAGTGAGCCTTGATTGCATCACTGCACCTGGGCCTGGGTGACAGAACAAGACCCCGTTTAAAAAAAAAAAAAGAATCTAATGAGATTTAGCACATATTTGATTATATATGTTATATATCATTGCCAGGAAATTTGTTTAATCAGTTTTTATGAAATTTTACCCAATAGAAAGAAGAATAAATCTCATCGAGATATTAAGCGAATGCAGTGTGAGTGTACTCCTCTTTCTAAAGATGAACGAGCTCAAGGTGAAATAGCCTGTGGGGAAGATTGTCTTAATCGTCTCCTCATGATTGAATGGTAAGTAAATTAGAATGCTCTGCTTTTGTTCAACACTTCTATTAAATGTCTCTAAATATTGAATTATCAATGAAGAATAACATTTAACCTTTCTTACCTATGGATGACTATAAGCAAAAAAGTATAGTAGATACTTTGATGTATAGTAGAAAACAGATATTAATAGGGAAACAAATTTCCCTTATATCGTGCATTAGATTACAGTACCTTCCATGTTTTAAGTGCTCTCTAAAGTAGTCCTATAATAATTTCTATTTGGTACTTTTTTTTTTATCTTTTGTAATATTCGTGTCCTAGGAGGTAAATGATGATATTTTTTAGCTTTCACTATGAAATGAAATAAAACCCTAACATTTCAGAAATACATGAAATGAATGTCTTCCTCTCTCAAACATCAATCCCATTGTTTTGTCTTTTTTCCAGAAAACTTTTAATGCCTATGCTAGCATAGGTAGATGTTTTCCTCTTTTTATGTATACAAATAAAACCTTATTCTATATACTTGCTGGGATTTGTTAATCAGACCTAATCAGAGCTATATGTACAGACCTGTCTAAATCTTTCTCTTGACTGCATTATGTATTCTATTCATAGTTAACCTATAATTATTCTGTTGACAGACATATGCTTCTGTAGTATTCTTATAAATAGTAAATATCTTTACATTAAAATATTTAATTTTGGCCAGGTGTGGTGGCTTGTGCTTGTAATCCCAGCTATTTGGGAGGCTGAGATGGGCAGATCACTTGAGTCCAGGAGTTCAAGATCAGCCTAGCCAACATGGCAGAAACCCCATCTCTACTAATAAAATACAAAAATTAGCCTTTGTGGTGGTGGGTGCCTGTAATCCCAGCTACTCGAGAGGCTGAGGCAGGAGAAGCACTTGAACCCAGGATATGGAGGTTGGAGTGAGCTATCACTCCACTGTACCCCAGCCTGGATGACAGAGTGAGACCTTGTCTCAAAATAATAATAATAATTTTCTTTTTAACCAATCTGATCAATGAAAAATATATTCTTGTCCTTAACATGGAACGAGTATATCTTATTTTTAATGTTAGTGAACTGTTTTTTTCTCAAAGCCCAGTTTTTGGTTTTGCTTCATGTTGTAGTGTTGTAAAAATAAAATATATATACCTTGAAAAATAAAAAAAGAGAAAGCATTTTTGGTATTCTTTTATCCAAACTAAAGGGAGAGGTGACAGTACAGATGTTAAGAAGAGGAGAGACATAGGGTTAGCATTATTCTAACTTCATATTGTTGCCCTAGTCATTTTTCTGGGTTTTGCTGCCAACCTCGTGAAGCTTATATGAAGAAAATAATTTCTTCATATTAATCACACATTTGAGCTTTTAGTAGTTCTCTGTCATTCTCATGATTGGGTTCAAACTTAGCCTTGTATTCAGAGGCCTTCATAGCATATCATCAGCCTGTCTTTTCATCCTCCAGCAGCTCACCTTTCTTATCAGTTATCTTTAGCTGTTTCATTTCCCTTTGTCCAAACAGGGATTGTTTTCCTATTTCTGCACACAGGCAGGGACAGTTGTATTTTTAGCTTTCTTTATGCATATCCTATGTATCATTAGAGATTCTGCCTTAAATTCTCTTCCCTCCTGAAAGCCTTCCTTTATATTGCCTCAGTCTAGAGCAAATCCTTCATCCTCTGACCATTGCTAAAAATGTTATTTGCTACTCGGTTGGCAACAAATAATAATGTATTCAAAATGACTGGTAATTTCTAGTGGTCTTTTAAATTTTATTTATTTATATTTTTGAGACAGTCTCCTGTCACCCAGGCTGGAGCGCAGTGGTGCAATTTCGGCTCACTACAACCTCTGCCTCCTGAGTTTAAGCAGTTCTCCTGCCTCACCCTTCTGAGTAGCTGGGATTACAGGCATGCACCCTCATGTCTGGCTAATTTTTGTATTTTTAGTAGACACAGGGTTTCACTATGTTGGCCAGGATGGTCTTGATTCCTGACCTCAAGTGATCTGCCTGCCTCGGCCTCCCAAAGTGCTGGGATTATAGGCATGAGCCACTGCACTTGGCCCCCTCTAGTGTAGTCTTAATCATTATTAAAAACCTTTATATCTATCATATATTAAGAAGTCAGTCAGTGTTTGATTTTATCATTTTTACTTTAGGATCCATGGGAGAAGAGCCTTGCCATGATGCTGTGTTTACTCTGATCAAGGATATGTTTAATAATGACTAAATTTTCTCAAAGAGTTAGCTGCATTCAAAAAACGAAATTAAGGGTGAATAGAGTAGAAAGAAGGGAAGATGCACTTACAGAAAATAACTTAGTTCTGTAGAGTTGTCAATGTACTGAAAGCTTACATGCAGCCTGAATATGTTTTCTAGACACCTAGGGAGTGGTAGACATTTCCTGTGAAGACCAGACGACAAGACTGTATGGTGGGACTGTATGATGGGTATGATATGTTTAAGTAACAGTGTACATACTACTTAGTACTAAGGAATCCCTTCGTGATGGAAAGAAAGGAAGGCTCATTTGGGGGTTAGTCATACACATGCTAATTATACCATAAAAGTATGTATATATATAGTTATACTAACACATTTTTTCAAAGTTATTTTGGTTCTTTTGATGCTTTAAATAAGTTTCCTCTTTTTCTCATTTCAGTTCTTCTCGGTGTCCAAATGGGGATTATTGTTCCAATAGACGGTTTCAGAGAAAACAGCATGCAGATGTGGAAGTCATACTCACAGAAAAGAAAGGCTGGGGCTTGAGAGCTGCCAAAGACCTTCCTTCGTAAGTTCTGTTTTAATCACCTTTCACTTTTTTTTTTTTTTTGGAAACAAGGTCTCATTCTGTTACCCAGTCTGGAGTGCAGTGGCATGATCTTGGCTCACTGCAACCTCCACTCCCCGGTTCAAGTGATTCTCTTGCCTCAGCCTCTGAAGCAGCTGGGACTACAGGCACACACCACCGTGCCCGACTAATTTTTGTGTATTTTTTGGTAGAGACGTTGTTTCACCATGTTGGTCAGACTGGTTTTGAACTCCTGACCTCAAGTTATCCACCCACCTTGGCCTCCCAAAGTACTGGGATTACAGGCGTGAGCCACGGTGCCCAGCCTTGACTTCATTTTTGTGTTGTTGAACTTAGATTTTTTTTTTTTCCTTCCTGAGATGGAGTCGTGCCCTGTCACCTAGACTGGAGTACAGTGGCGCAATCTTGGCTCACTGCAACCCCCGCCTCCTGGGTTCAGTGATTCTACTGCCTTAGCCTCCCTTATAGCTGGGATTACAGGCACCCACCACCACACCCGGCTAATATTTGTATTTTTAGTAGAGGTGGAGTTTCACCATATTGGCCAGGCTGGTTTCGAATTCCTGATGTCATGATCTGCTCGCCTCAGGCTCACAAAGTGCTGGGATTACAGGTGTGAGCCACTGTGCCCAGCCAATTTTTTTGTATTTTTAATAGAGATAGGGTTTCACCATGTTGGCGAGGCTGGTCTCAAACTCCTGATTTCAGCTTTTTGTTTTGTTAACCTTGTTAGCCTTTCAGGCTGGTCAGGGTTTCAAGACCAGCCTGGCCAACATGGCAAAACCCTGTCTGTACTAAAAATACAAAAATTAGCTGGGTGTGGTGCCACGTGGCTGTAATCTCAGCTACTCAGGAGGCTGAGGTAGGAGAATTGCTTGAACTTGGAGACGGAGGTTGCAGTGAACTGAGATTGTGCCACTGCATTCCAGCCTGGGAGACAGAGTAAGACTCCATCTCAAAAAAAAATTAGGCTGGTGGCTCATGCCTGTAATCCCGGCACTTTTGGTGGCTGAGGCAGGCAGATCACCTGAGGGCAGGAGTTCAAGACCAGCCTGGCCAATGTGGTGAAACTGGTGAAACCCTGTCGCTACTAAAAAATACAAAAATTAGCCAGATGTACTGGCAGGTGCCTGCAATCCCAGCTACTTGGGAGGCTGAGGCAGGAAAATCTCTTGAACCTGGTAAGCTGAGGTTGCAGTGAGCCAAGATCATGAGACTGCACTCCAGCCTGAGTAACAAGAGTGAAACTCCGAAAAACAAAACGAAACAAAAATTAGCCAGACACGGTGGCACACACCTGTAATCCCAGCTACTCAAGAGACTAAGGCAGAAGAATTACTTGAACCCAGGAGGGGAAGGAGGTTGCAGTGAGCCGAGATCACACCACTGTATTACAGCCTGGGCGACAGAGCAAGACTATCTCAAAAAAAAAAAAAAAAAAAATATATATATATATATATATATTCTTAGTGAAAGTCAAGTGCCTCTTACGTTGCATTTAAATATGAACAGATTACATGTGTGTATGGTTGAAACATTGAAAAAATATATAAAGGAAAAAAGCGGAAGGAAATAAAACATTTGCTGGATTCTAGTAACTTAGACATAACTTCTTTTAGAACCCTCTAAGCATATGGCCACACTTGGATGGGAGTTGGAGTTGGGGCAGGACTTGGGCAGGGGTTAGTCTGTTTATTGTGGGAATTCAAAATACAGATAATAAAGACAATAATTTCGGGTGTATTTTTCCTCACTGTTTTCCCCTTGGCAATAATTTAGTTTTATGACAAGAATCCTCATATATCTTTTGATAAGCAAATTGTTTTTTTTTTCTTTTGAAAATAGGAAATGATGTTTATATTAGTCTATCCTTTTGGTACCAATCAGAAAACACGTTTTGTTACACAAAAAATGGGCCAGTAGGACCCTCGTAGATTTCTCTTCTCCTTAAAGGGTTGTACAAACACATCCTGGCTCCTAACCAGTTTTTGTTATTTTCTGTTTTTTTGAGACAGGGTCTTGCCCTGTCACCCTTGCTGGAGCGTCCTGGCATGAACATGGCTCACTGCAGTCTCGACCTCTCAAGCTCAGTTAATCCTCCTGCCTCAGTCTCCTGAGTAGCTGAGACTGTAGATGTGAGCCACTATGCCCAGCTAATTTTTTTTCCATTTTTTGTAGAAATGGGGTTTCACTATGTCACTATGTTGCCTATGCTCATCCTAACTGGTTTCTAATTGTTTCTTGGAAACAGATATCTCACAGAATTGTCTCATTATGTTCCATACCCAATTCATTGGATTCTTTATAATATTTTAAACAAAGAATCGGTTATACTTCCTTTGAACACTTTTAATGATACAGAACTCAGTACCTCTCAAGGCAGCCCATTGAATTTCCAGAGTTACTAGTTCTTGTCCAGATGCACATTTTCAAAGATGCCTTCTTTCATTCTGCCCTAGCCAGCCAGGCCTTCTCCTTGAGGTTTTTTTTTTTAAAAATTATTGTTGTTGTTTTACAAAAGGAACCAGTTTGGACACAAGTCTCTCTTGCAGAGACAGTAATGGATGAGCTGTCTGGACACTCGTACTTTGTGGAATCTGTAGTAAAACCCACAGCTTCAAACCTGATCTAAACTCCGTTACTTGCAATAGACATTCTTTGTTAGCTCAGTGCTTTTATATTAAGGGGTAAGGTGATTGGGGAAGGATGGAAAGGAGGTATGGCTCCAGTTCATATGCCAGGTTAACATTTCCTAAAGCTGTGGCTGGGCACTGTGGCTCACACCTTTAATCCCAGCATGTTGAGGCTGAGGTGGGCGGATCATGAGGTCAACAGATCGAGACCATCTTGGCCAACAGGGTGAAATCCTGTCTCTACTAAAAATACAAAAATTAACTGGGTGTGGTGGTGTGTTCCTATAGTCCCAGCTATTCGGGAAGCTGAGGCAGGAGAATCGCTTGAACCTGGTAGGCAAAGGTTACGGCGAGCCGAGATTATGCCACTGCACTCTGGCCTGGTGACAGAGTGAAACTCTGTCTCAAAAAAAAAAAAAATTTCCTAAAGCTCTTCAGTTTTTTTCAGCTATTCACAAAGAACTCTGCTTTGGTAAAGTATACTAGGACTTAATGTTTCCATGTTTCCCATACCTTCTTACTCCTATAACTTTCATATGATGATGGTAATACCAATAGTTTATGAATTTCATAAACTAATCAAAACTCTTGAGGTTTACTGGTAGAGTATTACCATTTTATAAGGACAGATTGTCAGATCTCCACAGGATGAGAAATTTTGAGCTAAGTTGCTAGTTAGTGTTAAAGTACCAAAAAGCAGATTCCTACCAAAACCCCTGTAGTTTTAGGAAATCTCCCAGTTGTAGGTAGAGAAGGTGGGGCTGTCCAGGTTGACTTAATGTAATTGAATACCAGATAGGGTTTTAATTTTGGTAAAATTCACATAATATAATATTGACCATTTTAAAGTGTACCATTTAGTGCATTCACAATCTTGTGCAGCCATCACCTTTGTCTATGTCCAAAACATTTTCATAATTTGAAAAGGGAATCCTGTACCTGTTAAGCAGAATCTTCTCATACCCGCCTCCTCCCAGGCCTGGCAGCCAGTAATTTGCTTTCTGTTTCTATGGATTAAGCTATTCTCGGTATTTCATATAAATGAAATTATACAATATGTGGTCTTTTGTGTCTGGCTTCTTTCACTTAGCATTATGTTTTTGAGGTTTCATCTGTACTGTAGCACATGTCAGTACTTAATTCCTATTTATGGCTGAATAATACTGTCTCGTATGGATGTATGATATTTTGTATATCCTTTTTTTTAAATTTATTTTTGAGATGGAGTCTTGTTCTGTTGCCTCGGCCAGAGTGTAGTGGCATGATCACAGCCCAGTGTAACCTCTGCCTCCTGGGTTTAAGCAATTCTCCTGCCTCAGCCTCCTGAGTAGCAGGGATTACAGTCATGTGCCACCACGCCTGGCTAGTTTTGCACTTTCAGTAGAGATGGGGTTTTACCATGTTGGCCAGCCTGGTCACGAACTCCTGATCTCAAGTGATCTGCACCCAACTTGGCCTCCTAAAGTGCTGGGAAGACAGGGGTGAGCCACTGTACCCGGCCTAAATGAGGCTTTTTTGGAAGCCATCTTTCCTCTCCACTTTTTTTTTGCTGTTTTTCAACACAGGGTCTCACTCTGTTGCCCAGGCTGGAATGCAGTGGCGCGATCACAGCTTACTGCCACCTCGACTTTCTGGGCTCTGATGATCCTCCCACCTCGGCCTCCTGAGTAGCTGGGACTACAGGTGTAGACTATAATACTCAACTAATTTTTTTTTGTACTTTTAGTAGAGACAGGGTTTCACCGTGTTGCCCAGGTTGGTCTCGAACTCCTGAGCTCCTCCTTTCACCTTGGCTTCCCGAAATGATGGTATTACAGATGTGAGCCACCACACCTGGCCCGTTTTATAAGTCAAAAGTTTCAAACTTACAGAAAAGTAAGTTCATAAAGCCTAAAGAGAGTTACATACATTACCCGTAACTCCTAAACCCTTCCATAGCTTTGTAGTGATAGTGACAATATATATCCCCATCTGCCTGCCACAGTAGAGCCCTGTAGCCCTGAACAGTCTTTAAGGAGTTCAGTGAAGTGACCCTATTCATCCAGGAGCAAATTTCAGACTTAGAAAAAGATTAATAAGATTACAAGAATCATACTTCTCATTGCCTTTGCCTTCATGGGATTTAGTCACTGCATGCCAGGTAATTTGATGTTTTTCTGCTTTGTTTTTATTTTGGTTTCTAATTGAGACACATAGCTTCTCTAAGAAAACCAAATCTTAGAATTTTAAGGACTGCATGATAAACTTTTACATAGGCCTCTGTTAGTTTCTTGGAGGTTAGGTAGCTGAAGGGTCTAGCCTACATTCTGAGAATAACTGAGGACTTTGAGATGCTTCTCTCAGCTGCTTCCTCAAGCTCTCAAACTGTTAGATCCATGTGTGTTGGTATATCCTTCCGACTTCCTGATGTGAGGTCTCTACTCTGATTGATTTAGTGGTTGGTCAGGCTCTGGTATTTAAGAACTTGTTCTAGAAAAGGCGATTTGAGAGTAATATCATTAGAATTGAATATTTTAGTATAATTCAAGAAAGCATCTTTATAATACAATGAGGTAAATAGTTATTCAGGTGGGTTTGAATCCCAGGCTGTAATTGAGCTTTATTAGTTCGGTAGATGATCTGTGTTATCTAAACTCTGTCTTATCTGTCAAATGGTCATAATGCTATGTGACATCAGTATGCTTAATTTTTATTTTTCATGCTACCTTTCAAAAGCAGGAAATCAGCCTTAAAGGAGCAAGTTCAGGGAAGATAATTAGATTTTTGGTAGGAGAGGGAATGGAAATATTTTTTATGTGTGCAGTTCCAGATCCTGGATAAGATATGTTTTGTAGTCATCACATTTAATTCACAAGGCAGTCTATGATGTATCATTTTTTTCCTCTTTTTTAAATTAAAAAAATGTTTTTTAAATTTTTATTTATTTATTTATTTTGATAGAGACGGGATTTTGCCATGTTGCCCAGCTGGTCTCGAGCTCCCAGGCTCAAGTGATCTACACACCTCAGCCCTCCTCTGCTGGGATTACAGACATAAGCCACTGTGCCCAGCCTTTTTTTTTTTTTTTTAAATGAGACAGGGTCTTGCTCTGTCACCTAGGCTGAGTGCAGTGATGTGATCGTAGCTCATTGTAGCTTCAAACTCAGGGCTCAAGCAGTTCTTCTGCCCCAGCCTTTCAAGTGGCTGGGACTGTAGGCACATAACACCATGGCTGGCTAATTTAAAAAATTTTTTTATTGTTTGTAAAGTTGAGGTCTTTCCTTGTTTCCCAGGCTGGTCTTGAACACCTGAGCCAAGGCTAAGGTCCCACCTTAGCCTCCCAAAGTGATTTTTCTTTTTCTCAAGAGAGGGCACTAATCCTAGAAGTGGAGAGTCCAACTCAAATTTTGTCATCATTTCATATTATTTACAAAATGATAAGCTCCTGGGCTTAGAAAGGACATTTCAAGTATTGGTTATAGAGGTAATAATTTGACTTTCTAGGTTTACCCATGAGTAATCAGATTTTTGTTATTGAGACTTAAATGTGTTTTTGATGGACTACTATATAAATATACATACATCTACTATCGATTTCCCCAATCCTGTTTTTTTGAGTTCTACTTTTTAATGTGTTTGTTCTTTTCTCATTTGTTTTTAATTGCTTTATTTTTTAAAGTAAATGGATTTAACTTTTTTCAGTTGGCAAAGTTAACTCCTTTAATAAGTATATTGATTTTTCCAGTATGTTGTAAATAAATGCAAAAGATTTACATTTAAAAAATCTCTTCGATTAGAGTTAGGGCATGTTTATTTTGAGGGGATAAGAAAAGACTTTGAGGCAGACTATTTCATGTCAGAACTTAGGAGCAAAGCATAGTGTAACATTTATCTAAATAGAACTAATAGTTGAAGTCATTGGTTAGAATCAGCTTTTAGAGAATAAAGAGAAAGGGGAAAGACTGAGAATTTAACATCTTCAATACAGAAGAAATAGGTAAATAATCAAGGAAAGGACATTCAAGGATATAGGGTAACTGAAAGATGCCAAAGATGAAGATTAATTGTAATTACTGATAACATTCTAAAGAGAACTCACAGAGAATGTCGTCAGATAAAGGGGATTAGATTTGATCTTTATCATTTCTAGAGACCTTTGAGAGTAAAGACAGCAGAAGGGCTGCTTTTTTCCTTTCTTTTTTTTTTTTGAGACAGAGTCTCGCTCTGTTTCCCAGGCTGGAGTGCAGTGGTGCAATCTTGGCTCCTGGGTTCAAGCAATTCTCCTGTCTTACCCTCCTCAGTAGCTGGGATTACAGGCACATGCCACCATGCCTGGCTAATTTTTGAATTTTTAGAGAGATTGGGTTTCACCATATTGGTCAGGCTGGTCTTGATCTCCTGGCCTCAGGTGATCCACCTGCCTCGGCCTCCCAAAGTGTTGGGGTTACAGGCGTGAGCCACCAGACCTGGCCACCTTTTTTTTTTTTTTCTAGAACAAAAATCCTCTAATTTTTGTCTCTTGATTTCTCAAGAGCTGTTTTCCAGCTGCTAATAACTGTTTCTTTGATATCATGAACCAGATTTGAATGTTATAGTATCTGGTTAAATGATTTATATTTTGGTAGTAGGTATAAATTATAAAAGCATCTTAGAATCAACATTCTTTGAAAAATACTATGAAGAAGAAAAGTAACCTTGGTTAGAAGCCAGATACTCCACATACATTTGAAATTTATTGTGTGTAATAACCAAATTTATCCATGTTGTAATATTTATTTAAATTTTTTATTTTGCCCAAGTGTATATGTTTTCCATACTGTTCCTAGGCAGGAAGTGCAATTTTTTCCTTTTGGTTTGCAGGAACACCTTTGTCCTAGAATATTGTGGAGAGGTACTTGATCATAAAGAGT
This sequence comes from Cebus imitator, assembly GCF_001604975.1. Taxonomy (NCBI): domain Eukaryota; kingdom Metazoa; phylum Chordata; class Mammalia; order Primates; family Cebidae; genus Cebus; species Cebus imitator. Next base: position 7,118,372 of record NW_016107315.1, read on the forward strand.
TTAAAGCACGAGTGAAGGAGTATGCACGAAACAAAAACATCCATTACTATTTCATGGCCCTGAAGAATGATGAGGTAAGCAGCATGGATGTGTTTGCCTTGAAACAGATCTGTTAGGTTTGAAGGAGTCATTGATACTGATCCCTCCCTCCCTTCCTTATCTCTCTTTTCCTCCCTCCTCTCTCCCCTCTCCCCTCTCCTCCTCTCTCCTCTCTCCTCTCTCCTCCCCTCTCCCCTCTCCTCCCCTCTCCCCTCT
>NW_016107315.1:7118717-7120837 GCF_001604975.1 Cebus imitator
CTCCTCTCTCCTCTCTCCTCTCTCCTCCCTTCTCCCCTCTCCTCCCTTCTCCCCTCTCCCCTCTCACCGAGATAGTCCCCAGGCTGGAGTGCAGTGGCACAATCTTGGCTCACTGCAACCTCCACCTCCCAGGTTCAAGCGATTCTCCTGCCTCAGCCTCCCAGATAGCTGGGATTACAGGCACCTGCCACCAGCCTGGCTAATTTTTGTATTTTTACTAAAGATGGGGTTTCACCATGTTGGCCAGGCTGGTCTCAAACTCCTGACCTCAGGTGATTTGCCCACCTCGGCCTCCCAAAGTGTTGGGATTACGGGTGTTAACCACCATGCCTGGCCAACTGATTTCTAAAATAAGTGACAAAAATGAGGAGCAGAGTAATATAAATAATTATCTTCTATTTGTTTACAAAAAGCACAGAAGTTATTATTGCTTCACAAGATAGAAAATAAAAACATGGAAGAAAGAGGAATTTACATATATATATATATATATATAAAGATAAATATATGCTTTAGATTACAACTCTTAGAAATTATTGATTAACCCTAGAGCGCTTTTTTTTTTTAAATTTTTTTATTTTTTAAAGACGGAGTCTCGCTCTGTTGCCAGGCTGGAGTGCAGTGGTGTGATCTCGGCTTACTGTAATCTCCACCTCCTGGGTCCAAGTGATTCCCCTGCCTCAGCCTCCCAAGTAGCTGGGACTATAGGTGCGCACCACCGCACCTGGCTACTTTTTGTATTTTAGTAGAGATGAAGTTTCTCTACTTGGTTAGAAGCCAGATATTTTACATACATTTGAAATTTATTTTGATGAGATGAGGCTTAGTAGAGATGTTGGCCAGGATTGTCTCGATGTCCTGACTTCGTGATCTGCCCTTCTTGGCCTCCCAAAGTCCCAAAATGCTGGGATTACAGGCATGAGCTACCACACCTGGCCAGTTTTTTGTGTGTGTGTTTTTTTTTTTTTTTTGGTCTTGAGACAGTGTCTTGCTCTGTTGCCCAGGCTGAACAGCAGTGGTGCCTTCTCAGCTTATTGCAACCTCTGCCTCCCAGGTTCAAGTGATTCTTATGCCTCAGTCTTCTGAGTAGCTGAGACTACAGGCGTGCACTACCATGGCCCACTAATTTTTATATTTTCAGTAAAGGTGGGGTTTTGCCATGTTGGCTAGGCCGGTCTTGAATTCCTGGCCTCAAGCAGTCCTCCCAACATACTGGAATTACAGATGTGAGCCACGTGCCTGGCCCCAAAATGCCTTTGCTCATATGGGTTATGTGGGTTTTAATTATTTATACTTACTATATTAAAAATTACAACTGAGAAATTTAGAACATCTATTTAAAACTACATTAGGACCAAGTGGGAGAATCATTTGAGGCCAAAAGTTGGAGGCCAGCCTGGGCAACGTAGTGAGACCTCATCTCTACAAAGCTAAAAAAATAAATTAGCTGGACCTGGTGGTGCAATGCCTCTAGTTCCAGCTGCTCCAAAGGCTGAGACCGAAGGCTGAAACAGAGGATCACTTGAGCATAGGCCCAGGTTGGCCTTCCAAAGCATTGGGATTACAGGCATGAGCCCAGCTCATTTTGGTGTTTATTTAGAAGTTTGTTAATGTTTTGTGGCCAGAAATATGCCATGGGAACTTAACTGTTATTTAATATCAATCAACCTATGGTCAAATTAGTTTCCTTATATGTTGTTTGCTTTTCTAAGTTGCAGTTTCCAAGAACCTGTGGATGACTTTAAGTGAGGACTTAACTGTACAATAGCCCATTACTTACTGATACAAATAGCATGGTATTATGAAAAATAACTTCTTTTTTTGAGTCAGGGTCTTGCTCTGTTGTCCAGGTTGGAATGCAGTGGCAAGATGATAGCTCACTTCAGTCTTGAACTGCTGGGCTCAAGCAGTCCTCCCACCTCAGTCTCCTGAGGTGCTGGAACTACAGGCACATGCCACCATGCCTGGCTTATTTTTATATTTTTTGTAGAGATGGGGTCTTGCTATCTTGCCCAGGCTGTTCTCAAACTTCTGACCTGCAGCACTCCTCCTGCCTCAACTTCCCAAAGTACTGGGATTATAGGCATAAACCACTGTGCCTGACCTTGGAAAATAATTAT
>NW_016107315.1:7121028-7127795 GCF_001604975.1 Cebus imitator
CCGAGTCTCACTCACCCAGGCTGGAGTACAGTGGCAGGATCTTGGCTCCTGGCAATCTCTGCCTCCCTCAGTTCTCCTGCCTCAGCCTCCCAAGTAGCTGGGATTACAGACATGCACCACCACACCCGGCTAATTTTTTGTATTTTTAGTAGAAATGGGGTTTCACCATGTTGCTCAGGCTGTTCTCGAACTCCTGACCTTGTGATCCACCCGTCGACCTCCCAGAGTGCTGAGATTACAGACATGAGCCTCCGAGCCGGCTCATATGTTTGCCTATGTATTCAGTGTGGAAATGTAAATGCCAGGGACCTAACCCCAGAGCTGTTTAGTTTGACCTTGGGGGAGAGTTCAGCAAGCTTTAACAAAGTCTCTATGGGATTTGGGTACACACTTAAGTTTGAAACCTATGGTAGTACTATGACATAGCCCACACTTTAAAGCGAAGTATTACACACGCAAGGAAATTGGATGTAATAGAATGTAAGAAATAGCTAAGGATAAATGGGAGAGACATTGATAATTTTCCCTGTGGGCAAAAGTTTATAATTAGCAGATTTTCAAAAAGCATCAGTTAGATATTTGTCACTTGGAAGTGTAAAGTAGTGTGAAAGAGTTATCTGAAGCAAGGACAAGGTGGGGGTAAGGGAGTGTATGTGTGCGCGCACGTGTACACTTCCGCGTGCCTGTGTCTTACTACGTTTGCCTTAATGCTTTTCCTTTGTAAAATGTGTAAATTTTTTTTTGAATGATGGGTTAATTTAATTCACAGTGTCATCTGTCTTCTGTTAGAAATAATGGAAACTGAGGTGTTGTTTACAGTGGAAAAACTATGAAGCTGGTAGTCAGGAGGCCTTGCCACCCCCGCCCTACCTTAACTGGTTAGGTTTTACAGCACCAGTCTTTTCTTTAATTGATGAATAAGAGATGTATGTAGTTTTGGAGGTAATTGCATGAATATCTAAGGTATTATTTTTAATTCTTAAATGATCCTCTTCTCCCAGATAATAGATGCCACTCAAAAAGGAAATTGCTCTCGTTTCATGAATCACAGCTGTGAACCAAACTGTGAAACCCAAAAAGTAAGTTGAGGTGGATTTATAGTTTGAGATATTTCTTCACAACTGCTGTTCTGACCATTAATTTTAGATCCCATGTCTAAGGTACTTATGAATGTTTTAGTCTCTTTTTCCTATTCTACTTTATTTAAGATTTTATTTTGAAATGAGTTCAGATTTATAGGAATGTGGCAAAAATAGTATTGACTATATCCATATACCACTCTTCACCTATCTTTCCAGTGTTAACATCATATATAAGCATAATAAAAGGATCAGATCCAGGGAATGGTATTAAGTAATATAAAGACCTTATTCAAATTTTGACAGTTGTTGTTTTTCTGGTCCAAGATCCAATCCAGGAACTCATATTGTGTTTAGTTATCACCTCCCCTTGCTCATAATTTTTTTAGATATTATTTTAATGGTGTCAAAATAGAAAACTAAATTTTAATTTTGAAAGTTCAGTGTGTATTTGGATTCTTTATCAGGTCTTATCTAGGTGCAACATTTGACTTTCAGTAACAACACTCATGAGGGACTGAACGACTAACATTGAGAGGGATTGTAGCTTTTTTTTTTCCACCCAGGCTGGAGTGCAATGACACAATCTTGGCTCACTGCAACCTCCACCTCCTGGATTCACAAGATTCTCCTGCCTCAGCCTTCCAAGTAGCTGGGATTACACGTGTCCCATCATGCCTGGCTAATTTTTTTTTTAGTATTTTTAGTAAAGACTGGGTTTTGCTATGTTGGCCAGGCTGGTCTGGAACTCCTGGCCTCAAGTGATCCACCCCTCTTGGCCTCCCAAAGTGCTGAGATTACAGGTGTGAGGCTCACTGCCCGGCTGGGATTGTAACTTTTTAAGGTTAAAGCTATGAACCTACTCTGTAAATGTATATCATTGACTTCCTCTCATGATGAAATAGTGCTTTGAGTCTGGATATTTTTTACCCTTTTGTCTATACACTCATAGATTTTATGCATGGCTCTTCCAAGAGCCAAGTATATAACAAAAAGGAGAACCTACTGTGGAATCATTGAACATACGTTTTGGTTCTGTTTCTGCCAGAGCTGGTGGCCACATGTCTAGCTATGAGACTTCCACCATACAGTGTTCCTTAATCTCTGCAAGTCAGGATATCTCATTAGTAACAGGTGCAAATTGTCTGGATCAGAGCTCCTCAGTCCTTGACTTGCTTACTTGTTTTGGAACTAAAAGATCTGACTCCCATGTATCTGCCCCATTTTAATTCTTGAGTTTTATGCATCTGTTCTGATGTTTCTCTTCCCTTTCACTATACTTAGGCAGATGACCACTGCTTCATGGAATTAAATTTTGGGCATCAGTGTTTCCTAGTTTCTCTATCTCATCTTATCTTGCAACATGGTTACTTTTAACATATGTTAATATAGACTTGCCTTTGATACCCAGTGACACAAACATCCTCTATTTGCCAGTTTTTAGTACGTGAATCTTTACTGTATGGAAATGTTAAGATAAATTAAAATAGCAGTTACTTTTTTTCTTTCTTTTAGCAGTTACTTTTATTAGAGACAAATTAGAAATATATCCAATCTGGTAGTCCATTAAATGAGAGTTACACTTAAATATTTTAGTTCTTTTAAAGAAAAAATTCCCCTTGTGCTATTTGGGCAAACTTTTATTGCCTAAAGAGCCATATGCATAATTAAGGCAGATGATGATGATCTTTGTATATGCGCGCACACACACACACTAATAAGTTACTAATTTCTTTTATTTTCAAACATCATCTCAGTGGACTGTGAACGGACAACTGAGGGTTGGGTTTTTTACCACCAAACTGGTTCCTTCAGGCTCAGAGTTAACATTTGACTATCAGTTCCAGAGATATGGGTAAGTATTGTTTCTACTAATTTTGCTGCTTCTGATGGGGAAATAGGCTGTTCAGATATAAGGATATAAAACTTTAATATGAATCACTTAAGAGTTATATTTACTCTCAACTCTTGTCTATAAGATACTGTTTTGGTTTTGTGTGTTTTTCCTACTTTATGACACTTTTGACCATTAAGGGATGTTGTACAGGAACTATGTAAGTTTCTCCTCAACATCATACTATCTACTTGTATAACTGTATTTATGTAATTCTGAAAAACTTTGTTATAGGCATGCTAACTCTGTGTGTCTGAAGAGAATAGTACAGCATAATAAATTTCCTGTGTATCTGTTATTCAGCTTTAACAGTTATCAACTTAACAACCAGTCTTATTTTATCTGTACCATTTTGTACTCTTAAATATAATTGGTTACCTAGTTCTGTTTCCTAAAAAGAATAACTGATACAATGGCAAAGACTGCCTAAACTAAAAGTGTGGGAGTTCTTATTAATACTTAAGCATTAATAAAGTTACTAACTGAGGTGGTTTGAAGCACATTATGTAAAATCCCTGTGTTCTAATGACTATTTAAAAATAAAACTATAGGCCAGGCGCAGTGGATCATGCCTGTAATCCCAGCACTTTGGGAGTCTGAGATGGGCAGATCACGAGGTCAGGAGTTTGAGACCAGTCTGGCCAACATGGTAAAACCCTGTGTCTACTAAAAATACAAAAATTAGCTGGGCGTGGTGTTGCATGCCTGTAGTCCTAGCTCCTTGGGAGGCTGAGGCAGGAGAATCGCTTGAACCTGGGAGGTGGAGGTTGCAGTGAGCCGAGATCATGCCGCTGCACTCCAGCCTGGGCGACAGAGCAAGACTCTGACTCGGGGGAGAAAAAAACTATATTAGTCATAAACCAATTTATGACTTTGAAGACTAGTTTAAAAATAAAGGAAAAAAATTGAGCATTTAAACATTTATACTGCCTTTCCCATGTGACTTCTGCTTTAGGTTGAACCAAATAGTTGATGAGAGGAAGTTCTTCTTTATACAGGTCTTCTAGTTAATAAGTGAAGTAGTAGGCCAGTTGAGGTGGTGCACGCCTGTAGTCCCAGCTGCTTAGGAGGGTCAGGTGGGAGGATCATTTGAGCCTAGGAGATGGAGGCTGCAGGGAGGTATGAACTTGTTACAAAACTCCAGTCTGGGCCATAGTTTGAAACCCCATCTCAAAAAACAACATAACACTAATGAAGTAGTAAAAATATCACCATTTTGCAACACTTAGTAAGGTATGGATAGTAAACAAGGGTCATTAGTGGCTGCTAAGATCAGAAAAAGACAACTAATGTGTGCCTCATAATGAAAGAACACAACATTACCTGTGAAACAGTTTCTTGTCTTTGGTCTTGAGGACCAGTGTCCTGTACAAGATGCTTTCTGATTATTAAGAAACCAGTACAGTTAAAGTATTGGAAAATTTAAGTAAGATACAAAACTCTAAAAGTTTTTATTTTATTTTTATCAGATTATACCTGTATCAATTAATAGCTTTTGATGTTTATACTAGAAAAGCACACAGATGCAGAGTTTACTGAATATTTTAACTCTTTTAATGCTACCATATGATGAGCTTTTAATTCCTGTACTCTGTTCAGTCTGATGCCAGTAACCAGACTTCTGGCAATGAAGGTCTTTTACATACTCCTTCACACTGTTTCATACATATTTCATGTCTTAAAACATAGTGAACTCTGAAGTTCTGTCAGTTGTGAAACTGATGATCTGATTATAATCTAGGACAAATGCCGGGTGGTTGTTTCCAATTCTGCCTGCTAGTCTTGTCAGATAGTGCATGACTGCAGGGCATGAGTGCAGACCACGTTCTGTGTAGGGCTCCGTTTTTTGCCTCTGTGCTTGTACTGTCCTTTTTGAGGTAAAGAAAAGTGGAAATCAAGTGCTGTTTGGGAGTTCCTGCTCTACTTGTTGAATAACTTATTTTTATGCCTCTAATTGGTACTATTATATACTAAATGTCAGTTTACTATTAGAATACTCAATGTTTTATCTCAGCTTGCTGCAACCTCTGCCTCCTGGATTCAAAAGACATCGTGCCTCAGCCTTTTCAGTAGCCAGGATGGAGTAGCTGGGATTACAGGTGTGCACCACCACACCCAGCTAATTTTTGTATTTTTAGTAGAGATGGCGTTTCACCATGTTGGCCAGGCTGGTCTCAAACTCTTGGCCTCAAGTGATTTACCACTTTGGCCTCTGAAAGAAAGATTATTGAAAAAAGAATGAATATTTTTAAGGAGCAGTTTTCAGGCATTTCTGTTAGTAATAGCAGACTTGTTGGAATCTCTTCAAGTTACCATGTTTTCTGTTTTGTTTTGATTTGATTTAGACTGGTACGACTTTTCTCTTGGGTGTAATTGTTTTATTGCTGACAGTTTTATATATTTTACTTCCACATAGTTGACTTCTTTCCTATCCTCTTTGAACAGAAAAGAAGCCCAGAAATGTTTCTGTGGGTCAGCCAATTGCCGGGGTTACCTGGGAGGAGAAAACAGAGTCAGCATCAGAGCAGCAGGAGGGAAAATGAAGAAGGAACGATCTCGGAAGAAGGATTCAGTAAGTTTGCATTCTTCTTTCAACTTTCACAATAAAAAATTTAAAAAGGGAGGTGGCTTTTCTGATTGAAGGTTAAAAAGTCATACTATTGCCAGAGAAATCCAAGATCAGATGAAATGTTCCCAAAAAAGAGATGCAATTGCTATTTTTATTTCAGATTCATTGAGATTGGAATCGGGTACTGAAAACTATTACAGTATTCTTGAAAACACCAGGGCTGATAGTTTTTCCGATCCTTTAAAACTCTTATGTACAAGTAAAACATTTATCTTTTCTCCCCAGTAGCTCACTATGTCTGCTGTACGTTTCTAATCTTTTGTTATTGGTTTTTCTTTTATTTGATACTCTGAACTTTGAGTGTTCTTCAGATTTCTGAAAACCCTCTTTTGAGTGAGAGGTAAGTTTTGAGAGGAAATAGGCAACCTAAGACTGAGCCAGCGTTAGTCCCAGATGCTGTTTTTATTTAATGAAACAGTAGTTGATAGCCTTGTTTTGTACCCTGTCTTACCTGAGTTACCCCTGGGATGGGGATGGAGTTGTTGGTGGGGAGTATCCTGTTACTAAGGGGACTATCAACTGCGAAAAGGAGTTTGTGTTGTTTAAAATATTCTCCTCCCTTTTTTGAGGATCCCTTTGCTAGATCACTGTTTCTCCAAAATGTGATCCTTGGATCACTTTCTTTAGAACCACCTGCTGGATCAATAGTGAAAATACACATTTTTGGGCCAGTACCCAGACCTGTGAATCTTAGTGGAAGGGCTGAGGGTTTACCGGTGTTAGTCAGCAAATCCCCCTGTGATTCTTTTGCAGTTAGCTTCTTCCTGGACTTTTCAGGAACTTACTCATAAGAATTATAGATGACAGCAATTTTTTGGTTTAGATGGGGAGATAGAAGAAGACATGAGGGAGGCGATAAGAGTATAATGGTTAAAAGGTAACATCAGTTTAGCACAAATTAATTTGAGGGAATTAAATATCAAGAATCTGAATTCTGTTAGAAGATACAGATAACAAAAAGCATTGGAAAGGACCATTTAAAAAGCAGAAAAGTACAGCTTATGTAACAAACACCTATATTTATACCAGCCAACATGAACAAATATTTTTTTTCTTTTTTTTTTCTTCTTCTCTGCACTGTGTTAATTCCTTCAGCATGAACAAATATTCATTGGAATGTCATGTGTTCTTTAGCTCTCTCTTTTTTTTTTTTTTTTTTTTTTTT
>NW_016107315.1:7128285-7130175 GCF_001604975.1 Cebus imitator
TTTTTGAGACAGAATCTCACTATTGCTTAGGCTGGAATTCAGTGATGCATTCATAGCTCACTGCGGCTTCAAACTCCTGGGCTTAAGTGATCCTCTTGCCTTGGCCTCCCAAAGTTCTGGGATTATAGGCATGATCTACCACACCCAGCCTTTAACTTTCTTATTATATAGCATGTATAGTGTAACTGTATGCCAAGCACTTTTCTAAGCACTTGATGTGTTAGCTCATTTAATTTTCACAGTAAGCTCATAAATTAGGTAATGATTTTTCCTTTTTTACAGATAAGAACACATTAAGGCACAGAGAGGTTATAGTGTCATCCAAGTAGGTGATAGAAATGAGCTCCAGTCTAGCATCTTGTCTCTGCTCTTAACCATTGTGTTAAACTACAGTCAAACTGTAGAGAGCAGTCCCCTCTGCTCCTACCTCTGAGGCAACAGTGGCCGTAACAGTAAATGTTTCTGCATTTTAGAACATATTGAATTGTTTTCGTGTAGAGTTTTAAACGTTTTTAGAAATGGTATAATACGGCTGGATGTGGTGGCTCTTCCCTGTAATCCCAGCACTTTGGGAGGCCAAGGCGGGAGGACAGCTTGAGCCCAGGAGTTCGAGACCAGCCTAGGTAATATAGTGAGACCTCATCTCTATTAAAACAAAAGAAAGAAAGAAATGGTATAATATATATGTATTTGTGTGCATTTTTTATTCTTATTTTTTAATTTGATCCCTATTGATACATGTAGATGAACATTTATTTCTAACTGCTGTAATTTTTTTCCTTTTTTTTTTTTTAACTCCTGTATGATGGTCATTTGAAATTTTTTCATCATAGAGCAGTTTATTGACATATTTTCCTACTGATAAATACTTATGTTTCCAATTTTTGCTCTTAATTTCAAAGTTAGTATCTTTGCACTTGTTTCTCTTGCACATATTTCTTTAAGATTTATCTATGGAAGTGTAGTCACTGGGTCATACATAGTCTGTTAGCTTTCTTCACTTGACTTTTACAGGACATTTTTTGTTTAAACTCCATTAAATTGCTTTTGTTGTTAACTCTTGTTTCATATAATTGATAGTTTACCAGAGCAGCCACCAAATGGTTGTTAAACATGTTGATCTAAATTAGTATCTCCATAAAAACTTTCCAATGGCTGTTTCCTATTTTCAAAACTTACAGAATAAACACATTTTTAAAACTAATTTATTGAAGAGAAGTGACCTTATGAATTAAGGGGTAGTAGTATATCTGTATCATACCTCCATTAGGTGGCTTTTTGCCTTTCTGAGAAGATTTGATGATAACTCCAAGAAACTAAAGACTAGATATTTCTGTCTTTGGTTGGCTGTTTATATTCAGGTAATAGTGTCTATTTCATGATAGGTCTTGGTGCCTATGGACTGAATTAGATATAACTTGTATACAGTCATTCCGTAGGCTACAATCATTGGTTACTCCAGATATGAATTTGAAGTTTTTCTGGAACAAGAATGTTTTGGGTGAGACTTAGCCCAGATAGAGGAATGACCCAGGATGAACCTAGGTTCCTAGAATGATGTGAAAGATCATTTGCCCTTGACTCTGTTGCAGAGGTTAACTCTATAATTTTACTTGGATTATTTCCTGTGGAAATTCCCCTTTTGTATGCCTAGATTCTGAGTTCTGGTCAGTTACAGTTGAGCAGAATCACAGAATTCAACTATTTGAAGTCACAAGATTGAGCCTTGGGAATTTCTTTGGGTAAAGGATACCGTGGAAAGGACAAGATAGCAGTTTAGAATACAGTTTTCCGTGTATAAACTGTTGACAAGATGTTAATAATGATTGCACTGTAATCTGCATCCCCCTTGTTACCTCTTGATTGCTAAACATTTTTTTTTGTTTGTTT
>NW_016107315.1:7130410-7148644 GCF_001604975.1 Cebus imitator
GCCTCCCAAAGTGCTGGGATTACAGGCTTGAGCCACCGCGCCCGGCCGATTGCTAAACATTTTTTATCCTTGTTCTTACAATTGCATCTGCATACAGCTTATCTCCTTAACAAATATTAAGTTCTTCCGGGACAGGTGATTATCTTCTTTGGGTATGTCACACACTAAGTACTTACTTACTTAATGGAAATATGAATCCCATAAAATCTAATACTTTTTATAATACGAACAGAAAATAGTCTGAATCTTCCCTTTGTCTGTATTGAGTTTTTGAAACAAATTAATAGTAATTAATTTACATAATAAAGAGGATGAAAGGCCACTTGAGCGAGAGGAAATATTTATTTTCTACTCATAACAAATGAATACTGCGATCCAGAATATACATAAATAAGTATAACTAGTATCCTGTTGTTAAGAAAAGAATAGCCAGTACAAAAGAAAAATAGACAACTTCCAGAGATACTTTACTAATTCAAATAGCCAATAAGCATGGAAAGATGTTCAACCTTATTAGTAATCGGGGAATGCAAATTAAAATTATTATTTGATATCATTTACACACTCACCAGATTGATAAAAATTAAGTTCCATAGTACATAAGAACACCAGATCTCATACACTGTCGGTGGCGGGTGTAAATGGAGAACAACCACTCTTGAAAACACTTTGACATTATTTACTGAAGTTGAAAGAGCATATACCATATGAGCCAGCAGTTCCTGGGTGTCTGAGTAGAGAGGAACTAGCTATAATGTGTATCAGAAGCCACAACAGCATTGCTTGTAATATTTAAAAAAGTAGAGATAACTCAAATATCCATTAACATAGAATGGATAAATTATCATAATAAAAGAAATCGTCATGAAAATAAACTGGCTTCATACAATAACATGGATAACTGCTAAAATGTGAGGGTGAGTGAACGAAGCATGGCAAAAGATTTTGTTCGGTATGGTTTCATTTCCATAAAGATCAAAAATAAACGAAATTTTATATACCTATATAACCTGCACATTCTTGCGCATGTATCCCAGAACTTAAAGTGAAAAAAAAAAAAAAAAAGAACAAGGGAGCAAGGACAAGATTGAGCCTTTCATTCAAATGCAGTTAGCTTCCATTACCAAAAAAAACCCCCAAATTTTAATATTTAGGAATTTGCATATGGTTAATAAACCTATAAAGAATAACTATTTCTTAAAATGTTAGGCTAAGTTATCTCTAAAGCACAGGAAGGGTTGCTGTTATAACTAGAAAGCAGTAGGTACATGGGGCACTACGGGAATGCTGGCAGTATTCTGTTTTTTAAAATTACCTGGATGGTGGCTATATGGGTGTTGCTCGCCTGTTTATTAAACCTATTTACTGTTTATATACTTTTCTGTATATATATGTATACTGTATGTTGTATTCCATCAAAAAGTATTTAAAATGCTACTTAGATCACTTAGTGCCAAAAATATTAAAGCATTAAAAAATATCTTGCAATGATTAACAGAATAAATTTTCAAGTACTATGGAATTCTGCATATATTTTTTATATATAAATATATATTTACTGTATTTTATATATTAATTTATATTTTATAAATTATATTAATTATATTTTAATATATATGAAATATATATGAAATATATATTATATATTATATTTATATATTATATATTATATATATTTATATATATTATATTAACTATATATTAATTATATTTAAATATATATTAAATAAATACATATATATTTACTATATAGAAATTTTCTTTCCTTCCTTCCCTCCCTCCCTCCTTCCTCATTTCTTTCTTAGTTTAGCTCTGTCACTCAGGCTGGCTGAAGTGCAATGGCACAATCTCAGCTCACCGTAACCCCTGCCTCCCAGGTTCAAGTGATTCTTCTGTCTCAGCCTCCTGAGTAGCTGGGATGGCAGGTGTGCGCCACCACGCCCTGCTGATTTTGTACTTTTAGTAGGGATGGGGTTTCACCATGTTGGTCAGGCTGATCTCGAACTCCTGACCTCGGATGATCTGTTTGCCTTAGCCTCCCAAAGTGCTGGGATTACAGGCGTAAGCCACAGCGCCCGGCCCTATAAATTTTCAATTATCAATCATTTATTAAAAATATACCCTAATCATTCTTAAATTTATGTTTACTTTTAGTTGCTTACCTCATATTCTTTTTGGATGGTGTTGACCCATACATAAAATCTAATACTTTTAGTAAATGTAATTTAATTGAAAGGAAGGGAGACAAACTGAGTCTTCCAAACTCTCTCTTCCAGGTACCCTAAAAGTTATTGCACAATTGATTGCTATACTTGTGCACCCCAAATTAGGGAAGCTGGATTATCACCACTGGAATTGGCATGCATTTATTTGTATGTGTGTACAGTACAACCACTGAGGAATGTTCAAGGGTTATTCGACTTTATTTTGTTTGCGAGATTTTATTTATACTCCAGTTTCTGCATTTTTACTGTTCATTTTTCTTTAGTTAGAATGTTATTTTCTTTATATTTCAGAAATGCCTTATGCAATAACATCTGTGTTATTGAATGAGTGTAATTAACATAACTTACCTTTGTCTCAGGATTTTTAGAGTTAAACAGTCATAACATGCCTAATTTTAAAAAGAAAATATCTCTTTTTTATTTTTAATTTTTTAATTTTTTTTATTTAGACAGAGTCTTTTGCTCTGTCCCCATGCTGGAGTGCTGTGGCATGATCTCAGCTGACTGCAACCTCTACCTCCTGGGTTCAAGCAATTCTCCTGCCTCAGCCACCCAAGTAGCTGGGGTTACAGGTGTCCATCACCATACCTAGCTAATTTTTTTTTTCTTGCTCTGTCGCCCAGGCTGGAGTGCAGTGGCGTGATCTTGGCTCACTGCAACCTCCGCCTCCCGAATTCAGGTGATTCTCCCACCTCAGCTTCCCTAGTAGCTGGGATTACAGACACCCACTATCATGCCTGGCTAATTTTTATATTTTTAGTAGAGACTGGGTTTCACTATGTTGGCCAGACTGGTCTTGAACTCCTGACCTCAGGTGATCATCCTACCTTAGCCTCCCAAAGTGCTGGGATTACTAGACCCACCATGCCTGGCCTAATTTTTGTATTTTTAGTAGAGGTGGGGTTTTACCATGTTTGCCAGGCTGGTCTTTAACTCCTGGCCTCAGGTGATCTGCCCGCCTTGGCCTCCCAAGTCCTGGGATTACAGATGTAAACCACTGCACCTGGCCAAAAATCTCATTTTTTAGCACTGTGAATATTTGCATCTAAAAACTCTTGTCAAAAGCAGTATTCTAGCTGTCACAGGTGAGGGGGAAAGTAGAATTTTAAAGCCCTTGGACTCTTCTAATACCATAGAATTTGGGACACAGGAAGGTTAACATTTAGGATATGCAAGGAAAAGATATCTTTAATGAAATTGTCTTTCTTGGGTTAAGACAACTTTAAATTGGTGTTTCTGTTTATATATTTATTCAAAAACTTAAATGGTATTGGAAATGAAAAAGATTGAGCCTTAAATGTACAAGAAAGAAACATGAGTTTGAGTGTCTACATCCTCTCTCAGGCAGCACTTTATATTTTCTCATTTATTTTTGTTCTTTACCAGAATATGAATTTTTCAGGTATTATATGAAATAAAAATGTTCAGTACCTTGCCTAAAATTATATTAAGAGGATAAATAGCTAGTTAAATAAAAGAAAAAAGTAACGGAAAATTTTCTTAAGATTCTTTCCTTTTAGTTCTTGTTTTTCTCTGAATCATTTCATTCTAGACTTTTATCATTTCTTGCTAAGTTTTAATACTGTCTGTATGCTTCTTAGTCTCTATCTTGTCTAAATTTTATTCTGTTATTGGCACACAAATTATTCCCAAATTCCACTTTGATCATATTATTGCCCTGTTCAGGATCCTGTTTAGGTTTTATCAAATTCAAGTTATTTTATGTTACATTGATTGAGATCTTCTAATCTAACACCAGTCTTTTATTTTTTATTTTTTTGAGACAGAGTCTCACTCTCTCCCCAAGGCTAGAGTATAGTGGGACAATCTCGGCTCACTGCCACCTCCGCCTCTTCAGTTCAAGCTATTCTCCTGCCTCAGCCTCCATGGTAGCTGGTACTACAGGCTCCCACCACCACACACTGGGCTAATTTTTGTATTTTTATTAGAGGTAGGATTTCACCATGTTGGCCAGGCTGGTCTGGAACTCCTGACCTCAGGTGATCCACCTGCCTCGTCCTTTCAAAGTGCTGGGATTTCGGGCGTGAGCCACTGCATCTGGCTGTCTTTTTTTTTGGCATGGTTTTTCCTAGGCCCTCACCATGCCTTATCTGTTCCAGCTTTTCTGACCTATGCACTATCATGATTTCCCATTTTCCTTTGTTCACACTTTCCCAGTTACTTTGCTTACCTTTTCCTCTTGTCTTTATCTTATCTATTTCTATTCTTATTTCTGTGATTCATTCCAATTACTCCCTTACTTAGGCCTCCTAGGTTTTATAACATTAACATTTACAGTTAATGTTTCCTTCTTTGGTTTCACATGAATTAATTTAATCTCCCCAATAATACATTCTTTGAAGGCATCTTTATATCCTGTAACTGCCATAATGCAGGACTGGAAATAACCTTTGGTAGGTTGATTCCCACTCTCTCCTCAGTTATTTACATTTAATATTTAAAATATTCAAAGAACATACATGTTATAAGCTATAAATATAAAGTCTTCGTTAGTGCTTCTCTGCTTTTTTCTCCCTGCCTAACAGTTACCACTGTTGTACATTTTGGGTCTTACTTCCTTGCCTTTTTTTTGAGACAGGATTTCACTGTGTCACCCAGGCTGGAGTGCAGTGGCAAAATTCTAGCTCACTGCAGCCTCAGTCTCCTGGGCTCAAGTGATCCTTAAGCCTCAGCCTCCTGAGTAGCTGAGACTATAGGCACATGCTACCATACCCAGCTAATGTTTTTTATTTTTAGTAAAGATGAGGTCTGGCTGTGTTTCCCAGGCTGGTCTTGAACTCCTGAGCTCAAGCGATCCTCCTTGCCTCAGCCTTTCAAAGTGCTGGGATTGCAAGTGTGAGCCACTGTTCCCGGTCATCCCTACCTGTTTAAAAGCAATTTTTCACATACGTATCATTAAAAAGCCTGGCTTAGAGATGCATATAAATGGATAAATATAGCATGTAATTGTCTAGAAGTTGTTGTTCTTAATGACTTTTAAATTTTTATTTTTTTTGAGACAGATACTTGCTCTTATTGCCCAGGCTACAGTGCAATGGCACAGTCTCGGCTCACTGCAACCTCCACCTCCTGGGTTCAAACAGTTCACCTGCCTCAGCCTCTCAAGTAGCTGGGATTACAGGCACGTGCCACCACATCTGGCTACTTTTGTAATTTTAGTAGAGACAGGGTTTCACCATATTGGTCAGGCTGGTCTCGAACTCCTGACCTCAGCTGATCTGCCCACCTCAGTCTCCCAAAGCACTGGGATTACAGGCATGAGCCACTGCTCCCAGTCCTTAATGGCATATTTTTAAGATTGATGGATGTTGTTGCATTTGGCTGTGCTTGATTCCTGTCACTGTGATATTATATTTCTTTGAATGAACAGGGCAGTTTATCCAACTGTACAGATATTTGGGTTGTTTGCAATTTTTTGCAATTACAACTGTTGCTTCAATGACCATCCTTAGGAATCTCCAGGTACACATGTTCAGAATTTCTCTCGAGTTTATTCTGATAAGTAGAATTTCTGTGCATTGGGATACAACTATTTTATTTTTTAAGCTAATACTTAATTTTTTTCTGAAGCAACCTGCCCCCATCAGCTGGGTCATTCATATGGTGACATCATAACAAAGTCGTTATACATTATAATGTATAACTTATATAAGTTTGAGGGAGATACATCTCACACAGCAGCATGAAAACCCAATCATCATTTATGAACCATAAAAGTTCTCTGAAGAGAACTTTTGGTTTAATATAATTTGTCCATGGTATGCTATAAGGGCAGGTTTTTCTGTTTTGGCTCATTGCAAATCTCCAGCACCTAGAATTTTACTTGACTCATAATAAGTTCTTGGTACGTATTTGAGGAGTGATGAAATGCGTTTCAAATGTATCATACCAATTTATGCTTTCATCAACAGTAGACTTAATATTATCAGCCTTCTTAATTTTTTCCCCAGTCTAGCACCATGGTTTCCCAGTTTGGTCTTAATTTCTGTTTTCCTGATAACTGATAAGGTTGAGCAACTCTTTGAGTTGCTTGGTTTTGTTGTTGTTGTTTTATAACAAAGTATTTTTATTTGCTGTGGTAGGTGGATGGAGAGCTAGAAGCTCTGTTGGAAAATGGTGAGGGTCTCTCTGATAAAAACCAGGTGCTCAGCTTATCCCGGCTAATGGTTCGAATTGAAACTTTGGAGCAGAAACTTACCTGTCTGGAGCTCATACAGGTGAGCAATTTGATGTTTATTTTTTATTTCTGGTTTTGGGGGTGGGAATGAATGAATGAAGATGAATGAAGAAGGAATAATTCTGATAAAACCTAATCTTATTTGTTATTTATTATTTTGTTATTTTTATTTTTATTTATTTTTTGAGGTGGAATCTTGCTCTGTCATCCAGGCTGGAGTGCAGTGGCGTAGTCTCAGCTCACTGCAACCTCTGTCTCCTAACAGAGTTCAAATGATACTCCTGCCTCAGCCTCCTGAATAGCTGGGATTACAGGCATCTGCCACCACGCCTGGCTAATTTTTGTATTTTTTTTTTTTTGTTAGAGATGGGGTTCCATGTTGGCCAGGCTGGTGTCGAACTCCTGACCTCAGATAATCCATCCGCCTTGGCCTCCCAAAATGCCGGGATTACAGGCATGAGCCACCATGGCCAGCCAATCTTATTTTTTAAATGGGTATGTGAGTTGTGTATGACTTTCAAAGCTTATATCGTATTCTTTAAAATGACTAAAGAGTTTAGTCTCATTTAATCTATTAGTACAGGGATCCCCAGTCCCCCGGCCATGGGCTGGTTAGGAATGGGGCCACACAGTAGGAGTTGAGTGAGCATTACCACCTGAGCTCCACTGCTGTCAGATCAGCAGTGACATTTGATTCTCATAGGAGCATGGACCCTATTGTGAACTGCACATTCGCGAGATCTAAGTTGTTCACTCCTTGCAAGAATCTAATGCCTGATGATTTGAGGTGGAGCAGTTTCATCCTGAAACCATCCCCCACCCAGTTCACTGAAAAATTGTCTTCCATGAAACTGGCCCCTGGTGCCAAAAAGGTTGGGGACCACGGCCATTAGTAGACCGGGTTTGCTTGCTTTCTATATTCAAATAATGTGGTGGCTTTTTTTTTTCTTTTTAAATATAATAATTCATTACACTTAGCATAGCTTTTTATTCTCCAATTACTACATGGTCTCAAAGCACGAAATTTTAACAATAGTCTTATTTATACCAGTTTATTAAGTATGCCATAAGATGTTAGATAACAAAAAATGATTTTTTTTAAGGGTCTTGCTCTGTTGCCTAGGCTGGAACACAGTTGTGCAATCATAGCTCACTGCAGCCTTGAACTTCTGGGCTCAAGTGATCTTCCTGCCTCAGTTGCCTGAGTAGGTAGGACTATAGGCATACACCACCACATCCAGCTAATTTTTATTTTTATATTTTTGTAGAGTTAAGGGTCTTGCTGTTTTGCCCAGGCTGGTCTTGAACTCCTGGCCTCAAGCAGTCCCTCCCTCTTCCACCTTCCAAAGTGCTGGAATTATAGTCATAAGCCACGGTTTAAAAAACCATGATGATTAAAAAAAAAAATTAACAGGAAAAAGAGGCCTTTTCAACAATCATCTGAAAGGGAGAGAAGAAAAAATTATTTAAGGGCTAATTTTTATGGTTTTAGCTTTATTTTAAAATGTTACATGCAATTTTTTCTTAGTTCTTCAGAATTTATTTTTATTATAAATGACCTATTAATATTTGTATAATTTTCTACTTTAGTAAAATCCCAGTTGACTGGCTATATTTTATGTATCAAAGAAGATTATAATCTTCAAAGCATTTGTTGTACAGTTCTATTTAGGTTAATGAAAACGGAGTTTCTAAAGTTTTTTTTGTGAATATAAGTGAACTCTATAATGTGTAATATGTAAGTGAACTCTCCTTGGGCTCTTTGTAATACTCTGATATTGCCTCTCAATACCCTTTATCCTGTCTCCCTTCCCCCATGAAAGAACACACACTCACAGTCCTGCCTGAAGTCCTTTCTGGAACGTCATGGGCTGTCTTTGTTGTGGATCTGGATGGCAGAGCTAGGTGACGGCCGGGAAAGTAACCAGAAGCTTCAGGAAGAGGTCAGTTCACATTTAGCTTGCTTGGTTCTTAAGACCACTATTGGTTGTGGGTATGTGATAATATCAGTAATTATGAATGTAGCACTATATTTATCACTGGTATTAAGTAATCAAATGATTTTATCATCTCAGTATCATTTCTTTAACTATCTAACCATACATACACCTTGTTAGTAGTTTGTCCCATGGTTTTCCTATAGTATGTTTTTAAAGTTGGTACTACATAGTGGAGAACTACAAGAGCAAGATATAAAAACAACAACAACAATGATATAGTTAAGTGAAAGATTTAGTTCGTTGTTAAAATCAGAGTTTTAAAAAGACAGGAAGTCATAGAAAATTTGAATTCTGGGGGGCCTAAAGAATTGGTAAAGATCTGAATTCTGCATAACAACAGTATGAATATTTTGAGGAATCTTTTAACTAAGTGTTTTAAAAGATCTAAGTAAAGGTTCATTGGCAGCATTGTTAGTGGAGTTATGATGTCTTTACCTTTTTATGAAATTAATAATATTTTCTAACTTTCTAATTTGTAATATAATCCCAAAGTCATATATTTAATAAAACACTTTTAAAATCAAACAAACAAAAAGGAATGGGCAGATAAGTAATTGTTCTTGCCTCCATCCTTCTCCCAGGACATGTGGCTTGAGGAAATTGAGGAAGCCCTGGGATTTCTGTGGAACTACACTGAGGAATACGTCAGAAAAGATACTTGGATTTCAGAATGGGGGAGGTTGTCTAAAAATGAGGAGAGGATCTCTCTTTGCTAGATAGCTGTTTATCAAAAGCTGAAGAGATGTCTGCATTTTTGTGTGTATGACAGACATCATTTAAATGTGTTATTACATAACTCCCAAGTCCATATCACCGGCACTTGGTGAACTTTTTAAGAAATGATACCCAGAATTGGTGCAGTAGTGTGTATGTTTAAAAAGCTACGCAGGTTTGGGAACTACTGGTAGAGAATATTGATCAGTCCTATTTGATGTTGTGATGTTGCTCCACATTTTATTCTTGCTGGTCAATCTTATTATTAAAAGGTTTTCTTAGGCTGGATGTGGTGGCTTATACCTGTAATCCCAACACTTTGAGAGGCTGAGGCATGCAGATTACTTGAGGTCAGGAGTTCAAGACCAGCCTGGCCAACATGGTGAAACGCCATCTCTGCAAAAATACAAAAATTAGCTGGGCATTGTAATTTCAGTGGGCACCTGTAATTTCAGCTACTCAGGAGGCTGAGGCAGGAGAATCACTTGAACCCAGGAGGCGGAGGTTGCATTGAATGGAGATCGCGCCATTGCACTCCAGCCTGGATGACAGAGCGAGACTTTGTCTCAAAAAAAAAAAAAAATTATTCTTAAGGAAAATAATATTACGATTTTTAAATATGCTTGTGTTTATATAGAGATGTAGGTTTTAATTTAATAAAACAGTAGCAAAACTGCACTACCCTTGTAGAAATAATCTGAGTCCCATCCAGAGGTTTAAAAAGTCAAATGTAGGCCGGGCTTGGTGGCTCACGCCTGTAATCCCAGCACTTTGGGAGGCCGAGGTGGGCGGATCACCTGAAGTTAGGAGTTCAAGGCCAGCCTGACCAACATGGTGAAACCCTGTCTCTACTGGAAAAAAAAAAAAACAAAAAACCAAATTACCGGGCATTGTGGTACATCCCTGTAATGCCAGCTACTCGAGAGTCTGAGGCAAGAGAATCACTTGAACCAGGGAACCGGTTGCAGTGAACCAAGATCATACCATTGCACTCCAGCCTGGGCAACAAGAGTGAAACTCCGTCTCAAAAAAAAAAAAAGAAAAAAAGTCAACCGTAGCCAGGCACAGTGGCTCACACTGGTAATCCCAGCACTTTGAGAGGCCGAGGTAGGTGGATCATTTGAGGTCAGGTGTTTGAGACCAGCCTGGCCAACATGGTGAAACCCCATCTCTACTAAAAATACAAACGATTGGCTGGGTGTGGCAGTGAGTGCCTATAATCCCAGCTACTTGGGAGGCTAAGACAGGAGAAATGCTTGAACCTGGGAGGTGGAGGTTGCAGTGAGGCAGGATCATGCCATTGCATTACAGCCTGGGTGACAGCAAGACTGTCTCCAAAAAAAAAAAAAAAAAGTCAACTCTACAAAATGATTTAATTTTTTTTGTTATGTTTAATCAGATTATAAAGACTTTGGAACACTTGCCCATTCCTACTAAAAATATGTTGGAGGAAAGCAAAGTACTTCCAATTATTCAACGCTGGTCTCAGACTAAGACTGCTGTCCCTCCATTGAGTGAAGGAGATGGGTATTCTAGTGAGAATACATCGCGTGCTCATACACCACTCAACACACCTGATCCTTCCATGAAGCTGAGCGCAGAAGTTGACACAGACACTCCCAAGAAACTCATGTTTCGCAGACTTAAAATTATAAGTGAAAATAGCATGGACAGTGCAATCTCTGATGCAACCAGTGAGCTAGAAGGCAAGGATGGCAAAGAGGATCTTGATCCATTAGAAAATATCCCTGTAGAGGAAGAGGAAGAGTTGCAGTCACAACAGCTACTCCCACAACAGCTGCCTGAATGCAAAGTTGATAGTGAAACCAGCGTAGATGCCAGTAAGTTACCTACATCTGAACCAGAAGCTGATGCTGAAATAGAGCCCAAAGAGAGCAATGGCACAAAACTAGAAGAACCTATTAATGAAGAAACACCATCCCAAGATGAAGAGGAGGGTGTGTCTGATGTGGAGAGTGAAAGGAGCCAAGAACAGCCAGATAAAACAGTGGATATAAGTGATTTGGCCACCAAACTCCTGGACAGTTGGAAAGACTTAAAGGTAAGGAAGCATCTTTTATTCATTTCAACTTGAATTACTCAGGTTTAGAGTTCTACAAACCTAAGTCAAATTAGCTACTTTTTAAAGCCATGTATATTTCTGAAAAGTGAAATACTGTCTCTCTTACTATCCATTTATAAGTGTCTCAAACATCCTGTAACCCATAGCGAGTCATATTAGCCAAACTAATATATAGATGTCCCCTTTTCTCTTACTTAGAAAAGTTTATCACAGTAGTGATTTCAGTCATTTAAGTGCTCTTCACATTAAAAACAAAATCCTTTGAGCAGCAAACTTAGGATTCTATTTGTAATGATAAAAAATCAGTGTTTTAATTTATTGGAAATCAGTTGTATTAATGGAAAATTAAAAATCAGTTGGAAAACTAAGGTAATTTAGCAGCTTATTAAAAATGATTGAATGTAAATTTTTGTTTTGGAAAAACAACTTTATGGAACTAGTTGCTATTCACTTCTGTTGTTTCTGAAATGGGCCTTCTCTTAAATGCCTATTTCCTTGGACAAAAGAGGAAAAATAGAAAAATCTGGAACTCATGCCTATTACATACATAATCTCTTGTTGAAGAATGTAGCAAGATGTGCAGGGTTTGCTTTGCAGAAAACCCAGACTGAGTCTTGGATAAACACAAGGGTGAATAACAGAATAAACCTAGGAGAGGTATGGTACATTTCATTTGTAAGTGATGGACTTGGGATCCACGTCTTGAGGACCCTGTGGGAACAGGTTACTTACTAGGTTCTTTTTTTCTATTCCTTCTTTCTTCTGCCAGAGATGAAGCAACCAAATAAATCAGCAGTACTGACTTATGTGCAACAAGATGAACACCTGAGTCCTCCCTGCCCCTAATTATGATGACAAAGCTCACCCCATTAGATCCTGTGATATGACCCAATGAAATTAGCCTTTAACACTGAGCAAAATGAGTTGGTGTTTGTGTACTGTTCTTCCTCATTTGCTGTGTTAGGACCCTTCTTTAAGTATGTTGTGGTTTCAGCTCTTGTTTACCCATTTGAGCTCTTACTCACGTTACTTTCATCACTTACAATTCAGTATGAACTCAGCCTTATTATGTCTTATGAAATCAGGCCTTTTCTAAATATAAAAGGAAGCATTCATAGTAAATCTGCTTATGAAGTCAGTATGTGAACTGTAGGAATCAGAATTGCAGTTAATTGAAAGAAGCGCTGGGATAGTCACTTGATGGATTTTTATTTAAGGCCTGCTTTGTGTCAGCACAGAAGTCCCTAAAAGAAGTCCCTCTTGAGTTTGGAGGCTGCTACTGGGGACTGTTAAGAAGCTCAGTTAAGAAGGTGGAGATGAAGACAAGTACACAAAGGGACACAGAATAGGCCTTTACAGCTGTAGTTTAATAGAAGGAGAATACTTCTAGTAGGGTTGTAGACCCAGTAGTTTACTTTTGCCGGAGAAGTCTCTGGTTGACATTATTTTTAAAAACTGCTAAGATGTAATCATTGTAAAGCTGTCTTAAAATCTGGAAAAAGTAAATATTCTTGTTTCTCTGGATAATAGTTGGTTTCTGTAATGGTAATGGTATGAATTAGTCTCTAGGATATACTTAACGCAGTTAGATGTAACTGTGGTAATTTAAACTCACACCCTGGACACACATTTGAGTCTTACCAAATTGTTTCTTCCCCTTCTTTTTATCTTCCCACTCCTATCTGAAACATCAAAGCAATTTTATAATACTATGTAGCTTGATGATCCTCTTGATTTGAGGTTTAAAACTTCATTTGTACTTAAAATATATCCTTCTTATCCTTCATACTTTGGATTTTTCCTAATTCTTAGTGTCAAGGGAACCATTAAGGAAAACTCTCCTTTCTTCTTCAAACTTTACTTTGCTCTGGAATCATTACCCATCTAGAATTGTATTACTGAGAAATGTTTTTACTTGACTGTGAACTGTGATGTTTTGTTATACATTGGTGCTGGGGTTCTTCATTCATTATTCTAATTAACATTTACTGTGGCTCTGATTTCAAAACTGTGATGATAGTGGTTCTTAATAAAACCAAACAAAAACATAGATAGCATTTAACCAGAAGTCTGAAATCCATAATCTATAATTTGAACATGTTTTAGAGAAACACATTGACTTGATGTGATTACTATATATCCATACTATCCCGGCATTGAAAGAGTTAACTACTTCTGTCTGACTTCCACCTATGCGTTTGAGTAGACATTGGCTGAAAAGAAAATGTCTTATTCAGCCAACCTTTATTAGGCACCTATTGTCAAACATTGTATTAGTTGCTGATCTTTAATTCCAAGATCATACTAAAAAGCATTGGTCTAAGATTGTGGTTATGTGGTTATGACCATTTCAAGTTCCCTGACCAACTGGGGGCCACCATAACATTGCTGGACATGTGTTCCCCTTGGCTTTTCTACACACTGGATGGAGTGAAGAACAGAAGGGGATTGCTTCAGATTCCTTAATCTTGGTTTTGCTGTGATGGCAGACTGTGGGAATCATCAGTAAATGAAAGAGGGTGGGAGGGCAGGGGATGAAGCTTCATGAATTCATGAATTACTCTTTGTCCTCCCAGATCTGATGATGATCCCCCTTGTAACTTGAACCATTTCCATCTAGCTTCTCAGGGCAGCAAGGAGCTTGTTAACATCACCAGCTGACCATGTGTCTCCTTTTCTCAACTCCATTTCCAACTTCGTGCTGAAGAAAAACAAGAACCTAGCGTGCATTCTGTGAAGAAACAGGAAGATGGTTGGGAAGTTGGATGATGCATGAAAAATGTAATAGGTGAAAAGAGGACAGAGGTGGTTAACTCACTGGCGCCGGCGTTATTTTGGTGCGTCCATTGCCGACAATGGATGTCGTTCCGGGAAAATCCCTACTTCTGGCCAGAAAGGATTAAGTGAGCTACTTTTTCTATACCTATATACACAGGACCACTGCCTTGACTCCACAAGGCTTACACATTTTGACTCTTAAAGTGGACCTCAACCAGAAACATCACCTAGCACATTGCCACTTATAAGCATGTATTTATTTTCATGTGCAAATTTACTGGGCTACATTTTCAGCAGGGATATGTGCATATATTTCTGTTTGCAAAAGAAAGTGTTGCATATCACCTCTCATGCTGAAAATATACCCTAGACTTCATAGGGCAAAACAGCTGGTTACCAGTGGTGACTAAGTGTAACTTGACTGGAATATCTTCATTCATTTGGATCATAAGAAGAGGAGGTAAGGTTCCTGTGAACTTGGCAATTTCAGTTGCCATTAAATATCAAGAGATTGTAATGGTTAGTGATTCCAGAGCCTCTTATAAACAATTAGATTATAGGATGTGCATCTCTCCTTAGAATGAAGTCTTAGTATTTCCATTTGCATCTGGATTTAGGTGATTTAGGGCCACAATTACCTACATGTGATAAGTTGAACTCTTCTTAATGATGACCCTTATTCTTCTCTTATTTCATCTTTATCTCAAGACATTATCTTTAATTCAGCAAATCAAATATTTTCCCAGAAAGCTATGTATTAAAACTCTCTATGAAAAGTTAAAACTTAGAGTTGTCTAAACTCAGAAGTTTTGAGTCACTGCTTGGAATTTTACTTCATCACTAATATTGTATGTGAAATCTGCTGTGTAACATTTGAAAATGAAATTATGTGTCCTGGATTTCTGTGATAATTTTTGAATTCTTATTAGAGTAAGATTATTCTATATCCATAAGGATTAATATTATCCTTTAAAAAAATTAGACATGCCCCTAAAGAATACTATTTTAGATACAGCAACATTGAAATTTTAAAATGTCTCATTTGGTAAAAGGCAAAAATGGTCTAAAATTTATTAATGGTCCATTTTGTAAACACATACTTTCATCCAAATCAAGGGTTGGCCAAATCTGCCTTGCTGCCTGTTTTTGTAAATAAAATTTTCTTTGAAACACAGCCATATTTATTCATTTATGTATTATCATCTATGGCTGCTTTTGTGCTATAGTGGTAGAGTTGAATAGTTGTGACAGACACTGGATGGCCCATAAAGCCTAAATATTTACTGTCTTGTCCTTTACAGAAAAAGTTTGCCAACACCTGATCTAAAAGATAAAGTGCAGAGTCTGGCTGTTCTAAACATTCTGGTTTTGAATGAAGTCATTTTCACTTTACTCTTTTGGGTGAGCTCTTAATTCTGTTTCCCTAAAGACATAATGATCATGTTTCTATTGCTGCCCATGAAATTAGTTTCTTCTTTTAAGTCTTGACTCTGTTTAGGAAGTGATTTGGATGTTAGACTATCTTGAGAGGCGGGAGGGTATATACATTACAAAATTTCGAAGCTAGAAGTGATCATTAAGGAATGTTGTTATTCCCTTCAGACTGTGACCAAGTCAGTCAGAAACTTGAGACTGTTCTAGTATAGACATAGGTAGTATAATTTAAGTCTTATAGTAACCATATGAAAACACATACATTTTCTTTCTTAATATTTTAAACTTTTAATTATGATATAATTTCAGGCTTAATGAAAAAGTGCAAGAACAATATTCTGTACATATTCTGCATGTTACACACATTCTAGTGACAAGTCTAGAGAAAATTCAGAGAAAAATTCCTCTAAACTTTTCACTGAGATTCCCTAGTGTTAACATTTTACCAAATTTTTTTTTTTTATCATTTTCTGTTTCTAAACTTTAAAAAAGTAAATTACAGCAAAGGTGGGCAGAATGTTTGAGCCCAGAGAGTTCAAAACCAGCCTGAGCAACATAGCAAAACCCCATCTCTACAAAAAATAAAAAATTAGCCAGGCATGGTGGCACGCGCCTGTTGTCTCAGCTGCTTGGGAGGCTAAGGTGGGAGGATTGCTTGAGCCCAGGAGGTTGAGGCTACAGTGATCCATGATGGTGCCACTGCATACCAGCCTGGATGGCAGATTGAGACTTTGTTTCTTAAAAAACAAAAAACAAACAAAAAAACCTAAGTTATATATATGATGCCTCTGGATATTATGTGTGTATTTCCTAAAGCTTAGGATATTTTCCTGTGTAACTTTAGTGTACTTATCAAAATCAGCAAATTACAGTGATAAAATACTATAATCAATAGACTCATTCAGATTTTGCCAGTTCACATAATGGTCTTTATGGCCTTTATAGCAGGAAAAAAAAAAAAAAAAGGCTGAAAATACGGGAGCAAGCATTACATTGAGTGGTATGTCTCTTTAGTGTCCTTTACTCTAAAATAGTTCTTCAGTCTGCCTTTATTTTTAATAAAGTTCACATTTTAAAGTATTTTTGAATTTTTGTAGAATATCCCTCTGTTGGGTTTATCCCTCTGTTTTCTTTGTTTGGATTCAGGTATACATTTTTTTGTCAGGAATATTACAGTAGTGTTCTTCACATTGTACTGAATTGTCCCTTTACTAGCGTTGTCAGCTTTAATCACTTGATTAAGGTATAGCCTGCCAGACTTCTCCAGTGTAAAGTTACTGTTTTTCCATTTATAATTAAAAAGCATCAAAATATAAAAAATAAAAAAATATATAATTAAAAAGCATCATATATGAGCAACTTTGGAAATATGTAAATACCCTATTTTTCATAAAATTTATCCGTTAGATTTAGCATCCAGTGATTTGCCTGAATTACTTATTACCGTGTAGTTGCCAAATGGTGATTTTCTAATTCATCATTCCTTCTACTTTGTTTACTGGATGTTCTTTTGTAAGCAAGAACTTCACTTGTTCTCCTGTTTGTTCATTGATTTATGCTATTTTATTCATAGATTCTTATTTTATCCAGTAGATTATGATCCATTAACTTCATTGTTTACTTGATTCCTTCATTGTCCTATATTTGGCCAGTAGAAGCCCTTTCATGTTGGCTTTTGTGTCATTCTGACACATTCATTATTTTATTTTACTTTTTTCGTACAATATGCTGTTCCAGGCTCATCTTGTACTGTCCCATCCCTAGCCCTAGAATCGGTCATTTCTTCAAGAAGCTCTTGTTCCTCGTGTTGGGAACTGTTTTGAAGCCAATCTGGATTCTAGATGAAGTCATTGATAATGGGACGTTGCTTCTAGGACCTGTCAGCAGACTGTATAAAGTGTGTGTGTGTATCAATGAACATGTATGTACACACAATGTACTTCACCACTCTGTTATCTGTCATTTCTGTTTCCATCTGTTAATCTGACACCATGCCCTCCTTTGAATCTTTTGAGATTCTTTCTGTGACTCTCCGCTCATTGTTTGTTCTTTTGCCTATTCCTTAAAAAGTTGTATTTCTTCGGGCACCTGAGATATATTTGGTTCTACATGTTAAATAGGGCACAACAGCCTGGGTGTGGTGGCTCACACTTGTAATCCCAGCACTTTGGGAGGCCGAGGCAGGTGGATCACCTGAGGTCAGCAGTTCAAGACCAGCCTGGCCAACATGGTGAAATCCTGTCTCTACAAAAATTAGCTGGGCATGATGGCAGGTTCCTGTAATCCCAGCTACGCAGGAAGCTGAGGAGGGAGAATCGCTTGAACCTAAAAGGTGGAGATTGCAGTCAGCTGAGATCACACAGTTGTACTCCAGCCTGGGTGACAGAGCGAGACTCCGTCTCTAAATAAATAAATAAGGTACAACGTCTCTTCTTTGCCACTTTTAATTCAGGCCCCTGCCATTTCTTATACTTTTGCAACATTTATCCTTCTCGCTCTCATTCTTTTCCACTTTCATGGAATCCTTCATTATGCTACAGTATTATCTTTTAAAAACACAGATGTGATTAACAGGAACCTCTAGTAACATCTCAGAGACTCCATTACTCCAAGAACAAAGCCTTTAGTGTATGATAGAGAAGGTAATTCCATGTCTGTTTAAACTTCTTGCCTAGCAGTTTTTCTTTACACACACAGTGCGTGAGGCACATCAGTCTTCTCATACATATTCACCTCTTTGTGTCCTTGAACACACTGTTCTCCTTGCTTGGAATACCTTTTTTTTTTTTTTTTTTTTTTTTT
>NW_016107315.1:7148794-7176327 GCF_001604975.1 Cebus imitator
CCCTGTTGCCCAGGCTGGAGTGCAGTGGCGCAATCTTGGCTCACTGCAACCTCTGCCTCCCGGATTCAAGCAGGTCTCTCCCTCAGCCTCCCAAGTAGTTGGGATTACAGGCACCCACAACCACGCTTGGCTAATTTTTGTATTTTTAGTAGAGACGGGGTTTCACCATCTTGGCCAAGTTGGTCTTGAACTCCTGACCTCGTGATCCACCCTCCTCGGCCTCCCAGAGCATTGGGATTACAGGCATAAGCTACCATGCCCAGCCAGCATGGACAATTTTTTAATCTTTGTAGTAAGAGTTACTTTTATTATGGTATCTTGGGAGTAATGGTTATAAGAAATTACTTTTTACTAGTAATGACTCCTATGTGCCCCCTATAATCTGTGCTACATTCAGTAGCTAGAGTGATCTTTTGGAAATACAAATCCATTCATCTCAGTTTTCTATTTAAATTTTTTAAATGGTTCCCCATTGCACTGTTAAAATTGAGTTCATTTTTCTTAACACGGCTCGCATGCCTGGCGTGGTCTGGTCTTCATTTATTTCTGCAGTCTCATCTCAAGCCAGTTTAGTCAGGCAATGGACCTCTGCTGCTAATATTCACACACATGCAATCATTCCTGAAAACTCTTTTGTTTTGAATGTCTCTTCTCATTTAAATTTCTTCCTTTTCCACCCGGAAAGTCTTTCCTGTTTCTCCAAGATAGAGCGTTTGTTTTGTCCTTTGTACAGGCTCTCACAACGTCTTTTCCAATCACAGGCAGATAACATTTTATAGTGATACATTGAGTGAAGGAAGAGACTGCTTCTGTCTTGGTCACTTGGGTCTTCCCACTGTACTGTGAAGAGCTTGGTAATGTAGTTTGACATTTCATAAATATGTGAATGAAAATATGAAGAAAGTTTATCTTTCCCGTGGTATCTTCATACTTTCTTTTGTACTGTTTCTCAAATCCCTAGTATATATTTTTTATTTGATAGATGGTCAGAAAATATTTTCATGAGTGCATTGTAATCTTTTTAACCTGTGAAGTTAAGTGATGGTATATTTATCAGCTATAAAATGGAATCAGACAGGCCCATGAGGTTGTAACTTAGCTTTTAAGTGACAGTTGACAATTGACTTACGTCTTTCTGATTTAAGTGCTGTATTCTTCCACTCCCTTTTCTGGTCCAAAAAATAGTGATATCTTTTCTAGGCAGTTCATGCAATTGTGTATCTTTGGTAAATACTTTTTGGATTATTCTTAATCTGCTTCTGATTTAGACACTATAAGAAGTCTGAATTCATTGTAACATCATTTAAACGATTTCAGTGTTTTGTTCAGGTATCTTATTTCCTTTAGTACTGCAGAGATTTTTTATCTGTGATCCATGATTGAACTTCAGGAGATTTTTAGAACCTCTAAAATTACATGTAAGACTGTAGCATTTCTGGGGTAATGGTCCATAAATATGAGCAGGTTCTCTTAACAGGGGTGTGTATATATGTGGGTTGAGAAAGGAATGAACTGTGGTTCAAAAAGTGTTTTCTAGATGATTTGGATATCAGGAGGACTCCTACTCTTAGCTTTGTAGTGACGGGTGGGTAAGGCTAGAAAAGAAGGTGGTTGGGGAACCAAGTTTAAACAGAGTAGCAATGAACTAGGAGGACTTTTTAGGTATGAATGGCACTTACTGAAGAACATCATTTAGAAATACGTAGCCTTGTGAATAGCTGTGGTCTTCACCGAAAATATAGCTATAATGCACAAGAGTCTTTGGTACTGTGCCTAGGACTTTTTCTGAGGCATTTTATCTTTTCTTCTTCTTTTTTAGTTTTAAAAATAGGCCAATCTACACCTGAGGCAAAATATGAAAAACATACAGTGAAGTGTTTCCTCACCACCCTTGGCTTCCATCTGATTTCTTGGAGGCAGTCAATCAAGCAGTTTCTTGTGTAGCTTTCCAGAGAAAATTTGTCCATATTATGCATATATTTTACTTTTTTAAAATATAACTGGCAGCATTATTCAGCTCATTTTAATTTAATATAATGTGAAGATTACTTCATATCAGTTTTTAAAGAATTTGTTTTTCAGAGCTGCATATTATTTTACTGTGTAGATATGCCATAATTTATTTAATCATTCTCCTATTAGAGCCATTTAGGTTGATTGCTTTATTTGCCTTAGCAGCAAGTAATTTTACCTAAGCTGTTTCACACACTGACAAGTGGGAATACACTTGTTGGCTAGGTTACTAAAAATTAGTTTTGTTGAGCTATGGTCTGTGTTACTTGTAATTTTGATCAGCATTGCCAAATTGCTCTTCATAGTTATACCAATTCAACTCTCATTGGTACTGTATATGCCTAAGAATGTCCGTTTCACCACCCCTGGCCAACACAAGTATTGTCAAGTTTTATCTTGGTGAGATGGATAGGCAAAAATGGAATACTGTAGTTTTTCTCTTATGCATTACATATTGAACATCTTTCTCTTAGCATTTCCTACTTTAAGAACTTTGTTCATATTCTTCGCCCATTTTTCTTAGTGGCTGAAAACTGAACAGATCTTGTTACTTACATTTCTTGGGAGCCCTGCTATCTGAAGTTAGAGTATTTCTTCAGGGGTTTAAAAGAATAAACAAAATTATTTCATTTCTCTTTTCCTCTTCTCCTTCTCACCCTCTCTTCCTCTTTCCTACTCATGTATGTGATTTTATGAAACTCTCCAGACATATATATTATCTTCTATCTTCTTTCCAGTTTTTCCAGTCAAATCTCTTTGATCTACTCGAACTCCTCCTCTACCCAGGTGCAGACTTGCTAGGTCATAATCCTTCTGTTTTCCGTTTGCCCTCTTAGCCTTATCACTTAGTAGTATTTCATATTTCTTTAATTCCGGAAAACTTATCTGCTTAATTTTGTAAAATATTTTCTTCTTTCCTAAGATGCCTTTTACCTGAAATTGGCACCTGAACTTCTAGGCTCCATAGCTTTGCTTTTCTGTTTTCTTTTTGTCTGTTTTTTTTTAGCTATGAAAGTACAGTTTATTTTATTTTTTGAGATGGTCTGTCACTCTATTACCCAGGCTAGAGTGCAGTGGTGCTGTTACAGCTCACTGTAAGCTCAAACTCCTGGGTTCAAGAGATCCTCCTGCCTCAGCCTCCTGAGTGGCTGGAACTGTAGGCGTGGGCCACCATGCCCGACTCATTTTTTTTCATTTTTCTAGAGATGAGGTCTTGCTATGTTGCTCAGGCTGGTCTTGAACTCCTGGGCTCAAGCAGTCTGCCTGCCTTAGCCTCCCGGAGTGTTGGGATTACAGGTGTGAGCCACTGTACCCAGCCTTGCTCATAGTATTTTTTTCTCTTTTTCTCAATATTGCTGTCATTTAGGAAAATATTTGGGAAAAAAGATTTGGTTGGCACATAGAAGATTTGATCTGTACTTGTTAGCAAGAAAAAACGAAATCTGGTCTTAGTTTTAAAAAATAAATCTGTGGCTGGGTGTGGTGGCTCATGCCTGTAATCCCAGCATTTGGGGAGGTCCAGGTGGGCAGATCACCTGAGGGCAGGAGTTCAAGACCAGCCTGACCAATAGGAGAAACCCATCTCTACTAAAATACAAAATTAGCTGGGTGTGGTGACGCATGCCTGTAATCCCAGCTACTCAGGAGGCTGAGGCAGGAATATTGCTTAACCTGGGAGACAGAAGTTGCAGTGAGCCGAGATCACGCCATTGCGCTGCATCCTGGGCAATAAGAGTGAAACTCCGTCTCAAAAAAAAAAAGTCTGTTATTACAGAACAGATAATCTGACCTCTATAAATGGTGGAAAACTTACTCATATAAATTATTTTGTTCTCATAAGTGTTATTTAGCTCAGGAACAGTCTAAACCAGTGGTAACTTTTTTTTCTTAATGAGAAGAAGATTTCTTATAAATTATTTAATAATTTTATTTTATTTCTGTTTCTACAGTATATTCTTAGAGTTTATTTGGGTTGTATTAATGAAGTGCTGGATTGCTTCTAATGAGTACTTTTTGAGCCTGTTATAAGAAAACAAATAAATTGTAGATTAAGCCATGTGACTATGTGAAACATACTATTTCAAATTAGAGACTTTTCTTCTCTACCTTTTACTTTCATTTGCTTATTTCTTTCTGCATGTTTTCTGTCTTAGCAGTCTCCAGGAGTACCACTATGTGTTATTGTTTCTTAAATTTCCCCAAATTGTGATCTTTTGCTTTAGCCTGTTTCCTGAATTTCAGATGTATATTTATCACTCTGACCCTGGGCTATAGGTGAGGCCTTTAAATAGTAGTTCTTTCCCGGGATAAAAGAGATTGATGGTATAGTGATAAAAAGAATAGGGTATGTGAAATACTTTGAGTTTATGTAGCACTGTTTAGGTGATTTCTATAAATTAGAAGTAGAATTTCACTTGTTGGTCCATTCAGAAAGGAATTGAGCGTTGATTATGTGCCAGACACTGTTCTTGGTGCTAGATATACAGCAAAGAATAAGACAGCCTGGGCCCATAATAATTACAGCTTGAGTGTGTATGAGTTGTGTGTTTTAGTTGAGATTTGCACCTAGACACTAAAGAAATAAGAGGATAATATATAAAGAATATCAGATGGAATGTGGAAGCAGATTCTTTTATGACTCTCTGAGGGCAAGATCAGTCCCAGAACCATGGTCTCCTAACTTACAGAATATCAAATTTGCCACGCATAGTGACACGCACCTGGTGCCAGCTACTTGGAAAGCTGAGATAGACCCATCCCTTGAGTTTGGGAGTTTGAGGGTGCAGTGAGCTATGATCACACCACTGCACTGGACGTGATGGCTTCCAGCACTTTGGGAGGCTAAGAAAGGAGGATCACTTGAGGCCAGGAGTTTGAGACCAGCCTGGGCAACACAGTGAGACCCCTTCTCTATACACACACATACACACAATGTTAAATCTTAGAACATCCATAGTCCTTGTCTTCAGTATTCTCTTCCAGTAAATAAAATTTTGAGACCTTATAGATATGAAAAATGTCTTTATTTTCCCTTGTTTGGCAGATCATATAATTATCATTTTGAAATATTCTCTTATAATATGCCAGTCTCTTGAGTGGAATATTTAACAAAGTAAAGTGATTTTACATTAAGGGTTAACATGAATGAAGCCAATTTAAAGAAACATTTTCTATAGCAGACTCTGTGGCCTATGGATGTGACATTATTCCAGACAGACTCAAGTATCACTGAGACTAATACTATTTATTCACAAGACAGAATGATCTTAAGAAATGTCAAAGTTACCCTCATGTGGCTGCTTCCTTCTCAGCTTTCCATATTGTGGGACTTTGGAAAACTTCACTTGTATTTTCAGGACCGCACTCTCTTAATATATAAAATAAGGAGGAGAGAGTAGGTAATCTGAGTTGCCAGCTTAAATGTTGTACGTACCTTTGACTATATAAAGAGGGAGGATCAAGTTAGCCACTCCAAGTGCTTGGGTGTTATACTGGTGGGAATTGTTTCTCATATGATTAGGCACACAGTAAACAGTAGCTCCTGGCCATTAGTTAGTAGCAGTTATCTATTTTGTGAACATCAGAATACATTTTCAACTTAGTTGATCTAAACTTTTGAATGTAACTAAGAATTTATCTTTGAGAAGGATTTCCTTTTCCTTCTCAAAATAAATTACTTTAAATGTTTGTAGTGAATGCTTATAATGCCAAGATATATGCAAAAGAAACTAGGTCAAAATTGTGTTATTCTTAGTTGGACCCTCAATACATCAGTTCTAAGTACTTTTTGTGAATGAACCTTCTGTCTTGTGAAGTGCCTAGGGTTACAGAGTACCTAATGCAAATGTCATTTCCAAGCTTCTTTAAACTAGCAGAGTACCTTTTTTCTATTATAATGCGGGTAGATGCTAATAAGTGGCATTCTTTTTTTTTCCTGTCTGGTAACCCCTCTGAGAGGCAGATAGGGGAGTAAGACAGAACTAAGAGTGCCGGCTTGCTCCTTCCTGTTCATTATTACCCACGGCTAGAATTTGACAACTAGGTAACTTCAGATATCCCTCATAGTAGCAGATGGGAAAGTATCTCCTCTCTAGAGGCAAAAGCAGATCAAGAGAAAGGAGAGCCCAGATGTCTCTTAGCTAAGGGCAGGCATACCTAGTTTTTTCTCCCAGATTCTCTCTTGTGAGGAGGGGTGAGTGAGGATGTTCAGAGCAGCCAGTAGTTCAGTAGTTCTTAACCTTCTAATGTGTATTAGAATCATCTGAGGAGCTTCTAAAAATATATACATATCTGGTACACACATCCAGAAATTTAGATTCACTTTGTCTGGGGTGGTATTTCCATGAAAGTTTCTTGGGGTGGTTTAATTGTGCAGCCAGGGTACCGAATCGCAGCTCTAATGAAAATCCTTCTACATAGGAAGGAGAGGTTAAGGGGCTGAAGGATGTCACCAGCATTTGTGCATAAATCTCAAAATGGTACTCCTTCCCAAAATAATGTTGTTAAGCATATCCTGTGTCACCTAGTACAGAAGATAAAAGTGCTCTGCAGTTAGACTGTCTGGTAGCATCATAACTTTGGGCAGGTTGCTAAGCTTTTAAAATAAGCTTTCTTATTTGTAAAATTGAGATAATAGTACTTACTTCATAGGGTTGTTTTGAAGCTCAAATAAAATAATATATTTGAAGGGCCAGGTGCAGTGGCTCACGCCCGTAATCCCGGAGCTTTGGGAGGCTGAGGTAGGCTGAGGTCAGGAGCTCAAGACCAGCCTGGCTAACATGGTGAAACCCCATCTCTACTAAAAATACAAAAGTTAGCCAGGCATGGTGACATGTGCCTGTAATCCCAGCTACTCAGGAGGCTGAGGCAGGAGAATTGCTTGAACCCCGGAGGCGGAGGTTACAGTAAGCCGAGATTGTGCCACTGCACCCCAGCCTAGGCGACAGAGCAAGACTCCATCTCAAAAAAAAAAAGATAGTGTATTTGAAATGTTCAGCATGATACCTGGCACACAGTATAAGTGCACAATTAATTATAAGAATCATCTTTATTAGATAATTTGTCAGCATGCATATAGAATTGGAGATTTTTAAAAATCCTTATTTATATAGGTTTCCCTGAATCTGTGCAGTCCACAGTGATCATTTTTAATGGCAACTGAATGTTACATTATGACCTTTTCTCAGTTCTGTGACATGTAGCTTATTATTTTCCACAAATATTGTTAGAACCAACAGTGTGGAGAGGAGACCACACAGTTGTGGTTAATATTATGAGATTCCTCAGAAGGGAGGCTATTCATATTACGTACCATTGAGAGTGTGTGGGTTTGTTACTGATCCACTTAAAATGACTGGATAAGAAAGTGTTGTGCTTAAGAGTTACTTGATGGACTGTGGAAGTGAGGAGCTGTTAAAGAACAAAATAGCTTCTAGGCCTTAGATTAACACAACAAGAAAAGGTGTTTCAAAGGCTGTAAACAGTTTACATTTCTCAGGATCAATTTTGGTGTAGTGATCAAGAGGAGCAGTGATCTAAAGCTTATGTTTTATATTTTTTTATAATAATCACAGTGCAAAAGTAGATATTACATTTGGCCATTAGTCATGTTGGTTTTGCATTTATAGAAAAATATACTAAATAGTATGAACTGTATTTACACATGTAATTTTTCTGAAGTGTTTTTATATAATTGGGTAGTTACTAACCTTTTCTTCCTATGAGTAGAGATGCCAAGTGCACATTAGAATTATGAATAACTGGCCAGGGGTGGTGGCTCATGCCAGTGATCGCAGCACTTTGGGAAGCTGAGCAGATTGCTTGAGCCCAGGAGTTTGAGACAGCCTGGGCAATGTGATGAAACTCCATCTCTACAAAAATAGAAAAAATTAGCCAGGCGTGGTGGCATGCACCTGTGTTCTCAGCTACTTGGGAGGCTGAGGTGAGAGGATTGCCTGAGCCTGGGAGTCAGAGGTTGCGGTGAGCCAAGATCATACCACTGCACTTAAGCCTGGGTGACAGAGCAAGACACTGTCATTTAAAAAAAAAAAAAAAAAAAAAGATGTCAGGAAGTGCATTCTTGCCAGAAATGACCTAGTCATTTAGTATGCTACTTTGCTAGTGAGATCATACAAGCCTGATAGATGTAAATGTATATATTTGTGCTATATGTTGTTTTAAAGGGGCCAGGATAGATTCTTATTTAAAGCAAAATACAAGTAACATTTTAGAGAATAATTAAATACCAGCCTGTTCCTTTTCCATTTCTTTATTGTCATGTGAAAACAATCGGTTTCAGAGCAATCACCATTTCTACCCACACTAATAACCCTCTCTCTGGTTTATTTTTTTGCAGGAGGTATATCGAATTCCAAAGAAAAGTCAAACTGAAAAAGAGAACACAAGTAGGTATTCAGAGATACTCTGTATTGATGGCTTTACAAATATTCTTTTGGTATGTGCAGAGGTAACCGATAAGCACTTGAGTTTTTTTTGTTTTTGAAACTGGAGACTATATAATTAGGTAAATGAAAGATTTGGTGTAAAAAGTTGGAAACTTGTGCTTTTATTCTTAATGACATTTTTCCAAAGGAAATGTTTCTAATACTTTTGTTGTTGCTTTCCTTGAACTCAGTCTTTACTAGCTTTTCTTCTATTTGTTTTCTAGAGCAGACCTTTATTTTTTTTATTTAGCCTTTTTTTTCTTTTATTATTGTAATTTTATTTTCTTCACAAAAAAATCCTATACTTCTAGATGTCTGTGGGAGGGTCTTTACCTCAAGGTATTTATATGCAGGTGGGCAGGTTGGCTCACACCTGTAATCCTAGCACTTTGGGAGGTCGAAGCAGGCGGATTGCTTGAGCCGAGGAGTTTGAGACCAGCGTGGGCAACATGGCAAAACCCCATCTCTGCAAAAAATACAAAAATGTTAGCCAAGTATGGTGGTGTGCACCTGTAATCCTAATTACCAAGAGGCTTAGGTAGGAGGATCACCAGAGCCCAGGAGATTGAGGCTGCAGTGAACTGTGATTGTGCCACTGTACTTCAGCCTGAGCAACAGAGTGAGGCCCTGTCTGTAAACAAACAGAGATGTTTACATGTAAAATTTTACATGTACACAGTTGACCCTTTGAACAGCACAGGGGTTATAGATACTGACCCCGTGCAGTCGAAATTCCACATAACTTTTGACTCCCCATATTTTGTATGTTATGTGTTTGTATTATATACTATATTCTTACAGTAAATTAAGCTAGAGAAAATGTTAAGAAAATCATAAGCAAGAGAAAATATATTTACTCTTCATGAAGTGGAAATAGATCATCGTAAAGGTCTTCATCCTTATCTTCATCTTGAGCAGACTGAGGAGAAAGAGGAAGGTTTTGTCTTGCTGTCTTGGGTGGCACAGGTAGAAGAAAATCCACATATAAGTGGACTTCCATGCAGTTTGAACTCAATGTTGTTTAAGGGTTGACTGTATTGACTTTTCTGAGGCAAGTCAAAACTTTGAGCAGATTCTCAGTCACCCCTGAAAAGGTTAGAATCATTGTTTCAGAATGGATATAGCAGGGAGGCCATGGGAGTCTGACGTCTAGACTTTACCACTTAGTTACGTTTCCAGCAAACTTATTTATTGATTTACTTTTTAGAGACAGGGTTTTACTCTGTCATGTAGGCTGAAGCACATTGGTACCAACATAGCTCTCACTGCAGCCTCGGACTCCTGGGCTTATCCTCTTGCCTCAGCATCTTGAGTAGCTGAGCGTATAGGTGCATGCCATCACGCCTGGCTAATTTTTTAGTTTTTTTGTTTGTAGAGACAGAGTCTCCCTATGTTACCCAGGCTAGACTTGAACTCCTGGCCTTAAGTGCTCCTCCTGTTTCAGCCTCCCAAAGTGCTGGAATCTCAGATATAAGCCACTGTGCCCAGCCTTAAGAATTTCTTTCCTTTCCTCCAGCAAACTTATTCAGAGATTCAAGGAATGGGATCACTTACAGTGGTTATTGGTTTCATGAGTACTTCCACCACTTGCCCACTATAAATAGAATGAAGAAACCAGTGTAATAATTTTTTGACTTTTTATTTTTGGTGTGCATAACGTTTTATATAATCTTAGTCTTATTGGTTAAAGACCTGTGAGATATCTTTTGCACCATTGTTTATCTTTTGAATATTTTTAGTTCCATTCTGGTTTAGTCTCTTCATAGCCACACATTCTACTTAGGGCTGCAAAGAACTCTTCCCATAAGAAAGAAGGCAGGACTGGGCAATAGTAATTGGCAAAACCAGTGGCACCACTATAGGGTTTATTATTAGAAGCTAGTTTTCTGGGATCACTGAATTAAAACTATTAGCAGGGCCGGGCGTGGTGGCTCATGCCTGTAATCCCAGCACTTTGGGAGGCCAAGGTGAGCGGATCACAAGGTCAGGAGATAGAAGCCAGCCTGGCCAACATGGTGAAACCCCATCTCGACTAAAAATACAAAAAAAAAAAAAAAAATTGGCTAGACGTAGTGGTGTGCACCTATAGTCCCAGCTACTTGAGAAGCTGAGGCAGGAGAATCGCTTGAACCCGGGAGATGGAGGTTGCAGTGAGCTGAGATCTTGTTGCACTCCAGCCTGGGCAACAAGAGCAAGATTCCATCTAAAAAACAAACAAACAAAACTGTTAGCAACACAGGCAAAGTTTAAATATCTATGAGTATTTCCCCACAATATTTTGCAAATATCTAGTCTGGTGTAGCAAGATATTTGCAAAATATTGTGGAGAAATATTTTGCATCCATGAGATGCAGAGGATGATCTGTAATGAACAACTATAATCTTTTCAGGTAGTAGCCTCTTGTCTGCTAACCTGTCTCTCTTTCACATG
Source organism: Cebus imitator (assembly GCF_001604975.1). Taxonomy (NCBI): domain Eukaryota; kingdom Metazoa; phylum Chordata; class Mammalia; order Primates; family Cebidae; genus Cebus; species Cebus imitator. The sequence goes on from NW_016107315.1 coordinate 7,159,682, forward strand.
TGGAACCCTCCATCTCCATCTCAGGTTTTAGAATAAGGAAATGCTTATAATTCAAGCCTGGGTTCTATTTCTTAATGTCAAACAAGTAAAGCTTAGAACCTTTAAAATTCATAAGGATTATGAAATTCTTCAGAAAAGACGTAGTCTAACTTTACCCTCATTTTTATAATATTAGGATATCAGCCTGAATAAATTGAATGACTTGTCTGCTTCACATATTCTAAGGTGCAGAATCAGAATATGAACTGTTGCTATGATTCCTTTTTTGTTTGATCAGGGTATAGTGAAGAAATAGCCACATTTTAAGGAACTGTATACTAGGCGAGAAACCTGGGGGAGCAAGATAGACGTGGGTAGATCCAGATGCAACTGGATAATGCTACCTCATAAAAGGTTGTAGTGCTAGTACCTCTTGAGCTGGAGCAATTAATTTAGTTATACAGCATTTTCTACCAGCATGTGGTACAAATAAGTTCTGTTAGCTTCTCACTGACAAATGCTTATACCTGGCTGTAGATTAGTAACCATGTTGCAATTATTTGGGTCTTTGGCCCCTCTAAATGGAGAACTGTGAGAAAAGCTTGTGAAACTTAGGTTTCTGAGGGAGTAAAACAACTGATAGCACATTTTTCTGAGATGAGAAAAAGAAAAAGCAGTAAATGTCTATTAAAAAATCTTCCTTGTCCTGTGAGAGAAATTCTCAACAAGAGAGCAAGACTAACATACACAAAGCAACAGCATATTATGCCAGTCAATTGATACTGAAATGTTTATTGGTGAGATTTAGACGTCTTAAGGAGATGAGAAACCAGGAGGGTGTGATCAGTAAAAAGTAGTACTTAAGACAGCTTTTGAGAGCACTGTAGTGGAATGGGGTTCATGAAATTAAGAACCACTAGCCACACAAGCAAATCTCACAATCTCAGTGAGATTAACAACCATTCTAGGTAAACAGAGACACTGTAAATTCAGAAGGTTATTAGTACCATCTTTGAATAGGAAGTGGGCATTCTGATTTTTTGGTTGGTTGGTTTCTAAGAGACAGGATCTTGCTCTGTTGCCCAGGCTGGAGTGTAGAGGTGTAAACAGTGTTCACTGCAGCCTGGGATGCCTGGACTGAAGCAGTCCTCTTGCCTTAGTCTCTTGCAAATAGCTGGGACTACAGGTGTGTGCCACCATGCCCAGCCTGGCATCATTTTTTTTAAGATGTAGCTCTCAGGCTGGGCGCAGTGGCTTGCACCTATAATTCCAGCACTTTTGGAGGCCATGGCAGGCGGATCACCTGAGATTAGGAGTTCGAGACTAGCCTGGCCAACATGGAGAAACTCCATCTCTACCAAAAATACAAAATTAGCCAGACATGATAGCACATGCCTGTAATCCCAGCTACTCAGGAGGCTGAGGCAGGAGAATCGCTTGAACCCAGGAGATGGAGGTTGCCGTGAGCTGATACCGTGACATTGCATTACAGCCTGGGCAACAAGAGTGAAACTCTGTCTCAAAAAAAAGAAGATGTAGGTCTCTGGCTTTGATGACTTCCAAAGTTATTACCTGTGTTTGAGATATTTTCCTTTTATAGTTATACCTTTGACTCTTGAACAACACAGGTTTGAACTGCACAAGTCCACATATGCAGTGGATTTTTTTTTCAACCAAATCTGCATAGAAAATATAGTATTCACAAGGTATGAAACCAGACTATTAGGAAGGGCAACTTTTTTGTATATGTGGGTTTTGTGGGGTGGATTGTGGAGCTTGAGTATGCAAAGATTTTGGTGTGGAGGGAAGGGGGTTCCTGGAACCAGTTCCCCATTTATACGAGGGATAACTGTAGTTCGTTAAAATGTTGCCTAATAAGGCACTTTTTAAATTTTAACAGACGGGGTCTTGCTTTGTTTGGCCAGGCTGGAGTGTTGAGGTACAATCATAGCTCACTGCTCCCTCGAACTCCTGGGCTTAAGCGATCCACCCACCTCAGCCTCCGAAGTAGCAGGGACTATAGCCACCATGCCTACCTTAAAAAAAAAACAGACTTTTCTCATTGAGGTTTTTATGCTTAGCACATCAGGCTACTTTTCTTAGGTTATAAATATGAAGAGTTAGGGGGTAGTTGAAAGCTTTTACATTTTTGAACTGACAAACTACCTTGGTAAATGTAATGGGAGTATCTTGCACACATGTGCTCACAAAACTTACTATAGAAATGTTAAAACCTTAGGCTGACTCTTTGGTGGGGAAGAGGAGAAAAGGACATTTGTGAAAGAGACTTTTATTAAGTAGAGTGAACACAGACACAAGATTTTGTATCACATTCAGAGTCAGAACTGGGTAGATAAGGGAGAAGTCCATCGATGTATTTGTTTGATAGAAGTTTTATTATACAGTTGATATATTGTCATGATGGAGAAAAGTTCAAATAAACTTAAAAAAAAAATCCAAAAACCTTTTTCCCTTAGTAACTGAACGAGGAAGGGATGCTGTTGCCTTTAGAGATCAAACACCTGCCCCAAAGACTCCTAATAGGTCAAGAGAGAGAGACCCAGACAAGCAAACTCAAAATAAAGAGAAAAGGAAACGAAGAGGCTCCCTCTCACCACCTGCTTCTGCCTATGAGCGGGGATCAAAAAGGCCAGATGACAGGTAAGTGGCCTGTGTGAGTTGTTTTTTGTTTTTGTTTTGAGCAAGTTAAAAAGTACCCAAGTCATATACTTCTGGCTTTTGGAATTAGTATTTGCCTTTTGATGAGTGAGTATAAAACTTCACTGATAAATCTTAAGACAGATTCCCTGTTGACAGTAGTAGTAGCTGTGAAGATTAATAGGTTTTGGTATTTGAGTGGTTTCTATTTGATTAATATTTAAATGTCATTTTGGGAGCCAAAGATTTATTCTTTCAAATGCAGTGGGGGTTGGTGGGAGGTAAGTCTTCAAAGATAATGGTGATTCTTTAAAAGCCAGAACTTTGTTTTCTTGTGAGTCTTGTGCCATACTAATCAAAATGCTGATTTTAATAAATCTAGTCAGAGGTTATACCAAGACTGTTACGAAATAAAGAAAGAAAATAAAATAAATAAAAATAAATAAATTAGTCAGAGGCTCTCTGGTCATGCTGGTCAAAAAACAAACCATATATTCACTGGGGGCCAGAAAACATTTATCCCAGACAAGTTATTTTTAAATTAAATTTGCCTTTTAAAAATTGAGATAAAAAATTTATATACTGCAGTTGGCAGAATTTTTTAGTTTTAGGCTATCTGGGTATGTAATGTGATTTTTATGTGCATTTCCCTAATTACTAAATAGATTGAACATCTTATCATATATTTATTGGCCATTTCTTTCTTTTGTATGTAGTTAACCAGTTTTCTCAGCACCATTTATTGAAAAGTCTATCCTTTCCCCACTGTAAGTTCTTGGTGCCTTTGATGAAGATGAGTTGGTTTCCAAAATGCGTGGATTTATATCTGCATTCTCTATTCTGTTCTATTGGTCTGTGTGTCTGTTTTTATGCCAGTACCATGTTGTTTTGGTTACTATAGCTTTGTACTGGCCATTTCTGTTTCCTGTTCTGTGAAGTATCTTTTATGTGTTGATCATTCATTGAATTATTTGTCTTTTAGCTTTATGTGTTCTTTATATTCTAAATATAATTTTGTCTTTGTGATAACTGTTGCGAGTATTTTCTCCCAGTTTATGGGTTGTATTTTGACTCTTTGTACCTTTTGATACATAGAATTTTTAAATTATGGTTTAGCTGAATATATCATATATAGTATATTTTCCTTATGGTTTGTGCTTATTGTGTTTTAAGAAATCCCTCCCTATCCTTGAGGAGGTGCTATTCTTTTGTATTTTCTTTGAAGAGAATTAAGTCCTTAATCTATTTGGAATTAATTTTTGTATATATTATAAGGGAGGGATTCAGTTTTATTTTTCTCTAGTACCCAATTGTCCCAGCACCATTTACTTGAAAACCCATCCTTTTTCATTGGTCTGCAGTGCTGCCTCTCTCCCACAAATTTTCATGTATGGGAAGATCTCTTTCTGGGGCTCATGATGACTGTAACTTCTATTAGGTCTTGGTAGCAAATCACTACCCACTTCTTGGTTTTCCTCTAGGACTGATCTTGTCTTTTCTCAGACTTTATTATTCTTTAGAATCTGCTTCTTTAGAACCCTACCCATCAAAGAGATGATTCTGTAGAGAGTTGACATTGATAAAATTTTGAGTATGCCTATCTCTGTCTAATTAGGTCTCTTTTGAGACAAGGTCTTACTATGTTGCCCAGGCTGGAGTGCAGTGGCACGATCATGGCTCACTGCATCCTTGCTTTACCTGCCGCAGCTCAGGCAATCCTCCCACTTCAGCCCCCCTCTCATCCAGTAGGTGGAAGCAAACGCCACCACTCCCAGTTTTTTGGTTTTTGGTTTGTTTGTTTTTCTAGAGATGAGGTTTTGCCATGTTGCCCAGACTGGTCTTGAATTCTTGGGTCTCGAGGCTGGTGGAACACCTAAAGTCAGGAGTTCAAGACCAACCAGGCCAACATGGTGAAACCCCGTTTCTATTAAAAATACAAAAAATTAGCCGGCATGGTGGTTCACGCCTGTAATCCCAGCTATTTGAGAAGCTAAGACATGAGAGTTGCTTGAACCCAGGAGGCAGAGGTTGCAGTGAGCTGAGATCATGCCATGTGCTCCAGCCTGGGCGACAAGGTGAGACTGTCTGAAAAAAAAAAACAAAAAAAAACAAAAAAAATGCATACAGTTTTGTGACCACCATAACATTGATTATACAGAGCACTTCCATCACCTTAAAAAATTCCTAGTCAGGCGTGGTGGCTCACACCTATAATCCCAGCACTTTGGGAGGCTGAGGCAGATGGATCATGACATCAGGAGTTCGAGACCAGCCTGGACAATATAGTGAAACTCAGTCTCTGCTAAGAATACAAAAATTACTTGCTTCAGCAGCACATATACTAAAATTGGAATGATACAGAGAAGATTAGCATGGCCCCTGCGCAAGGATGACACACAAATTCATGAAGCATTCCATATTTATTATAATATAAATTAAAAAAAAAAAAAGAATAAAAAAATTTGCCTGGTGTGGTGGCATGTGTCTGTTGTCCCAGCTACTGAGGAGGCTGAGGCAGGACAATCACTTGAACTCAGGAGGTGGAGGTTGCAGTGAGCTGAAATCCCACCACTGCACTCCAGCCCGGACAACAGAGCGAGACTCCGTTTCAAAAAAAAAAAAAAAGAGTAAAATTTCCGGTCAGGTGCAGTGGCTCATGCCTATAAATCCCAGAACTTTGGGAGGCTGAGGCAGGTGGATCACTTGAGGTCAGAAGTTCGAGACCAGTCTGGCCAACATGGTGAAACCCTGTCTCTACTAAAAATACAAAAATTAGCCAGGTGTGGTGGTGCACACCTGTAATCCCAGTTACTGGGGAGGCTAAGGCAGGAGAAGCACTTGAACCTGGGAGGTGGAGGTTGCAGTGAGCTGAGATCGCACCATTGCTTACCAGTGTGGGTGACAAGAATGAAACTCTGTCTCAAAAAAAAACAAAAATTCTGTTGTGCCCCTTTGTGGTCAGTCCCTTATACATCCCTAGCTCCTGTCAACCACTGATCTCCTTTCTGATCCTCTGGTGTTGTCTTCTCCATGATGTTGTTTATAAAGTGGTGTATAGTATATAGCATTTGAATCTGTCTTCTTTCACTTGTAATATTGCATTTGAGATTAATCTATGTTATTGTGTTTCTCAGTAGTTTTTTTAAATTGCTGAGTAGTAGTCCACTGTATTCATGCACCATAGTTTATAAATTCATCATTTCATAGGTGCTTGGCTATTGTGAATATTACTGCTATGTACAAGTCTTACATAAACATACTCCCCCACCCCCACTCCCCCCCTTTTTTTTTTTTTTTGAGACGGGGTCTTGCCCTGTTGCCCAGGCTGGAGTGCAGTGGCGTGATCACAGCTCACTGCAACCTCCGCCTCTTGAGTACAAGCGATTCTCCTGCCTCAGCCTTCTGAGTAACTGGGATTACAGGTGCACGCCACCATGCCCAGCTAATTTTTGTATTTTCAGCAGACACGGGGTTTCACCATGTTGGCCAGGCTGGTCTCAAACTCCTGACCTCAGGTTATCTGCCCACCTCACCACGCCTGGCCTCTCCCTCATTTTTGAAAGGAAGTTTTGTTGGGGAAATAGTTTCTCTCAATATACTGACTCTATTTACTCTTCAATTTTCTGGCTTCCTTAACTGATTCTGTGAGACTTCGTGTAATTTTCATCTTTCTTTAAGTAATTGGCTTTTCTCTTGGTCTACTTTTAAGATGTTCTCTTTGTATATGGCTTTCTACTGTATGTTGTTATGAGAATTTCTTTTTCTTTTCCTAGTTGGAATTCATTGGACTTTTGAATTTAAAGGTTATTTTTCAACTATTTCTCCTCATATCTAATCTCCTGTTTAACCATACTGTGGAATTTAGGGACAGTAAATTGGATTGAGTACTGGATTATTTCTTGGTTTATGACACTTATTTTGTTTTTTAATTTTAGAATTTGTGATTATTGAGCTCAGTAATTTTGAGTATACTTTTAAACCAGTGCCAAATGTGGTTTGGTGTGGTTAGTGGTTTAGTCATGAGTGACATAATAGTTATTAGTGCTTTGATTATGTCTATGATTTAGGGAGAAATGTTTTGTGGTCCTTATTGTTTTTTTTCTAGATATGATACACCAACTTCTAAAAAGAAAGTACGAATTAAAGACCGCAATAAACTTTCTACAGAGGAACGCCGGAAGTTGTTTGAGCAAGAGGTGGCTCAGCGGGAGGCTCAGAAACAACAGCAACAGATGCAGAACCTGGGAATGACATCACCACTGCCCTATGACTCTCTTGGTTATAATGCCCCTCATCATCCCTTTGCTGGTTACCCACCAGGTTATCCCATGCAGGCCTATGTGGATCCCAGCAACCCTAATGCTGGAAAGGTGCTCCTGCCCACACCCAGCATGGACCCAGTGTGTTCCCCTGCTCCTTATGATCATGCTCAGCCCTTGGTGGGACATTCTACAGAACCCCTTTCTGCCCCTCCACCAGTACCAGTGGTGCCACATGTGGCAGCTCCTGTGGAAGTTTCCAGTTCCCAGTATGTGACCCAGAGTGATGGTGTAGTACACCAAGACTCCAGCGTTGCTGTCTTGCCAGTGCCGGCCCCCGGTCCAGTTCAGGGACAGAATTATAGTGTTTGGGATTCAAACCAACAATCTGTCAGTGTACAGCAGCAGTATTCTCCTGCACAGTCTCAAGCAACCATATATTATCAAGGACAGACATGTCCAACAGTCTATGGTGTGACATCACCTTATTCACAGACACCACCACCAATTGTACAGGTAACTAATTCTGGAATTTCTCTTTTCTGTTTTATGGCCTGTTCATGGGATGTTAGTTAAATCTGGTAAAAGGGAGGAAGTGCTACCATGGACCACTTGTATGTATTGATCAATTGTATATGTATTGGTTATTTATTGTGTGAAATACTGCCAAAACTTGGTAGCTTAAGACAATAGGTAATTATTATCTCACAGTTTCTATGGGTCAGAAACTCAGAAGCAGCTTAGCAAGGTGGATCTGGCTCAGGGTTTTCGATAAAGTTATAGTTAAGCTGTTAGCCACAACTGCAGTCATCTGAAAACTGAACTAGATATAGAGGATTCACTTTCCAACTTACATCATTGTTAGCAAGTCTCCATTTCTGCCAAGGTAGAACCCTTTGTCATGGTAATATTTTTGTGTTTTCTAAAATCATCGTCAGGCCGGGCATGGTGGCTCACACGTGTAATCCCAGCACTTTGGGAGGCCAAGGCAGGCGAATCACCTGAAGTCAGGAGTTCGAAACCAGCCTGACCAACATGGTGAAACCCTGTCTCTACTTAAAAACACAAAAAATTAGCCAGCTGTGGTGGTGTTTGCCTGTAATCCCAGCTACTCGAGAGGCTGAGGCAGGAGAATTGCTTGAACCTGGGAGGCAGAGTTTGCAGTGAGCCGAGATTATGTCACTGGGCAACAGGGCGAGACGCTATCTCAAAAAATAAATAAGTAAATAAAATCGTTTTTTAAATTATACAAGGCAGAACTTATTTTTTATTTTATTTTAAGAGATTAGGTCTTGCCCTGACATCCAGGCTGGAGTGTAGTGATGGGATCATAGCTCACTACAGCCTTGAACTCCTGGGCTCAAGTGATCTTCCCACCTCCTGAATAGCTAGGACAACAGGTGTTGTATCACCATACCCTGCTAATTTTTTTAAGACGCCGGGTCTTACTATCTTTTTCAGGCTGGTCTCAAACTTCTGGCCTCAAGCAATTCTTCTGCCTTGGCCCTCCCAAAGTGGTGAGATTACAGGTGTGACCACTGTGCCTGGCCAGCAGTAAATATATTTTAAGCTTAAAAAAAAAAAATGTTCAAAGCATTATCATCACCACATTTTGGTGTCTCCCCCATCACTCCTCTTTATCCCTTAAAAATGAATTATTGTGGATGTTGAAGACTCTGGCAGTGTTTTCTGCACACAATACTTAGTATTAAACAGTAATTTTTACTTCTGTTCATATTTTCTTAATGAAGCTGTATCAAAACATTTGTTAAAATGGCCATGACAAGGCATCCTGCTTTAATTACTGAAACCCTAACTGTATTAACTACTTTCATTTTTTATGATCCTTTAAAATTTGTCTGGAAAACTTGAAGTTTTTTTTTTATCTCATGTTGTCCTACTTAAAATGAATTTTTTTTAAGATGGTAAGTCAGACTTTATTTAAAAGGAGCCAATGGTCATAAGGAACCACTGTGATGGGATTTTAGAGTAGGGGAAAGAGATTTGACTCAATTCCTTAAAATGATTTGTAACTGCTTTTTCAAATTATTTACTATTATACTATATGTGTGTATGTACATATACATACACATACATAAATGTTTTAATGGGTATAATGCCCTATTTACTTATAAAGTCATTATCCATTTTCCTGGGGGGCAGTCATTTAAATGGAAAGTTATTTTTCATAATTATAAATAGCATCCCATTAAACATGCTTATAGTTTTTTTTCTGCTTTTTATTTCCTGTTTGGTTTAAAATGACTGTTAGAGTGTTATAGAAGGCTGGTAAGAATATGGGCATTATTGGTCATCGGGTATGCATTTTCTGTGTGTGTGTGTATGTGTGTGTGTCAGGGGAGAGAGTATGTTTAATTCTGCCTCCTACAGAATGTTTTGGGTTTTGTTTTTGGTTTGATTTTTCTTCTTTCTTTTTGTTTTTCTGGTCAGAGCCCTGCTTTGTCCATGTTGGTGTTTTTGGTTTTGTTTTTACTGTCACTCTTACTTGGGTATGACCCATATTCTTTCTCGGACCAAGCTATTAGTTTTGAGTTTTTCCCTTAAAGTATATATGAGGGATACAGTAAAAATGGTTTATATCTGTCCCCATTCCTATTCCTGAAATATATCTTTAATCTTAGTACTAGAGCCTAAGAAACAACAGTGGTAGGTATCCATTCAAGACTCCTCAGTAAAGAGCTCACTGGTCATTTGGTTTTTCTTATAAAATAAAATCCGGCTGGGTGCAGTGGCTCACACCTGTAATCCCAGCACTTTGGGAGGCTGAGGTGGGCAAATCACAAGGTCAAGAGATGGATACCATGGTGAAACCCTGTCTTTACTAAAAATACAAAAATTAGCTGGGCATGGTGGTGCGCGCCTGTAGTCCCAGCTACTTGGGAGGCCGAATCAGGAGAATCGCTTGAATGCGGGAGGCAGAGGTTGCCGTTTGCAGAGATCATGCCACTGCACTCCAGCCTGGCAAGAGAGCGAGACTCTGTCTCAGAAAAATAAATAAATAAAATAAAATCCATTTATTCCTTCCCAATGAGGAAAAAGTTTCTCTTGGGTTTGTTCATTAGCCTAAAGAGCCAAGCATCACAATTTACTTGCTTCTAGTCTGTCAGTCTGTCCCTATCAAGAAGTACTTATTGATTCCCTAATCTACTCTGTGTGTGCTTAAGTAGTAGGTAAATGGGCTGTGGTGGTTCAACTATCTTTCCATTCTGTCCTCTGTGAGATTAGTTGATCAGATGATATTGGACTTTGGGGTAATGAGAAGCATAGAGTATTGTTAGTGTGTGTGTTGAGTTCTGGCTTATCATTTACTGTGCATCCTAGAAACAGGCATTTATATTCTTGAATCTTTGTTTTCTCATCTACAGAATGAGCAGAATGCCTTAGGATGGTTTTGATTTGGATACGATAATGGATATTAATAATGATAGATTCAAAGCACCATATACCTTGATAGCTACTTACAGTTATTACACAAATAATTATCTTAATAATACTGAGGGGAGATTATTGATATTAATGGGCTGTGAAATAACATCTGGTCAGGTTCATCCATGTAGTGTCTGGCCCTAAAAAATCTGACCTCCAATCAGGAGCTCAAGATCAGCCTGACCAACATGGTGAAACCCCATCTTTACTAAAAACACAAAAAAATTAGCCGGGTGTGGTGGTGTGCGCCTGTAATCCCAGCTACTCAGGAGGCTAAGGCAGGAGAATCACTTGAACCTGAGGTGGAGGTTGCAGTGAGCCGAGATTGCGCAACTGCACTCCAGCCTGGGCAATAGAGCAAGACTCTGTCTCAAAAAAAAAAAAAAAAAAAAAAAAATCTGACCTCCAGGATGAATCCTTGCCGTCTATGTTGTTGAAGCCCAGTGTTAACCATACAACATGGCTGCTGAGAGTTTGCAAGTTATTTTAGCCTTGGTGGTGAAGTAACATGTAACATGATACATCTGTGTCTACTTATATATACATACTCAGTATCTTTAATATTTGGAGCAAATGTGTTATTAGAAGGTGACTGATTTTTTTTTTTTTTTTTTTTTTTTTAGGGGATTTTTTTTTTTTTTTTTTTTTTTTTTTGAGACGGAATTTTGCTCTTGTTACCCAGGCTGGAGTGCAATGGCGTGATCTCGGCTCACTGCAACCTCCGCTCCCTGGGTTCAAGCAATTCTCCTGCCTCAGCCTCCCGAGCAGCGGGGACTACAGGCGTGCGCCACCATGCCCAGCTAATTTTTGTATTTTTAGTAGAGACGGGGTTTCTCCTTGTTGACCAGGATGGTCTCGATCAATTGACCTCGTGATCCACCTGCCTCGGCCTCCCAAAGTGCTGGGATTACAGGCGTGAGCCATCGCGCCCAGCCTAGAAGGTGACTGATTTTTTAAATTCTGAGACAGAGTCTGGCTTTGTTGCCCAGGCTAGAGTGCAGTGGCACAATATCGGCTCACTGCAACCTCCACCTCCCGGGTTCAAGCGATTCTCCTGCCTCAGCCTCCTAAGTAGCTTACCCCCCACCACGCCTAGCTAATTGGTGACTGATTTTTTTTTATACAACTGCATACTAGACATAAAAGCTCAATTTTAACAGAGGTCATGTAATTTATAGTGGTCTTGTGACATTAACAAGTGACTTATTCTCACAAAGTTATACTAAATTACATCTCAAGAGTTTGAGTGCTCTGACCATAATTTTTCATTTTAGGCTGGTGCAAAAGTAATTGTGGTATTTGCTAATAAAAGTGGCGAAAACTGTAATTACTTTTGCACTGACCTAATATAAAGTGAAGTGATTAAGATATAAAGTAGTAATGATTTTTTATTCTTCTAGAAGTGGTGACAGAAAAATTGTATTCTTCCCTCTATAACATATTGGACCTTCTCAGATTTGCTTTCTAATTCCCATTAAAAATCACGTTTTAGGCCGGGCGTGGTGGCTCACACCTGTAATCCCAGCACTTTTGGAAGCCAAGGCAGGTGGACCACCTGAGGTCAGGAGTTTGAGACCAGCCTGGCCAACATGGTGAGACCCCATCTCTACAAAAATTAGCCAGGCATGATGGTGGGTGCCTGTAATTCCAGTTACTGGGGAGGCTGAGGTGGGAGAATTGCTTGAACCTGGGAAGCAGAAGTTGCAGTGATCCGAGATTGCACCATTGCACTCCAGCCTGGACGACAGAGTAAGACTCTGTCTCAAAAAAAAAAAAAAAAAGTCATAATTTAAAGATACCTCTAACTGATATATATTTGAGAAACTAGCATTTGTGTATGTGTGTGTGTGTGTGTGTGTGTGTGTGTGTGTGTGTATATATATATATTTATATATATATATTTTTTGGAGACAGAATCTGGTTCTATCACCCAGGCTAGAGTGCAGTGACATAATCTCTGCTCACTGAAACATCCGCCTCCCAGGTTCAAGCGATTCTCCTGCCTTAGCGTCACTAGTAGCTGGGATTACAGGCATGTACCACCACTCCTGGCTAATTTTTTGTAGTTTTAGTAGAGACAGGGTTTTGCCATGTTGGCCAGGCTGGTCTCAAACTCCTGACTTCAGGTGATCCACCTGCCTTGGCCTCCTAAAGTGCTGGGGATTACAGGCTTGAGCCACCGTGCCTGGCTGCATTTGTGTAATTTTAAGTCATTCAAATGAGTAGGCTCTTCAGATCTCATTTTTCAGGCAGGCATCGTAGCTCACATCAGTAATCCCAGCACTTCGAGGGGCTGAAGCAGGAAGATCACTGGAACCCAGGAGTTTGAAGCCAGCTTGGGCAACATAGTGAGAACCTGTCTCTACAAAAAGTAAACAAAATTAGCCGGTGTGGTGGCACATGCCTGTGGTCCCGGCTATTTGGGAAGGCTGAGGTGGGAAAATTGCTTAAATCCAGGAGGTTGAGGCTCCAGCCTGGGTACCAAAAACCAATCATTTATGTTTTTCTGTGATACAGAAAAAATATATTAAAACAAAAATTTCATAAAGGTTTTTCCTTAGCAAATAGAGTAATTTAACAGTCACATGATATATGTACATGTCTCACAAATGTGCATATCTTCTGCATTATTTCAGTCAAACTGCAAATCACTTTCCCCTTCTTGGTTTATAGAAACTGAATAAATGCTTTCTGTTAAAAGCCTAAAAGTCTTTTTAAAAATTAAGTAGATACTACTGTAATTGGTATCTCCCAGCCAACATTTAGAACTGGTCTTCTAAACTATAGCTTTAATCCATGTGAATCAAATATTAGTTAGTGTCTTCATTATGAGCCTTACTTAAACATCTAATGTCAGAAAAATTCTTCATGAACATATTGTCATTGATGGCCAAAGAAATTTTGTCCTCCAAAATATTAGCATTTTTCTATTGTAGATTTGGATAATTGAACTTCTCCTGGTCAATCTAGAAATAACATGTTTTGTCCTGGTGATTTTTTTTTTTTCCCAAAATTAGAATTTGAACTAACTTTTTTATTGTTTTATAAAATCAGAATATTAAATGTTCACAGTCAAAATATGTGATTTAATTATGAAACCCAAATAAGTGAAGGAGCCTTATATTCCAAATAAGTGAAGGTACCAGTAATAGGAAATGAAGTCAAAGAAGTTACCATAGGGTCTTTCGGGGGACTTTTAGAGGATTTTTGGCTGTTAGACTGAGTAATATGGAAATCCACTGGAGCAGTTAGAATGGAATAGCATAATCTGACATATTTTAAGAGGATCACTGGCTGCTGTGGGCAAAAAAGATTGCAGGAATCAAGGGCAAAAGTAGGAGACTGGCCAGGCATGGTGGCATCTAGGCTAAGCACTTTGGGAGGCTGAGGCGGGAGGATTGCTTGAGCCTAGTAGTTTGAGATCAGCCTGGATAACATGACGAAACTTAATCTTTACCAAAAATACAAAAATTAGTTGGATGTGGTGGCATGCTCCTGTAGTCCCAGGTACTCAGGAGGCTGAGGCAGGAAGATCACCTGAACGCAGGAAGTTAAGGCTATCGTGAGCCTTGATGGCACCACTGCATTCCAGCCTGGGTAACAAGTGAGACCTTGTCTCAGGGGAAAAAAAAAAAAAAATAGGCCAGGCACGGTGGCTCACACCTGTAATCCCAGCACTTTGGGAGGCTGAGGCAGGCGGATCTCAAGGTCAGGAGATGGAGACCAGCCTACTAACATGATGAAACCCCGTCTTTACTAAAAATACAAAAATTAGCCAGGCATGGTGGCACGTGCCTGTAGTCTCAGCCACTTGGGGGGAGGCTGAGGAAGGAGAATCGCTTGAACCTGGGAGGCGGAGGTTGCAGTGAGCAGAGATCATACCACTGCACTCCAGCCTGGCAACAGAGTGAAACTCCATCTCAAAAAAAATAAAATAAAATAAAAAATTTAGGGAGACCAATAGTAATCAAGGCAAGAGAATATGGTCACTTGCACATGGTATGAGTAGAGGGATAAGAAAATAAGACAGGCACAGTGGCTCACATGTATAATCCCAGCATTTTGGGAAGGTGAGTTGGGGGGATCACTTGAAGTCAGGAGATGGAGACCAACCAGTCTGGCCAACATAGTGAAACCTCATCTCTAATAAAAATACCAAAAAATTAGCTGGGCTTGGTGGTCTACGTCTATAATCCCAGCTGCTCGAGAGACTGAGGTACGATAATTGCTTGAACCCAGGCAGCAGAGGTTACAATGAGCCGAGATTGCACCACTGCACTTCAGCCTGGGCAACAAAGCAAGACTCTGTCTCCAAAAAAAAAAAAGTGAGAGAGAGAGAAAATGTATATAGGTTGAGTATCCCTTATCTGTAATGCTTAAGATCAGAAGTGTTTTGGATTTTGGATTTTTTCAGATTTGGGAATATTTACATTATCTATAGTTACCAGTTGAGCATCCCTAAGCAAAATCAAAAATATTCCAGCAAGTATTTCCTTTGAGCACCATATGGATGCTTAAAAAGTTTCAGATTTTATAGCATTTAGGATTTCTGTTTAGGGAAATCAGAAATGTTTATGCTGAACCTATTCATAAATACAGTCATGTGTACCACATAATGGTGTTTTAAATGGTCCACAGCAGATGGCATTTACAACAGTGGTCCTCATTAAAATTATTATGAAGTTGAAAAATTAAATTCCTGTGGCCTTATGATACCTTGATGATCCTGACTCTGTGTACGCCTAGGCTAATGTGTGTGTTTGTGTCTTAAAGGTTTTTTTTAATTGATACATAATAGGTGTGCCTATTTCAGGGTACATTCGATAATTTAATATATTCATATAATTTGTAAAAATGAAATCAGTGTATTGAGATATTCACCTTAAATATTTGTCTTTATGCTAGAAATGTTCAGTTATTCTCTTCTAGCTATTCTGAAATAGACAGTAAGATTATTGTATAGATACCTTACTGATCTATCAAATACTTGGTCCTGTTTCTTCTATCAAACTGTATGTTTGTACCCATTAATTAACCCTTCTTCACCCCTCCCCTGCCATGTCTTAGTTTTTAACAAAAAAAATTTAAAAGTTAGAATATATGTATGTATTTGGAAAAAAACTTTTAGAATAAGATTAAGGATATCAAGAAAATGATTGGATAGGTATGTTTATCTCACACCTGTAATCTTCACACTAGATAGGGCAGACATTCTTAAACCTATACTTCTAGATGTCTGTGGGACGGTCTTTACCCCAACATGTTTATATGCAGCTGAGCAGGGTGGCTCACACCTGTAATCCTTGTACTTTGGGAGGTCAAAGCAGGCGGATTGCTTGAGCCCAAGAGTTCAAGAGCAGCCTGGGCAACATGGCGAAGCCCCATCTCTGCAAAAAATGCAAAAATGTTAGCCATATGGTGGCATGCACCTGTAATCCTAGTTACCAGGGGTCTGATTTATTATCTGAGTAGATAAAGTTAATCCAGAATACCAAATTAGGTATTCTTCTTTTCCTTTTTCCTGTGTCCTATCAAAAATTACTCATCCAGAAACCTGCTAGGTAGCCGCATTGCCTATTCAGACTACTTGAGTTTTTACTAGTATCATTTGGAATTATAGTTGATATTTTGAGTACTTACCATTTAAGGTTTCTGAATCATTTCACCTGGTAGAATCTGTCTATAGGAGCAAAATCTGTCCTTAAGTACAGGATACATATCTATTCAATTCCTTAGCAGTCATCAGCTCTTAGGACAGCAAGGCTATTTTTCAGTCTTCTTGTCACCTCTTCTTTAAGCAGATTTTCTGTGATTGAGAAATAATTACAGAGTGGATTAAAGCCCTAGCATAGTACTTACTTCTTATGAAACTCCAAGCATGGGCAGTACCTCCTTTTGATGGTGGTCAGCACTAAATGAGATGCTATATGTTAAGGGGCTTCTTGCATCATAGAACACTGTGTAAGTTAGTGTGCGGTGAGAATTTCAGATGCATTGATTTTGCTGTCTTTCTGCTGAGGAGTTTTATCATAGAAGACTAGAAAAAACTAAAACAAATGTGTTTAGTTTACTATGATTCATACCTTTTAACCTTTTCTCGTCCAAACAACCTGTTTGTCATTACAAGTTGGTAGCAAAAAGCTTCCTGAAAAGAGCAGTGTGGCACTGTGTCTTGCATATCCCAGGAGCAGGACTTCATTATTTTTGCTCATAGAGACTGTCCAACTGTTTTTTTTTAGTGTCATTCCAGTGTCATTGAAAGCTAAACAGTTGGAAAGTTTCTATGAGCAAAAAAAAAAAAAA
>NW_016107315.1:7177802-7180526 GCF_001604975.1 Cebus imitator
TTGACCAGGATGGTCTCGATCTCTTGACCTCGTGATCCACCCGCCTCGGCCTCCCAAAGTGCTGGGATTACAGGCTTGAGCCACCGCACCCGGCCCTGAAGCGGGAATTTTCTATTTTTTTTTTTGAGACGGAGTCTCTGTCGCCCAGGCTGGAGTGCAGTGGCACCATCTTGGCTCACTGTAACCTCTGCTTCCCAGGTTCAAGCTGTTCTCCTGCCCCAGCCCTCTGAGGAGCTGGGACTACAGCGTGCAGCTAATTTTTGTATTTTTAGAGATGGGGTTCCACCATGTTGGTCAGGATGGTCTTGAACTCCTGACCTCGTGATCCACCCGCCTTGGCCTCCCAAAGTGCTGGGATTACAGGCATGAGCCACTGCACCTGTACATAGTAATAATTTTCTAGATCAGCTATTAGTATTTACCATGTACACGTTGAGTATCCCTTATCTGAGCTTCAGGGGACCAGAGGTGTTTAATGTTTCAGAATTTTATGGATTCTGGAATAATCTACATTATACTTACTTCTTGAGCATCCATAATTTGAAAATCTCTAACTTGAAATGTTCCAATGAGCATTTCCTTTGAACATGATCTTTGAGTGTCTTGTCAGCACTCAAAATATTTTGGATTTTTGTATTAGGGCTGCTTAACTTGTACTAGAATATGATGCTGTACTAGATATCATGGACTAGGCATGTAGAATTGTGTGATATACTTCACTATACATGTTGTACAATGTTTTAAAAAAAAGTGTTTTTTGTTTTTCTGAGATGGAGTTTCACTCCTGTTGCCCAGGCTGGAGTACAATGGCGTGATCTCGGCTCACCGCAGCCTCCACCTCCTGGGTTCAAGCGATTCTCCTGCCTCACCTCCCGTTAACTGGGATTTGCCACCATGCCCAGCTAATTTTTTGTGTTTACTGGAGACAGGTTTTCACCATGTTGGTCAGGCTGGTCTTGAACTCCTGACCTCAGATGATCATCCACCTCTGCTTCCCAAAGTGCTGGGATTACAGGTGAGCCACTGTGCCCAGCCGTCTAGGCATTTTTAATACAAAAATAAATAAGTTTCCATTTGTATTTTTTTTCTTTTTGATACGGAGTTTTGCTCTTGTTGCCCAGGCTGGAGTGCAATGGCACGATCTCAGCTCACTGCAACCTTCACCTCCCAGGTTCAAGCGATTCTCCTGCCTCAGCCTCCCGAGTATCTGGGATTACAGGTGCGCGCCACCATGCCTGGCTAATTTTTTTGTATTTTAGTAGAGACGAGGTTTCACCATGTTGGCCAGGTTGGTCTCCATCTCCTGACCTCGTGATCTGCCCACCTTGGCCTCCCAAAGTGCTGGGATTATAGGCGTGAGCCACTGTGCCCAGCCTCCATTTGTATTCTTAAAAGCTGATCTTCCAAATAAGAGAGAGATGATGGTCACAATGAGTAACACTAAAAGTAATTAAAGTTTTGTGTTGTGAATAAGTACTGAATGGTTTGGAATATATTTTTTTCTTTTTTGCCTTAAACTATTAAGAGATAAATGATTTGGAATGTTAAGTGACACAGAAGCTTGGGGAAAAGAGGTCACTTTGTAAGCTAAAGGATAGGGGAATGGAGGAACTGAAACTTAAGCTGTGCCAAAAAACCCCCGCTAGGTGAAATAAAGAAAAGTATACACAAAGCAAGAATGCTCAAAGACCCATGGTTGCTTAAAAGTGAAAACATTTTATCTGAGCCTGGGGTCTTCAGGTTCATCTTTAACTACTCAAGCAAGTTAAAGCTGAAAAAAGTATCTTCATTAATAGGCTTAAAAGAAGGAACAAGTATATATCCTTATGGTGATTGCTAGCCTGCTAGGGCTGCTGTAACGAAATACCACAGACTGAGTAAATTAAATAATAGAAATTTCCTAACAGTTCTTCAGACTGGTAGTGCAAGATCAAGGTGTCATCACTCTTGGTTTCTCCTGAGGCCACTCGCCTTGGCTTGCAAATGGCTGCCTTCTTGCTGTACGTTCACATGGCCTTTTCTCTGCGAGTGTCCTCTGGTGTCACTTTCTCTTCTAATAAGGACACTGTCCTATTAGATGAAGTTCTCACTCTTACAACTTCATTAATCTTAATTAGCTCTTTGCAGGCTCTGTGTCCCAATAACAGCGACAGCAGGATTAGGGTTTCGATACACATGTTTTAGGGAAACAAAATTCAGACCATAAGTGATTATGAGGTTTTTATGTTTTCAGAATGTGGCACTAATATTTTATAGTTTTGAGGTCTCAGATACAGAAAAAGTATAATGGATAAATGTTAACATTCTGTCATATTTGCTTCTCAGAGTTTTTTGGTTTTTTGGGTTTTTTTTTTTTGGTTTTTTTTTTTTTTTTTTTTTTTTTTTTTTTTTTTTTTTTGTTTTTTGGGTTTTTTTTTTTTTGGTTTCTCGGGTTTTTGTTGTTGTTGCTATTTTTGTTTTTTAAGATAAATGTATGTCTGGAGCCCATTTAGCTAATTGCTATCCTGCAGTTGGTATGCCTTACAATTGGTGTTTTAAAATTGAAAAATGCTGCGATACATGATAAACTGCTGGCTATTTTTTATTTTTTATTTTTTATTTTTTTTGAGATGGAGTTTCACTCTTGTAGCCCAGGCTGGAGTGCAGTGGTACAATCTCAGCTCACTGCAACCTCCACCTCCCGGGTTCAAGCAATTCTCTTGCCCCAGCCTCCCGAGTAGCTGG
>NW_016107315.1:7182170-7183881 GCF_001604975.1 Cebus imitator
AATTTCTTTGTGTTTTTTGTCTTGTTTTTGAGACAGAGTCTTACTTTGTTGCCCAGACTGATCTTCATGAGCTCCTGGCTTCAAGCAGTCCTCCCACCTCAGCCTCCCAAAATGCTAGGATGACAGGCGTGAGGCACCACACCCAGCTACAACTGTTCTTTTAGTAATTGTTTATACTTTGTTTCAGGGTTGGCAAACTATGCCCACAGGCCACTTGTTTTGGCAAATAAAGTTTTATTGGAGCACAATCATGCACATTGGCTTACAAACTGTCTATGGTTGCTTTCACACTACAATGACAGAGTAGTTGTGATAGAGACCATATGGCCCATAGGTCAAAATATTTATCACCTGATCATTTACAGGAAAGTTTGCCAACCCCTGCTCTATTGTATAGCTATATCAAGTTGTATTTAACTCTCTCTGATTGATAGGTCTTCACTATTTTATATCTAACTATAACCCTGGACATCCTTAGGGACGCTAATCTTACTACTTCTTCGAATGGGTGCTTAGAAGTGGAATTGTTGGGCAAAACAGGTACACATTTCAAATTGAGATGTATTGTCAGCTTACCATTAAACAATAGTTTGTGCCAATTTGGACTCTCAAAAATAGTGTATAAAAGTTCATTTTAGCCACATATAGCAGCTCATGCCTGTAATCCCAATGTTTTGGGAGGCTGAGGCAGGAGGATTGCTTGAGCCCAGGAGTTCAAGACCAGCTTGGGCATCATAGTGAAACCCCATCTCTATGAAAAATACAAAAATTAGCTGGGCATGGTGGTGTACACCTGTAGTCGCAACTAGTTGGGAGGCTGAGGCGAGAGGATCACATGAGCCAGGAGGTCAAATCTGTAGTGAGCCATGATTGTACCATGGCATTCCAGCCTGGGTGACAGAGCAAGACTTTGTCTTCAGAAAAAAATCCTTTTTCCCTCATGTCATCTCTTTTAACCTTGCAAGTCTAACAGGTGGGAAATAGTTTTGTTTTCAGTGCTTTTATTATTGAGATGGGATGTCTGCATTGGATTGTTGGTCATTTGTATATTTCTTGAGTTACTTGTTTGGGGCATCTACCCATTTTCTGTCCACAATGTTAGATTTCTTTATGAAGAGTATTGCAGATGTTTTTGTTTCTGATGTCTTGTGACATAAAGAAGTTTAAAATATTCATAATTTTAAATATTTTCCCTTTATGCTTTCTGCTTAGAAGAGCCTTTCTTATTCTCATTAAAATGTTTTTATAGGCTGGGCGCCGTGACTCACACCTGTAATCCTAGCACTTTGGGAGGCCAAGATGGGCAGATCACCTAATTTGAGGAGTTTGAGACCAGCCTGGCCAACATGGCGAAACCCTGTCTCTACTAAAAGTACAAAAATTAGTTGGGCGTGGTGTCAGGCGCCTGTAATCCCTGCTACTTGGGAAGCTGAGAATTGGGAGAATTGCTTGAACCCCAGAGACAGAAGTTGCAGTGAGCCGAGATCACACCACTGAACTCGAGCCTGGGAGACAGAGTAAGACTCTGTCTCAAAAAACAAAAATGCTTTTATAAAATGAGCCCTCATTATATTGCTAATTGAATGTGTAATGATTTTTAAAACCATGTATGGTTTAACCAGAACTTTTTTTTTTTTTTGAGACAAGAGTTTTCGTTCTTGTTGCCCAGGCTGGAGAGCAGTGGCGCAATCTTGGCTCACTGCAACCTCCA
>NW_016107315.1:7185832-7186952 GCF_001604975.1 Cebus imitator
AGTAGAGATGGGGTTTCACCATGTTGGCCAGGCTGGTCTTGAACTCCTGACCTCAGGTAGTCCACCTGCCTCGGCCTCCCAAAACGCTGGGATTATAGGCATGAGCCACCACTCCCAGCTATAACTTTGTTTTTTAACACCAAAACATGCTTTTTAATATTCTACAATCTTCCAAAAATAAAGTTTATATTTCTTATTTATATGTGTACCTTTCCTGTCTTTTCTAGGTTTTCTTTGTCTGGTATCTAAGAACAGATGTATATATATATATATATATTTGTTCAGTTTCTGTAATAACACCCTTAGCTGCTTGTGGTTCTTTTATTATGGTAGAAATCTTGAACCTTAAAAAAAAAAGTTAGTTCGATAGGTCAGAGGTAAGCCTATTTTTACAATAATCTATATGTATATATCTATATATACACATGCTGATTTATATCAAGTGTCTTTAATGTTGTTGACTAAAGATTTGTGTGGTGGTAAAGCAGAAGACTGTAGTGACAAGATTGACCTGCTAGATTTTTTTTTTTTTCCTGAGACGGAGTCTTGCTCTGTTGCCCAGGCTGGAGTGCGGTGGCATGATCTCGGCTCACTGCAACCTCCACTTTCCAGGTTCGAGCAATCCTCCTGCCTCAGCCCCACTAGTAGCTGGGATTACAGGTAGGCACCACCATGCCCAGCTTATTTTTGTATTTTTAGGAGAGACGGGGTTTTGCCATGTTGGCCAGGCTAGTGTTGAACTCCTGACCTCAGGTGATCCACCCACCTCGGCCTCCCAAAGTCCTGGGGTTACAGGTGTGAGCCACCGTGCCCAGCCAACCTGCCAGATTTGTTAGATCCTTTGAGGCTTTTGACATTTTAAGTCACTGTCCTCATAACATTCTCTGTGACAGCCGGCTTCAGACTCCTGAACATGAATATTCTTACTTCCACTTTTTATCCTACAGATATAACTTTTTTTAAAAAAGAAAAATATTTGTTTGCTTACTTTCAAAATAACTGTAAACATTTAATGAGTTTACATGGCTGAAACCTCCTTCTTGCAGTCAGTCGAGAATATTTTTAGCAGAGAGTACAAGTTTTTTTTTGTTTTTGGTTTTTTGTTTTGTTTTTTTTTTTT
>NW_016107315.1:7187277-7241282 GCF_001604975.1 Cebus imitator
GGATTTCACCATGTTGGCCAGGCTGGTCTCAAGCTCCTGACCTCAGGTGATCCACCTGACTCAGCCTCCCAAAATGCTGGGATTACAGGCGTGAGGCACTGCACCTCGCTGAGGGTACAAGTTTTTAACCTGTATATATCCCATGTTGTCAATTATTAAAGGGGGCAGAACCACAATAAAGAAAGCTCCTAAAGCAAGAGATAATTTTCTCATGTGGTCAAGGATTGTGAGAGATGTTATGAGTTATTTTTTTCCAGTTATATGCTAGGTACAGTCACTGTTTACCTCTTCATCTACAGAGGCATGACATAGGCAGGTGTCTATTTCCTGTACACTTCAGGCTTTGCTGAATCCTAATATGCAGGACATTAAGAGTCAGGTGAGAGACAGACAGGATGTTTGGGTTTTCTGCTCTCTTTGACAACCAGTCAGTATTGCCACATCATTGCCCAAAGAAATATGGTGGACTAAACAATGAGGAAGGGCATGTCTCTGTGCTAGACTAATTGCTGCTGGGAAGATATCAAAAGTTTGTGTCTTAACTCATGTAGCTGACTTATTCTGTGTCTCATTCTATGTTATATTTTCTGTATGTAAGAGCAGAGATGTTTATGTCAGGATTCTGTTTCCTAGCCTTGATAGCATGGGTGTTTTTACCTCTTTCTAGGCAGACTCAGTGGGATCCTCCTACTTGGGAAAGCCCAGGAGATGATGCTAGCCTTGAGCATGAAGCTGAGATGGACCTTGGAACTCCAACATATGATGAAAACCCCATGAAGGTGAGTGTGGCTTACATGTGTATTTCCTGATCATTTGTGAGTCTGTCTTCTGTCATTCTATAAGGCCAATAGTCACATGGTCTTGGGATTTTTTCCTTACTCTGAAAAATGAGTGAATGATCATGCATGTATCAAGGTGTAGAGATGAAGTCAGGGAGAAAGAATGGCCTTTTTTAGACATTCAGGGACTCAGATGCATACTACCTACTTACTTATTTGAGGGAGATATATGGCTAAGAATTGCAAGGGGTGTTCAAAAAACCCCTTACTATGATTGCTTCAGAGCCTCTCTTGTTCTCTCTCTTTGCCCTTTTTGTTTTAAATGAGACAGAGTCTCACTCTGTCACCCAGGCTGGAGTGCAGTGGCACAGTCTTGGCTCACTGCAACCTTGGCCTCCCAGGCTCAAGCAATTTTCCTGCCTCAACCTCCTGAGTAGCTGGGACTACAGGCATGCACCACCGTACCTGGCTAGTTTTTGTATTTTTAGTAGAGACAGGGTTTCACCATGTTGGCCAGGCTGGTTTCGAACTCCTGACCTCGGAAGATCCATCTGCCTCGGCCTCCGGAAGTGCTGGGAGTACAGATGTGAGCCACCATGACTGGCCTTTCCTTGCCTTTTGTTATTAGTGCCCCATAACATATGCTTTTATGATTCATCTGTTCCAAACCAGTGTGAGGGGTGGGTTTTGGGGTTTTTGTTTTGTTTTGTTTTGTTTTGTTTTGTTTTAATGTGTTCTTGGCTCACTGCAACCTTTGCCTCCTGGACTCATGCAGTTATCATGCCTCAGTCACCCAAGTAGCTGGGATTAAATTATCATGCCTCAGCCACCCAAGTAGCTGGGATTTTATAGGCATGTGCTGTACTACCATGCCCGGCCAATTTTTGTATTTTTAGTAGAGATGAGGTTTCGCCATGTTGACTAGGCTGGTCTTGAACTCCTGACCTCAAGTAATCTGGCTGCCTTAGCCTCCCAAAATGTTGGAATTAGAGGCGTGAGCCACCATGGCTGACCATATGAAGCATCTTGAATGAAATCAGATACCATATTTTTACCTTCTAAAACCTGAATAATATATTTTTTTTAATTTCGAGAGTTATAAGTACTTAACTGGTTAAATTATTGGGAATTGGTGGAAGAAGGAGGAGGGAAGAAAAGAAGGACCTGGAGTGAGAAGGGACTAAAGTGGAAATGAATTCATTCTTTCTTTTATATTTTATTCACTTTTGGAAGAAATGGTTTTCTCTTTACATGTGTTTGGCATTTGCCAAGAAGATACATACTTAAGTTCAATCCATGTGGAGTTTGTTAAATTTTATCTTTTTTTATTTTTTTATTTTTTTATTTTTTTATTTTTTTTTTTTTTTTTTTTTGAGACGGAGTTTCGCTCTTGTTACCCAGGCTGGAGTGCAATGGCTCGATCTTGGCTCACCGCAACCTCCGCCTCCTGGGTTCAGGCAATTCTCCTGCCTCAGCCTCCCGAGTAGCCGGGACTACAGGCACGCGCCACCATGCCCAGCTAATTTTTTTTTTTGTATTTTTAGTAGAGACAGGGTTTCACCATGTTGACCAGGATGATCTCGATCTCTTGACCTCGTGATCCACCCGCCTCGGCCTCCCAAAGTGCTGGGATTACAGGCGTGAGCCACCACGCCCGGCCAAGTTTGTTAAATTTTAAATGAATCACATAAATCACTTAGCCACATCACTCCAGCTGTTGTGCTGTCTTGTTTTCCTGAATCATTTAGGAATATGCCCAAGACTGCTAGGCACTTGCCATTTAAATTATTTGTAAGCTTAAATACAAACAAAAATCACAACTCCCATTTCGAGACTTCAGTATTATGTCAGTTATGTCTTTTGAAAAATAAAGGGATTAAGAAAAGATCTGAAGTTCATAAAGCATGTTGGAGGCCTTACCCTTCTTATAAGCCCAAGTGCATGGGCACCCTATTAATCTTGATTCAGTCTTTTGGTCTAGTATATGCATATTAAATTAGGCCTTTCAAAGCAAATGAGGAATGGACATGAAGTTCACTGTTGCTTATTTAATGCTCAAGGAATTGCCCTTTCTTATATGAAGACCTGTGTTAGGAAATCCAGGTCATCAAACTAGCCAAGCACAAAGTAGGAGCTGAGAAGTAGGGGGCAAGTAAAAGGGCAGGTTATGTGCCATGCTATACAATTGTAGACCTTCGTTCTCTGTCTAGCTGGTGAGAAAGGGAAACCTTTAAAGTGATTTGAGCAGTGACATTTGCCTTTTACAAGGCTCTCTGCTGGAGATGGACTGGAGGGGTTGACCATGCAGTTGGGGCCTTCACAATGAGCTTTTTGTAATAGTTAGGTCTACTCAGCATCCAACAGCACCAGATACCACCTGTTAAAAATGCAGAATCTCACTTCCTGTCCCAGACCTGCTAGATCAGAATCTGAAGTGATACAAGGTCCCAAGGTAATTATTATACACATTCAACTCTAAATAATTGGCACTACTATTTGTGATCAACTGTAAGAGAAGTATGATTATAAAACCTTACTATATCCAACCTGAGTGTACTTGTCAGGTTATGTTGATCTTTACTTCTCTATTACCATAGGTGCATGTGTGTCTGGGGAGTAGGCTATTGGAAATATTATACCCAAAAGGCAATGCCTGAATTATAATTTACTAGCTTGGAACCTTAGATCTCTAAATATAAATTTTAAGTCACATAGATCTGAACTTAATCTCACCCTTTTACATTTTGGTTATTTATCAGACATTTGAGTTCCTATTTGGCACAAGTGCTGTGCCCAGACCTGGGGATGCAAAAGCAGTATAAGGCAAGGTTATTGCTCTCAGGGGTCATAGGAAGGTAAGGTTTGAAAATGTACAGTATTATGTGTTTAAGTGGTAAACTGAAGGATTTATTTATTTTGTTGTTTGGTTTGCTTTATTTTATTTTTAGAGGTAGAGTCTCCCTTGCTCTGTAGCCTAGGCTGGAGTGCAGTGGTGCAATCTTGGCTTACTGCAACCTCTGCCTTTTCAGCTCAAGCAATTCTCCTGCCTCAGCCTCCTGAGTAGCCGGGATTACAGGCACCTGCCACCACACCTGGCTGAGAGAGAGAGAGAGTGAGTGAGTGTGTGTGTGTGTGTGTATGTGTAGAGACGGGGTTTCTCCATGTTAGTCAGGCTGGTCTTGAACTCCTGACCTCAGGTGATCCACCTGCTTCAGCCTCCCAAAGTGCTAGGATTACAGGCATGAGCCACTGCACCCGACCTGATTTTTGTATTTTTAGTAGAGATGGGGTTTCACCATGTTGGCCAGGCTGGTCTCAAACTCCTGACCTGAGGTGATCTACCCACCTTGGCCTCCCAAAGTGCTGGGGTTATTGGCGTGAGCCACCATGCCCGGCCTTATTATTTGTTTTTAATTTGTCTTTGCTTTCCTTTGAATTGATTTAGAATATTTTTCAAGTATTCTGTTTTTTTCCCCTGTTGGCTTAGCCATACCTCTTTATTTTTATTTATTTATTTATTTATTTATTTTTGAGCCATGCTGTCACTCTGTTGCCCAGGCTGGAGTGCAGTGGCACCATCAGGGTTCACTGTAGTGCCCCCCTCCCAGGCTCAGATGATCCTCCTGCCTCAGCCACCCAAGTAGCTAATTTTTGTATTCTTTGTAGAGACAGGGTCTCACGGTGTTGGTGACCAGGCTGGTCTCAAACTTCCGGCCTCAAGCAGTCTTTCTATTGTGGCCTCCCAAAGTGCTGGGATTATAGGTATAAGCCAACACACCTGGCCTGCTTTACTTCTTAGTGGTTGTTTTAAAACAGTGGTTCTCAAAGTTTGGTGTGGGGACCTCTAGGGGTCCTAAGACCCTTTCAAAGGAGCCACAAGGTCAAAGCTGTTTTAATAATAAGAAAACATGATGTGCCTCTGTCATATTTGGTACATTCACAAATATACCATGGAATTTTCCAGAGGGCACATGACGTATTTGAATGCAGAAGCCAATGAGACTTAGCTGTATTTTAAGTGAGACGTTAAAAGAGATTTCCAAAATGTAAAACTGTGCCACTCGTAACTGAATTGCTTTAGTTTTGGAAGACAGCTATTTTTCACAAAAAATTATATTACTGTTATATGTATTATTATATAATAGATTTGCTGTTATTTTTTAAAATACTTAATTTTTTCTGTTTGAATTTAATTTCTAATATGAAAAATTTTGATAGATGTAACCCATATGAATAAAAGCTTTTTGTGATCCTCATTGTTTTAAGAATAAAGGGATCTTGAGACCTACTTATTTGAAAAACACTGTTGAAAGGTTTACAGTATGCATATTATCACAATCTACCATTGCCTTATATTTACCCAGATATTTACCATTTCCAGCACTCTTCATTCTCTCGTGTAGATTTGAATTTCCATCTGGGATCATTTTCCTTTAGCCTAAAGAATTTCCTTTAACAACAACAAAAAAAAGACAAAGAGAAAAAAATAGAATTTCCTTTAAAAGGCTGGGTGGGGTGGCTCACACCTGTAATCCCAGCACTTTGGGAGGCTGAGGCGGGCAGATCACCTGAGGTTGGGAGTTCGAGACCAGCCTGACCAACATGGAGAAACTCCGTCTCTACTGAAAATACAAAAAATTAGCCAGGAATGATGGTGCATGCCTGTAATCCCAGCTACCTGGGAGACTGAGGCAGGACCTGGGAGGCAGAGATTGCAGTGAGCCGAGATCGTGCCATTGCACTCCAGCCTGGGCAACAAGAGCAAAACTGTCGTAAAAAAAAAATTTTTTTTTCCTTCAACATTTCTGGTATTTCAGATCTGCTGATGATATATTTTGTCAGCTCTTGTTTGTCTGAAGAAAGGTATTTATCTTACCACTTTAAAAAAAATTTTTAAGCAATTTTAGTTTTATTTTGGCATAGCAAAATTGAACAAGAAGTACAGAAAGTTTCCATATACCTGCTGCCATTGCACACACACAAGCTTCCCTTTCTATCATCATCAAAGTACCAGAGTGGGACATTTGTTACAATTGGTGAATCTACTATGACACATTATTACCAACCAAAGTCCATAATTTACATTAGGAGTAATTCTTGGTGTTGTACATTTGTGGGTTTTAATAAAGGCATCATGACATGTGTACAGCATCATAGTATCATACAGAATAGTTTCACTGCCCTAAAAATCTTTTGAGCTGGGCTGGGTGTGGTGACTCATGCTTGTAATCCCAGTACTTTGGGAGGCTGAGGTGGGTGGATCACCTGAGATCGGGAGTTGGAGACCAGCCTGACCAACATGGAGAAACTCGATCTCTACTAAACATACAAAATTAGCCAGGCATGGTGGCACATACCTGTAATCCCAGCTACTCAGGAGGCTGAGGCAGGAGAATTGCTTGAACCTGGGAAGCAGAGGTTATCATGAGCCAAGATCGTGCCATTGCACTCCAGCCTGGGCAACAAGAGCAAAACTTCGTCTCAAAAAAAAAAAAAAATTTTTTTTTCAGCCTCCTCTTATTCATCCTGCCTTCTTTCCTCATCCCTCTTCCTCAGTTCCTGGCAACTACTGATCTTTTTATGATCTTCATAGTTTTGCTTTTTCCAGAATGTCATATAGTTGACTGCAGTAGGTAGCCTTTTTAGATGGACTTCATTCACTTAGCCATATGCATTGAGGCTTTCACCACATCTTTTCATGGCCTGATAGCTCATTTTGTTTTAGCACTAAATGTCGGAATGTACCGCTGTTTATATTTATCCATTCACTTACTGAAGGACATCTTGGTTGCTTCCAACTTTTGGTAATTACAAATAAAACTACTAAAAACATCCATGTGCAGGTTTATTAGGACGGATATTTTCTTTCTTTCTTTCTTTCTTTTTAAAGCAATTAATTCAAGATACGACGGATATTTTCACTGGATATAGAATTCTAATTTTATATTTTCTTCCTTTCAACACTTAAAAGATGTTTCAATTATTTATTTATTTTGTAACACTTCCACTTATTTTATTTGGTATCGATTTTTTTATAATAGTTTCTAATAAAAATGTAATTATCCATGTATCGTGATTTTTGTCTTTTTTTTTTTTTTTGAGATGGAGTTTTGCTCTTGTTGCCTAGGCTGGAGTGCATTGGCACAATCTCAGCTCGCCATAACCTCTGCCTTCTGGGTTCAGGTGATCCTCTGCCTCAGCCTCCCAAGTAGCTGGGATTACAGGCATGCGCCACCATGCCTGGCTAATTTTTTGTATTTTCAGTAGAGACGGGGTTTCTCCATGTTCATCAGGCTGGTCTTGAACTCCCAACCTCAGGTGATCCACCAGCCTCAGGCTCCCAAAGTGCTGGGATTACAGGCGTAAGTCACTGTGCCTGGCCTGATTTTGTCTTTTATAAACAGTTTTTAACAGTTTGATTATGATATATCTTGGTTTTGTTTTCTTTGTGTTTAATATGCTTGTGATTCTTGTACATTTTAGATCCATGATTGGTAGTTTTCATCTACTCTGGGAATTTTTTCAATACCATTGTCCCTTTTCCTGGGACTCCAATTATATACATATTATTAAACCACTTAATATTGTCTCACAGACCCCCACATCTCTATCAGACTTTTTCCCAGCACTTTTCTCCCTGTGCTTCAGTTTGCATGGTTTCTGTTACCCTCTTTTTAAAGTTCACTGATCTTACCTTCTGCTGTACCAAATTAGCTAAGCTCATCCATGATGCCACCTGTGCTTCTCAGGAATCTGTCCCTTTGGCCTAATAGTTTTAATTTCTTTACTGTGTTCATGTTCATCCATTGGTTCATTTTTAATTTCTGTTGTATTTTTCTGCTCTCAAATTTTAACTTGCTTATTTTTTAATAGTTTTAATTTCTTTTTTATTTTGTTATTTTGTTTTTGTTTTTATTTCGTTATTTTGTTTTTATAATCATAAACTTAACTCTGCAGTCCAGCTAGGCATGGAAGGGAACAAGGAAAACATGGAACCCAAAGGGAACTGTAGTGAGAGCACAAAGATTCTAGGATGCTGTGAGCAAATGAGGTGGAGGGGTGGTCTCCTGAGCTACAGAAGGAATAGTCTGGTGGTTAAGATTAACACAAGTCAAACGTATTAGAGTTGTCCACAGTCAGGAATGATGATCTTCTTGCTGGTCTTGCCATTCCTGGACCCAAAGTGCTGCATGGCCTCTACAATATTCATGCCTTCTTTCACCTAGCCAAAGACCACATGCTTGCCATCCAACCACACAATCTTGGCAATGCAGTTTTTCTGGGATCTGTTTGTGTTGGATCCAGCCATGGATAAGATGCCAGAACCTGTATGCTTTAGGATGAAATTCATCATCAAATTTCTCCCCATAGATGGACTTGCCACCAGTGCCATTATGGCATGTGAAATCATCACCCTGACATACAAACCCTGAAATAATTCTGTGAAAGCAGGAACACTTATAACCAAATCCTTTCTCTCCAGTGCTCAGAGCACGAAAGTTTTCTGCTGTCTTTGGAAACAAGTGTGCAAACAGCTTGAAGGAGACACAACCCAAGAGCTCGCTGTCAATGGCGATGTTAAAGAACACGGTGGGGTTGACCATGGCTCGTAGTACAAGGCTCCCAGGGTGATGGCGTCTGCAAAGCTAATTTCTTTTTTGTTTTTAACACTTCTGATAAATACCTTTCACTTCATTTTATTTTTTATTTTTATTTTTTTTTTGAGACAGGGTCTCACTCTGTTACCCAGACTGGAGTTTGGTGATGTGATCCTAGCTCACTGCAACCTCCGCTTCCCAGGATTAGGCGATTCTACTGCCTCAGCCTCCTGAGTAGCTGGGATTACAGGTGCCTGCCACCATACCCAGCTAATTTTTGTATTTTTACAGGTTTTGCCATGTTGGCCAGGCTAGTCTTAAACTCTTGACCTCAAGCTTGACTATCTGGGCCTCCCAAAGTGCTGGGATTACAGGTGTGAGCCACCATACCCTGCCATTTTTAGTTGATTTAAATGTCTGCTTTTAGTAGTCAAGTCCCAGAATAAAATGCTATTTTTAGGAATATGTATATATATTTTCCTTTTTTTGTTTTCTTTTGAGATGGAGTTTCACTCTGTCGCCAGGCTGGAGTGCAGTAGCAAGATCTTGGCTCACTGCAACCTCTGCCTCCTGGGTTCAGGTGATTCTCCTGCCTCAGCCTCCTGAGTAGCTGGGACTACAGGCACCCACCACCACACCCAGCTAATTTTTGTACTTTTAGTAGAGACAGGGTTTCACCGTGTTGGCCAGGTTGGTCTCGATATCTTGACCTCGTGATTCGCCTGCCTCAGCCTCCTAAAGTGCTAGGATTACAGGCGTGAGCCACCGCGCCCAGCCCATAGGAATATGTTTAACTGAAAAACTACATTTAAGTTTAGGTAGTTATTCTTGACAGAAGGTAAGCAAACTAAGGTTGCATGGTAAAGCCCCTATCACGTATCTCATACTTAAGCAAATACCCCCAAATTATAGTTTGTAGCTTTATTGTAGCTTTTCTCAAAATAGATTTTATATCCTGTGTTACCCAAGAAATCTTTGATAATCTTTCTGTCAGGTTAAAAACACAACAGGACAGTGATTATATATAGTTTTAAGTGTTAGGGGGGTTAGAGTCCCAGGTGTTCCATATGCTGACCACTATATTCATATTCGTGTGTTTTATTTTTTATTTTTGTTTGTTTTTTGTTTTATATGTGTGTGTTTGAATAAGTTTCTGGTCCAAAGGCTTACATTTTTATAGAAGCTACAGTTTTAGGCCGGGCACAGTGGCTCACGCCTGTAATCCCAGCACTTTGGGAGGCCGAGGCGGGTGGATCACGAGGCCAAGAGATCGAGACCATCCTGGTCAACAGGGTGAAACCCCGCCTCTACTAAAAATACAAAAAATTAGCTGGGCATGGTGGCGCGTGCCTGTAATCCCAGCTACTCAGGAGGCTGAGGCAGGAGAATTGCCTGAACCCAGGAGGCGGAGGTTGCGGTGAGCCGAGATCGCGCCATTGCACTCCAGCCTGGGTAACAAGAGCAAAACTCTGTCTCAAAAAAAAAAAAAAAAAAAAAAAAAGCTACAGTTTTAGTTCCATGACCAGATAAAGACAGGGCAAGATTGAAGGGTGGCCAGATGCAGTGGCTGATGCCTGTAGTCCCAGCACTTTGGGATGCCTCAGCAGGTGGATCCCTCAAGCCCAGGAGTTTGAGACTAAACTGGGAAACATGGCAAACCCTGTTTCTACCAAAAAAAATGCAAAAAAGTTAGCCAGGCATGGTGGTTCACATGTATAGTCCCAGCTACTTGGGGGGCTGAGGTGGGAGGATCACCTAAGCCCCAGAGGTCAAGGCTGCAGCGAGCCAAGATCATGCCATTGCACTCCATCCTGGGTGACAAGAGTGAGACCCTGTCTCCAAAAATAAATAAATAAAAGGTTGCAGGGGGGCAATAGCTCATGGTTAGGACCATTTCTTGGTGGCACTGAGATAGTTGAGCTGGTCTACAACAAATCTATGTGAGGGCAACTTGGAAGTGTTGACCGTCATCATGGCCTCAAAGGCCTGTGCACTATAGTGTGGACATACTCTTGCCTTGTGGTCAGGTAGGGCATGCTCAGCTAGTAGTGGTTCTCCAGATGATCCATGGTCCTAATCCACTGCCACCAGGAATGCTACTGTGGTTGGGGAGGGCAGTCAGGAGCATGATGCCACATGTGCTTCTCAAGAGTCTGTCCCTTTGGCCTAATAGTTTTAATTCCTTCACTGTGTTCATGTTTTCTTTCATAAACTAGAACATTTATAATTGCTTTTTAATAGTTGCCTGCCATTTTCAGTTGAATACTGGACATTGTGACTGTTAACATTGTTAAGTTTCAGAATTTTGTTACTTTCTATTAAAGAATGTTGAGCTGGCCGGGCGCAGTGGCTTACATCTGTAATCTCAGCACTTTGGGAGGCCAAGGCAGGCAGATCAGCTGAGTTCGGGAGTTCAAGAGACCAGCCTGACCAACATGGAGAAACCCTGTCTCTACTAAAATTACAAAATTAGCCAGTTGTGGCGACGCATGTCTGTAATCCCAGCTACTCGAGAAGCTAAGGCAGGAGAATCACTTGAACCAGGATGTGGAGGTTGCAGTGAGCTGAGTTTGCACCATTGCTCTCCAGCCTAGGCAATAAGAGCGAAACTCCGTCTCAAAAAAAAAAAAAGTTGAGCCTTGTTCTGATAGCCAGTCAAGTTACTTGTGGATCACCTTGATTGTTTAGAGACTGTTCTTAATCTTTTTTGTGTTAAGTCCAGAGTGATATTTTCTCTAGGGTAACTCCTAAGGCATCGCCTGTCTGGGGTCTCCACTGATTGCCACAGGTTATCTTGGAGATCTCTTCACTTCAGCTGGTGGAAGCTCACATGTCTCCCAGCCTTCTGTGAGCTCTGGGAGTTGTTAGCTTTTAGTTTATCTCAGATACTCTAAATTCCAGTCCCTGTCTCCTTAGCTTACTGAGAACTCCATGCTGTGCTTGGGGTTTCCTCTCTGCCCCAGAGTCTGGTAAATTTCTCCAGGCAGAAAAGCCAAGGTAATCATAGGGCTTACCTCATTTTGTCTCTTTTCTCAGGATCATAGTTTAGTGCTGCTTAATGTCCAGTGTGTGAAAACTGGCTTTTTCATGTGTTTTGTCCAGTTTTCCAGTTTTTAACACTTGAGAGGGCTAATTCATTTAACAGTTAATCTGACATGACCAGAAGCACAAGTTTGGACAAACTTTAAAAAAACAACAGCAGCAGCAATTTTATTAAGGTATACCTAGCATAAAATGTAGTTGCTTTAGATTTACAATTTAATAGCTTTTAGTAAATTTACCAAATTATGAAGCCATTACCATTATCTGGTTTTAGAACGTTTTCATCCTCCCAATAAAACCTCTCATACCCATTTCCAGTTACTCCCCAGCCCAGCCACTAATTCATTTTCTTTCTTGATAGATTTGCCTCTTGTGGGCATTTTATATAAATGAAATAATACAATATATGACCTTTTGTGATGGGCTTCCTTTATTGAGTAATGTGTTCAAGGCTCGTCCTTGTTACAGTATGTACCAGGATTTCATTCCTTTTTATGACTGAATAATATTCTCTTGTATAGATATATTACATTTTGTTAATCCATTCACAAGTTGATGGACATTTGGGTTGTTTTCATTCTTTAACTGTTACGAATAATGCTACATGAACATTTTTGTGCAAGTCTTTGTACATATATTTTCATTTCTCTTGGGTAAATACCTAGGAGTGGAATTATTGGGTCCTCAGATAAATTTATGTTTAACTTTTTAAGAAACTGTCAAACTGTTTCCAAAGTAGCTGCACCATTTGACGTTTCTATGAGCAGTGTATGAAGGAGGGTTCTGTGGGAGAGTTTTTATAGAGACAGGTACCTAAGGAAAAAGGTGTCATTTTCTTCTTATATTTCTAAGAAAATCCAAACCAAAGTCATCTATTCTGTTATTAACCCTTTGGTTCAGGTATAGTAGATGAAACAAACAAGCTTTGATCTTCAGCATACCTAGCCCTGAAGCACAAGTCAAAGGTTTTTTGGTTTTGTTTCTTGTTTTTTGGTTTTGTGTTTTTTCATATGCATATGTTTTGTTTTTGTTTGTTTGTTTGTTTGTTTGTTTATTGAGACAGAGTCTCTGTTGCCCAGGCTGAAGTGCAGTGTCATGATCACAGCTCACTGCAGCCTGGATCTCTCAGGCTCAGGCAATTTCCCACCTCAGCCTCCTAGGTAGCCTGGATCTCCCACCACCATCTCCAACTAATTCTTGTATTTTTTGTAGAGATGGAGTCTCACCATATCGCTCAGCGTGGTTTCCAACTCCTGGGCTCAAATGATCCTCTCATCTCGGCCTCACAAAGTGCTGGAATTATAGGCATGCACCACTGTACCCAGCCCTGTCTCAAAAAAAAAATTAAAAAAATGTTTTGAGACATTAGTTTTTGGTTCCCTTTCCAGACCATAGTCTCTATCAGCAGGAGCTAGTCGGACCTGGAGACCTAGGGACTTACTTGTACCTAACCTTCCTAACCCTTTTACAATTGCATTCATCTCAGTAGACTGGGAAGGAATGCCTGTGGAGTAAGTCTTTATTCCCTCTGCCCTGTTTGTTCATCTTCAGGGCTTTCATTTAGATTTTAATCTTTTTGAAGATACAGGCTATACCATTGTAAGTTTTCATTAATTCACAGACTTTTTGTGAGATATTAGGACTAGAAAGAAATGAAACTGAGTCCTGGTCTTTAAGAATTTTAGTCTAAGGAAATAGCCAGATCTATAAAGCAAGAATACAGTGGGATAATTGCTGTAGCAGAATTATATGTGAAATGCTTTGGAAACACACAGATACATGGTTTGAGATGTATAGGAGCACAGTTTTACCTATAGGTAACCAGGACTGAGGAGGTAGATAAGGCGATTTTTGCAAAGGCATGACAGAACAAGCCAGTATATATAGGAGACTGTGTAAATAATTTGGTTTGGTGAGAGTTTGGATGCATATAGGGAAGTTAACAAGAAAAAAATGTGGAAAACTAGGTTAGATTTAAATTGTCTGAAGTCTTAGTGCCTTACCAATGTGTTTAATGTAATATCATATAATAGATACTTGGTAATCAATAAATGGTTTTAATGTAAAGGAGTCAGACAATCAAATGTGTGTCCTTCTAGTGAAATGGGCTCATAAGTAAAGGTGAGATCAGTAATGGTGAAATCAAATTGGAGAGTATTAATAGTTTAGGCAAAGTTAGGGAACTAAGACTGGAGATGTTGGGGAGTCTTACAAAAACTGAGAAGCAGGATTGAGGGCTTAGCAAACAAGTGAGTAAGGGAGTCATGGATGGCCTGCTCCTCTCATTCTTAGCTTGGGTGGATAAGATCCCATCATTCAGTCTAGGGAATGAAAGAAAGAGCAAGAGGAGGTGTGGAGATAAGTTCATTGTGGAATTTGAACTCCCTGGAGGATTCAGAATAGCAGTGGCTGCTAGGCAGTCAAATCTGGGTTTGATTCATCAGTAAATTGGTGCTTGTTGGAGACAGAAAGAGCCGTATGGTAGGGAAGGCGTATAATGGGCAGCAAATCTTTTGAAGAGTGTTGTCTGGTAGTAAAAGCTTTTGATAATGAAACTAAACATTGTGAGACTGTTCCTTTTCTCTTTTCCATCAATTGTTGTTCCCTTCATTGTCTTGTACTCTCTATCCATCAAGAATTATAAAGCTCTGGTGTGAAGTGTAAAGTCAGATCTTCCCTTTGAGCACTTCTGACCTGAATCATTACTGACTGCCTGCACAATTGAGAGACAGCAGTTTATTTACTGCTGCTCCCTGGCTTTTAATTAACAGTCATAAGGTATAATAGATCTCCTCTATGTTGTGTTAAAATAGTAGTTTTAGAGTATTTGTTGCATTGAGGGAGTTGCAGAAAGGTGGCATCAAGAGCCAATGTATTTTTCAAACAGGGTCTTGCTCTGTCACCCAGGCTGGAGTGCAGTGGCGTGGTCTTGGCTCACTGCAATGTCTGCCTCCTGGGTTCAAGCAATTCTCATGCCTCAGCCTCCCAATTAGCTAGGATTACAAGTGTGCACCGGCAGGCCCAGCTAATTTTTTGTATTTTTAATAGAGATGGGGTTTTGCTTTTTTGGCCAGGCTGGTCTCAAACTCCTGGGCTTAAGTGATCTGCTCACCTCAGCCTTCCAAAGTGCTGGAATTACAAGCCTGAGTCACCACATCCAGCCTATGTAAAATTTTTTAAATAAATAATGTTGAAAATGTCCTGTCTTGAGAGAGGGACATAGACATCCAGATTCATGAAGCCTAAAGGATCCCAAGTAAAATCAATCAAAAGAAGAATACTTTGGGACACATTATAATTGTTGCTCTGTATCCATAGGGGATTGATTTTAAGACACCCCACCATAGATGCCAAAGTCTGAGGATGCTCAAGTCCCTTATAGAAAAGGGTATAGTGTTTGTATATAATCTATGTACATTCTCCCATATGCTGTAAATCATCTCTGTGTTGTATATAATACCTAATACAATATAAATACTAGGTAAATAGTAGTTATACTGTATTGGGGTTTTTTTGTATTTGTTTTTATTTTTATTATTTTAATATTTTCTATCTTTGGTTGACCTACGGATGCAGAACACCAGCTGTACTAAGTTTTTATTATTTTCAAGGATCTTAACCTTTTAAAAATTGACATATATAGGTTCATGTGCTGCAGAGCTTAGGTTGAATTGTGTGTATAGTATGGCTTAGCTTCTTCTGCTTCTGGATTCCTGCTGCCACAAAAGATGTTCCTCACTGGATGATCTATGTTTTACGTTCTAAACAGTATGTAATTAAATACAGGGAGAGAAAAGCACTAGCTAGGTATATCCTGCTCTCCCATTGTCAGGACTCATTTCTGAAACTCAAGCCATACCTTGGTTCCGAGTCATATGGCTTTGTGACATAGTCATGTCAATATTTATAATAAAGGATGATTCTGTTGTGTTACACAGTCTGTTTATGGTTACCAAAACTGCCTAATAAGGTTATTGCCAACTAATCCAGAAGGGCTCGAGCCTCACCTTGGGTAATATAAACGTACTCAGGGTTGCCTTGTCATAGTCAGAACAGATTCCCTAGGAATCCAGATGTGCCACAGATGAAGGCTGACAGCAGGGTCAGCATCTAAAGACAGTAACTCTGGCTTTCTGCCAGGTTCTTTGCCTGCTCATTTCATTGTGTACTCTTATCTGTCCACTGCCTCACATAGATTTCCACCAGAATCTTAATTGACTGATAACTCTGTGTAAACCAATGTAGAGAAAAGGCAAATTGATTATTGCTTATTGATGAGGATCTGGGAGCACTTTGCCCCCACCCTGTTCTCTGGTGGTTTCCTTAAAAGTACTTTTTTCCTTTTTGGAGACAGCATTTCACTCTGTTGTCCATGCTGGAGTGCAGTAGCATGATCACAACTCACTGCAGCCTCAACCTCCTAGGCTCAAGCAGTTCTCCAACTTCAGTCTCCCAAGTAACTGGGACCACAGGCATGCGCTACCATGCCCAGCTAATTTTTAAAATTTTTGTATAGAGACAAGAGTCTCACTCTGTCTCCCACACTGGTCTCGAATTCCTGGGTTCAAGGGATCTTCCCATCTTGGCCTCCCAAAGTGCTGGGATTACAGGCATGAGTCACTGTGCCCCACCTGCTAAATTTTTAAAAGGAACTTTTTTGGAGTAAGGGGTCCTAAGATTGTTCATGTCAATAACAAATGCTATCCTCAACTCTGACTGTGGTTACTTTGCCTGGCATTGGATTTGAGTAAATGTTAGCCAGTTTCTGAAATTATTTCCCATGCCATTTGCCAGTCACAGACCATGAAGAAACGGATTCATGAATTTCAGTACTCTCATGTGTTATCTCATTTTGGTTCATGATTTCCGTGATCCAAGTCTGGGGACCCCTCATTTTATCATTTCCTTTCTCGATCCCAATTGCTCAGCACTCAGGAGGACCAAGAGAGCTCCTAGACTGAGTTCAGTGGATTGTATTCTATAACTGTGTTTTTAAAGCCCACCCCCACCTGCCAACTTCACGAAGTCAGGGATTAAATTTTTTTTTTTTTTTTTTTTTTTTTGGAGACATAGTTTCACTCTGTTGCCCAGGCTGGAGTATAGTAGCACGATCTCGGCTCACTGTAACCTCCACCTCCTAGGTTCAAGGGATCCTCCTGCCTCAGCCTCCCTATACCCCCGCTATAGGCATGCACCACTATGCATGGCTAATTTTTGTATTTTTAGTAGAGATGGTATTTTGTCATGTTAGCCAGGCTGGTCTCGAACTCCTGACAGGTGATCCACCCGCCTCAGCCTCCCAAAGTGCTGGGATTATAGGTGTGAGCCACTGCGCTTGGCCGAAATTATAAATCTATTAAAAATGCTTTGGGTTCATTTAGCTTTGTGAATGCATCCCAAGTGAAACAGGACATTTCTATTTACATACACCCTAATTGAGAGCCTGGCCTCTTCCATAGGACCCAGGTCTTTGAGGTAGGTGTCAGACCTGAAGGGGCCTTCTGTACTAATTTCTGTTGTTACTCACTTTTGAGAGCTACAAGACAATAGCTGGGGATGTGTTGCAGTTTTCTTGACTTTGAATAATTTTTTTTTTTTTTTTTTTTTTTGAGATGGAGTTTCACTCTTGTTACCCAGGCTGGAGTGCAATGGCACGATCTCGGCTCTCCACAACCTCCGCCTCCTGGGTTCAGGCAATTCTCGTGCCTCAACGTCCTGAGTAACTGAGATTACAGGCACGCGCCACCATGCCCAGCTAATGTTTTGTATTTTTAGTAGAGACGGGGTTTCACCATGTTGACCAGGATGTTCTCGATCTCTTGACCTCGTGATCCACCCGCCTCGGCCCCCCAAAGTGCTGGGATTACAGGCTTGAGCCACCGCGCCCAGCCAACTTACTCAAATAATTCTTGATCCCCTGCTACCTGAGGTCTTATTGTGGAGCATACTCGCACCCTCTGCAACTGGAAAAAGTAAATCACAAAACCCCAAAACAAAACATTTGAAAATAGACGTAACTGGCCGGGTGCGGTGGCTCACACCTGTAATCCCAACACTTTGGGAGGCCAAGGCGGGCAGATAATGAGGTCAGGAGTTTGAGACCAGCCTGGCCAACACGGTGAAACCCTGTTGGGCTGAGGCAGGAGAATCTTTTAAACACAGGATGCAGAGGTTACAGTGACCCAAGACCCTGCCATTGCACTCTAGTCTGGGCAGCAGAGCGAGACTCCATCTCAAAAAAAGAAAACAAAAGTTGAATAATTAAAAAACCAAATGTGAGCATTTGGTATAAAAAAAAATCAGAAGCCATCAAAAAAAAAAAAAAAAAAAAAAGAAAGTAACTTATTAGTATTATTTTTGCTTACTTCTGTTTTCTTAAAAAATAAATTGGATCTTTATGTTCTTTTTACTCTACCCCCAATCTTCCCATACAGCTACATGAAGAAATTGGAAAAATGGAAAATACGTAAAGCTTTTATGACACAGCAGAGAAAGCTGATTTGTAACAGCGTAAAGCCAAGGAAGTGCCACCTTTCTCTGGAGCTAGTCCAGCTGCTTTAGCACCAGAGACTTCATATTGTTTATGGAAATGGAGGAATCAGAACCAGGAGATGGGTGGGGAGTAGGAAAATTATTCTGCCCTGTGCCTCTAACAAAAAAGCTTGAAGTACCTATAATATCAACTCCAGCTTATAGATCCATCATGAAGTAACTTATATTTGGAGGGGAATGCTCATAATTATTATTTTCCATGGAAAGCACATTTACTGGGAAGGGGCCTGATGGCTAGTGGTGGGCAAAGGTTATAGGGAGATGGCCTGCATGACAGGTGCTCTAAAAGCCAGAGCTTCCAACTCACCACCTCCTGGTGCAGTACCTGGTCAGAGGAAACTTGACAGCCTCCCTCTAGCAGTCGTAGAAGGAATGTTCCTGGGTTTGTCATTTTCTTACCAGCCGGGGACACAGAGTATCTTCTGTATCATCATCTACTTACCTGTTCACTGAGTTTGATGACCCTCATCGCCTCCCCACTAATATCATGATGCTTCCTTACTCTTTCTGTTCCTAAACTGAAGGTACCAACCTCCAAGGAGCCTCTCCTGCAGGCTGAGACTGTCTTCTACAGTCTAGCCAATTCCACCTTTGGAGGAAAGGTGAGAATATTCAAAAGTCTTCAGAACAGAGCATTTTGCCTCTGTCTTGTAATTCTAGAATGTCAGAAGTAGAAGAAATGGAACTTGTTTTGTGCAGGCCTCACTCGATAGTTCAGGGAGCTGAACCCAGAACAGGGACTTGAGTTACTCTGAAATATGTGGCTACAACAAAGTTGTAGCTTTGACTTAGGGTAGAGAATTGGAACTTAGCTTATGAGTAGGAGAGCCAAACCATATAACAGGATTTGAAATATAATAGCCAAGTTGACTTAAGGCCATGTATCTGAGTCAGGGCCTCTAAATGGATTCTAATACCAAGAATCAGGTATCCCCATCAGGGGACAGAAAGGAGGGTTCTGGACAGTAGGGCATCACTAAACTGACTTCTCATGCTAGCACTCTGTGTTTTCTCTTTCATTTTTAGACCTCGAAAAAGCCCAAGACAGCGGAAGCAGACACCTCCAGCGAACTAGCAAAGAAAAGCAAAGAAGTATTCAGAAAAGAGGTAAGGTTTGGTGGATGTAAGCACCAAGCTCTCAGGCTTAAATCTGAACTCTTTCTTTTCTTGTCCTAAGGATGTAGAATATCTCCCTTGCCCTATGATAGGAACACAAGGTGTTCCTTGTGTGTCTTGCAGAAGTGCTGCTTTTCCCACTGAGAACTCCTCAGCCATCTTTTCTTGGCTTGACAGGAGCCCCTCTCAGACCACATTTGCTTGTTTGACTGTGGGCCTTCTATAGCATCTATGGCAAAAGAAAGCTGTATGTAGTGGTAGGCTGCCTTGTCTTCAGATATTCATCTTGCTTCTGTGATTTGACTTAGTTGTTATATGAATGACTCATTGGTGAAAGAGGTATGGCCTTTTTCAACTGGTTAAGCACTTTAATACCCATTGACTCATTTTGTCCCTACAACAGCCCTTGAGGTGGGCAAGACAGGGATTGCCGTTCCACTTATCCAGGTGAAAGAACTCTTAAGGTTCAGAGAAGTAAAGTTCTAGACAAAGGATTTGAACTCAGGCCTTCTGGCTCAAAGTCCACTTCTCTTTCTGTAATATCTCATTTGGTAGCTGCCTAATTCTCCAGGGATTGGGAGAATGCAGCTCCTTTTTATGCTACCAGAAGTTTGTCTTTCCAGCCATTAAGACACTAAACTTGTCTACCTCATAGCATGTTAGATTCTAAACTCCAATCTTCATTCAGTGAAGGGGCTTCTAGTGTTTTGGGAGAAACAGACCTGTAAATAAATAATGGCAGCTGTGTGAACAGTATGCCACATTAGGGCTGGGAGCCACAGTCTGGGGTGTCAGGAAAGGCTCTTGAATCCAGGGTAGGAATTGGCCAGATGGATCAGCAGGGGCCTCAACTTATATCAATAGAATGTACCAGAGGCAAGAGAGAGCTTACAGGAAGTTGTAAGTGGCCTGATGGGCTATACCACAAGGTGTGGGAGGGCTGTTGAAAATGAAGTCAAGCTGGGCGTGGTGGCTCACGCCTATAATCCCAGCGCTTTGGGAGGCCAAGGCGGGTGAATCACAAGGTCAGGAGTTCAAGACCAGCCTGGCCAAGATGGTGAAACCCTGGCTCTATTAAAAATACAAAAAATTAGCCAGGCGTGGTGGCAGCCACCTGTAATCCCAGCTACTTGGAAGGCTGAGGCAGAGAACTGCTTGCTTGAACTCAGGAGGCAGAAGTTGCAGTGAGCCGAGATCAAGCCACTGCACTCCAGCCTGGGTGACAGAGGAAGACTCCAAAAAAAAAAAAAAAAAAAAATGAGGTCAAATGGTATTGTGCTTCATCATGTAGGAGCTATGTGTCTGTGGGTTATAGGGAACTATTACAGGATTTTAAGCAGTGGGTAATGAAATCCCTATCTGTGTTAGAGGGAACAGATTAAAGGAAGAGAGTACGGAGGCCAGGAGACCACAGAGAACCTTGAGTAAAAGGCTTATCCAGGGATAAAATTTAGTTTCTTATGATCCCTTTGTGAACATATTGGTATTTAAGCTCATTCAACCAGCAGCTGTTTATTGAGTGCCTATCTTGTGATATAGCCTTGTTCTTTGAACATCTGAAGGCTTACTGAATTTTAGTGATGGATAGACCCTGTTCAAAGTGTTCTCTGATGAAATGGCTATGACTGGCCTCTTTATTCCTTTTTGTCCCCTGTGATCTTAGCACCACAAATACCTCCAAGAGTCCTATTCCTAGAGTATTTGGGAGTACCTGGGTAGGACAGACCATACTTAGCCCAGGGAGGACATTGTAAGTGGTGGAATGAAAAGGATCCTTCCCAGGTTTTCCTTTGCTGGTTGTCATATCATGCTTCCATCTGCTTCACATGGCTGTGGTATGACCACTTAAAGAATGTAAGTACCCTTCAATGATAAAACTTCTGTGGTTCCTGGGTTGCTAAGCCTCATAGTAGCTCTGGAATACCTGCCGTGCTTTGCCTTGCCTCCAGGGCTCAGAGAACCCAGCTACTGTCTTTATGCCAAGGACACAAAATTCATTGGCTGAAACTTGGGGCTGCTGAAGGACTCAGCATTGAAGTCCTGCTGTTGAGTTCCTCCAGCTCCTTTAAGGCTTGCTTAGTCCATCCACGGAAGCTCTTTTCCTCTCAGGCTGAGCCTGTATCCTTTTCTCAGATCTTACTGGCTAACTAGTATTCCACTGTCCAAACCAGTAAACCTGAGGGAAGAAAAGGAGAAGAGTTGGCTGGCTTTACTCACTCTCTTTTCTAGTTATTTCCTCAGTACAACTCCTCGCCCTCTCTGGACTGTTGAGCAATGTGTTCTCTTTTCTCTGCCTGCAGATGTCCCAGTTCATCGTCCAGTGCCTGAACCCTTACCGGAAACCTGACTGCAAAGTGGGAAGAATTACCACAACTGAAGACTTTAAACATCTGGCTCGCAAGGTACTCCCCGTGCTTTTAGTGGTCTGCCAGCAACATTCTGGGCAAACTGTGTACCTTCTAAGAAGCCCTTTTCATCATAGAAAGTATTTTTTTTTTTCTTGTCAGATGTCAGGGCTGGGGACCCAGGAACAGGGAGGGATGTGTACCTTACATGAGAGGAATAGTTTTTTAAGAAACTTTCAGAGCTGAGCTTGTCCTTTCTGGTGATCCTAGCACCAGCCTGCCCCAACATCAACCCCCTTAGGAACTTCCAGTCTTGGTGAGAAGGGCCCTGAAGCAGCAGGCTGGATAACCACCCCTGGCCTCCCCATCAAATCATTTCTGCTCTGATCGGTGGCTGTGTTCTCTCTTCCTGTGCCCTGGACAGCTGACTCATGGTGTTATGAATAAGGAGCTGAAGTACTGTAAGAATCCTGAGGACCTGGAATGCAATGAGAATGTGAAACACAAAACCAAGGAGTACATTAAGAAGTACATGCAGAAGTTTGGGGCTGTTTACAAACCCAAAGAGGACACTGAATTAGAGTGACTATTGGGCCAGGGCGGGAGGATGGGTGGTCAGGTAAGACAGACTCTAGGGAGAGGAAGTCCTGTGGGCCTTTCTGCCCCACCCCTGTCAGCATTGTGCTACTGATGACACATCACCCTGGGAAATTCAACCGTGCAGATGTCAACCGAAGGCCACAAAAATGAACTCCATATACAAGTGATTTCCTAGTTGTGAGCTGTTGGCATGTTATTAGAAGCCATCAGAGGTGTAAGGGCTTAGAAAAGACCCTGGCCAGACCTGACTCCACTCTTAAACCTGGGTCTCCTCCTTGGCGGTGCTGTCAGCGCACAGACCCATGCGCATCCCCACCCACAACCCTTTACCCTGATGATCTGTATTATATTTTAATGTATATGTGAATATATTGAAAATAATTTGTTTTTTTCTGGTTTTTGTTTGGTTTTCGTTTTGCTTTTAGCCTCTACATGCTAGGATCACAGGAAGACTTTGTAAGGACAGTTTAAGTTCTCCTACAAGGTTTAATTTGTTATCATGTAAATATTCCAAAGCAGGCTGCCTTGTGGTTTCGGCCAGCCTTGTGCTATGTTGATAAGATTGATTTACTGCTTAAAATCAC
Source organism: Cebus imitator (assembly GCF_001604975.1). Classification (NCBI taxonomy): domain Eukaryota; kingdom Metazoa; phylum Chordata; class Mammalia; order Primates; family Cebidae; genus Cebus; species Cebus imitator. The sequence continues at coordinate 7,209,894 of NW_016107315.1, forward strand.
TTTACTTTATCCAATTTTTACTGAACTTTTTATGTAAAAAAATAAAATCAATTAAAGAACTTGGCATGTGTGTTCCCTAAAAGTTAATCGAGCATATTTGTGTGTAATGACATCACTGGAGAATGGAGAGATCATGGCCTTAGGTGTGTGAAGTCCAAGGTTAAACCCTGTGATTGGATTTTATTACAGGATTTGTTCATTCCCCATAGATCCTACTATGACTGAGACAGACATTTGCAAGGTGACTGACACTTGTAGGCTTGGGATCCTATGGCTGTGCTCAGGCATTGGGTCAATTTGCACATGCATTCCAGAGCAAAAGAAGTAGAATCTAGGGCCTCTTTGGCACTAGACTTCTTTATTTTGGTTAATAGATCAGTCAAGAGAAAGGCAAATTTGTCTTCTCCCTTGATACTTTGTCCTGCCTGGAGAGAAGCATTGAATCTTTTCCCTCCATGGACTTGATTTTTCTGAGCCCACTGGAATACTTTTTTTTTTTTGGAGATAGGATCTCACTCTGTTGCCCAGGCTGGAGTGCAGTGGTGCAATCATCTGCATCCCTGAACTCCTGGGCTCAAGCGAGCCTCTTGCCTCAGCCTCTGGAGTAGCTGGGACTACTAGGTAATATGGTTTAAATTTTTTTGTAGAAGACACAGAGTCTTGCTATGTTACCCAGGATGGTCTTGACTTCCTGGCCTCAAGCAGTCCTTTTGCTTTAGCCTACCAAAGTGTTGGACACCTAGTTTGAAATGCTCATATGATGTTTTCCCCAGCTTTGCAATGTGCCCTCTAACACTGGGCTTGGACACTAGAGGACAGGAAAGGACCCCTACAAAAGAGGTACAGTGCACATTTATGTTATGATGGTAGTGAACATTTCCGGGATGGCAGGGCTTGGTGGGAGACCTCTCCCTCACTTGTTGGATTAGTTATCTAGGCAGCGAGGAAGGCTGAGGGCTTCAGGCCAGACTGGGGCCCACTTTTGCAAAGAGGTTGGTCCCACCTGTTTCTCACCATGGTTATTCTGCCTGCTGCAGCAGTGTTCTGGTGGAGGAGGTGAGGTCAGGTTGTGGCCTGCCAAATCTTTTGCAGGGTGAGTAGCAATTAGAGCACTCACTGCCCACTAGGCACTGTGCTGTGCACTTAGAGCTCAGGTTGTGCTCACAGTCCTGAGGCACAGGAATCGGCACTAGGATGAGGAAACTAAGTGTCAGAGGGGTTCAGTAACTCTTCTAATATCCTAGTAGTAAGGGAATTGTTAAAAGAAGGGCGAAATTCCTATTTTAAACTTAGACATGCTATTTAGCAAATATCCAGAATTGTTTCTCATACTGCAGCCTTCAAAACTATTTAAAGCATATTATTATTTTTTCTGAGATGGAGTTTCACTCTTGCCCCTGCACTGGAGTGCAGTGGCGTGATCTCGGCTCACTGCAACCTCTGCCTCCCCGGTTCAAGCAATTCTCCTTCCTCAGCCTCCCGAGTAGCTGGGACTACAGGCATACACCACCACGCCTGGCTAATTTTGTATTTTTAGTAGAGACAGGGTTTCACCATGTTGGTCAGGCTGGTCTTGAACTCCTGACCTCAGGTGATCCACTCACCTCGGCCTCCCAAAGTGTTGGGACTACAGGCATAAGCCACCACGCCCAGCCTAAAGCACATTATTATATCACATGCACAGATCATAATTTGCTCAACCCTCTCAACATCTTAGAGTTATGTCTATTACAGATAATATTTTAGTTAATGTGTTTCAGCTTGTCGAAAGGGGGCATTTCTCTTTTCAACGGGTTGCAGTGCAGGGGTGCAGCCATATGTGCTGCTGCTCGCAAATCCAATGCATGGTTTTGACCCAAGGCTCTAGGTTATGATGTCTCCAGCAACTGGTGCATATCTTCCCTGCTCTCTTTCCTGATCCTTCAGGGTTACTGCTCTAAGGTCATCTGAGGAGGAAGGTGGCTACAAACTTCCTGCTTTTCCTTCGTTTAAGGGAAAGATTTACAGTGTTAAGCAAGCCTCATCAACTACTTCTGAAGGTAGCAATATCAGCAGTCTGATGAGCTTGGCACTCACAGAGTAGCCAATCCCAGCTGCATCTCATTTCAGCAAAGGTACAGGATCTACCTTGGGCCCCACTAGATCATGACTGGAACCCGTGTCTTCAGAGTGAGTTTGGACGGCTGTGCCTCTGAAGCCGCCTTATGCTGGGAGCTGCCAGGATAGTAGCCATTGTCCCTTCCTAGGCAGGGCTTGTCTTTTATAGCACCTTCAAAAGTCACTTACTGTGCCATCCTACCTGCCTCTCCCTTTGGGGTGGGTATATGCATGGAGTACAGGTAACTTGGCTGCACCTGCCCTGTCCTGAGCTGCTTAGGACACCCACCTTGCCTTGGTGTGTGTAGAAACCACATGAGCAGATGTGGAAGCACATTTGGAACTCCTTGTAAGGCAAGCCTTTTCTTTTTTCTCATTTAGAGGTGAGCTGAGGCCCTTGGTCCAGGATCAGCCTGCTTCTTTCCTCCTGTTTAGAGGAATAGGCCTCTAGCCTCCCCTTGATGGTGCTCACAGAACAAGTCAGGAAAATGAAGTCAAACCCAGGGTCCCTCAGCACCAACCTGGGAGTCTTAGATGTGGGGGAAACTACTATATGTTTCACTTAAACTTACTGTTCTCTAGCTAAGGAAGCTGATAAAATAGCCAAGGTAAAATAATCAGCAAGGTAAAATACCTTCCAAACATGGTACAGCCAGCAAATGGCAGACTCAGGATATGAACTCTGATCTGTGCCTCCAGAGCCCATACATCTTCTATAGGAGCACACTGCCTGCCATCCCAGGTGCTGCTTGGAGAGGGCCCTCCCACAGCCTAGGGACCCCTGGACCTTTTCTGGGCCCCTGCCTCATAGCCACCCACACAACTGTCTCATAGGCCCAAGAAGCCAGATAGAGCCAAATCACCTTTAATACGGGATACAAAAGTAGCAAATCCAGCTGAGGCTTAATAAGGGGAAGTGGAGTAGGGATCCAAAGGGTAGGACCACTCCTCACTGCCCACTCCCCACTCCTCCCTGCCCTCTTCTGGAGGGGATGGGTGGGTGAGGGGAAGTGAATGGTGGCTGGATTTTCGGTGTTCTTCCCCAGAACAGAGCAGGCTGAGCCCAGCAATCCCAGGAAGCCCACGAAGGGGAAGGTATATGAGACAGAGGTAGGGGAGCACCAGGGTAGGCTACGGGGGCAGCAGTCACACCACAGAGCAGCCCTCAGCTGGGGGGCCCAGGACCTGGACCACATCTTCACAGTCGTTGGCAACCAGGGGATTCTGTAGCACCTTGAGGGTGGCACCACTGCCTTCTTGGATAGCCCAGTCCCTCAGCAGTGTAGGCTTGCACCTGGCCCTGGGCCGTGGTCTCTACAGCCTCAGCCCAGTAGCCCAGATGGCCTGCCAGTCCCCACCAGCCCTTGTCAGGTTCATCTGACACTCCTCAGCCGCTCCACTTTATCCTGGTGCCACCGAGGAAGATGATGGTAAAGTCGACAGCCAAGCTCAGGATGTGGTCCTTGGGCAGGAGATATGAGGATCACACATGGGCTAGGTGGTGAGGCATTTCTACTACGAAGGACTGGGAAGGGGGCTCACCCTGGCTGGAGGCACAGGGCTCCAGACTGCTAGGAGAGTCCAGGAAGACACTGCTATCCCCATGCATCTGGTCATTGTTGAGCCCTCCCAGCTCTGCAGTTAAAGCTTTGGCCAGCTGATGTCTTTGCTTATGTGAGTGCCAGCTGTGGGGAACAAGGGATCTGCCAACCTACTCCCGCCTTCAAGACGGAATTGGCTGGAGTCCAGAAAGGGAAGGGGGTGCCACAGGGCAGTGCCCAGACCACCTACCACTTGAAGGCCATGTAGCCAAGCAGACCGAGGACCACAGTGGCCAGGAGGGTACGGTAGACGGATGATGCTGCCTGAGACCCCTGGAAGCTCCAGGAGGCAAGCGAAGGAGGTATTGGAAGCCAGGGCTCCCCCTCCCCCTACCCATACTCCTTCTCTGTCTCTCCTGCCTCCTCAGGATCTTATCTGTGGAAGAAAAGATAGATCAGGTTAAGAGCAAGGAACCAAGTCTGGGGTCCCTGGGTAGCCTCACCTAAACTTTGTTGTCAAAAAGGTTTGAAGCCAATAGTCCCTGCTATGTAGAGTCAAAAGCTTATAACATGGCATCAGGAACTGTCTGGCCTATTTTTCCATCCTCATCTATAGCTATCCCTTTGCTTACCACTCTGGTCACCTTGTCCTTCCTAGATGCACCCTCTTCTCATAACCTTGCAGATTTCTGCTCTTGCCGATCTCCCTTCTCCATCTGACATACGTATTGACAAGACTCTTCTACTCTGGGAAGCCTTCCTTGATCTCTTCCTTTTTTGGGTCCATTTGCACCTCTGTCTACCATGGCACTAAATCCGATTTTTTATTCAATTATCCAGGGCACAGGAAGAGAGACCATGGCACTGTCTATCATGGCACTTGTGTCCTGTCTCTGCCACCAAGTCTGGACCGTGAGGGCACATTGATTCATGTGGTCCCTACAAGCATTTCCATGCAAAGGAGGTCTTGTAAATTTTTGCAAAATAAAGCTGAACTGGAAAGGAAGTTAAACATTGTTGCTTTCTTCTGCCTGGAAGCAACTTGTTCTGATCTGGTGCAGTCAGGGCACCCGGGGCAGAGACTCCAGAACCTGTGACTGGACTTGGGTGTGACCTATCCACTCTCAGCCCACCCGATACCCATTATCTAGATCAAGGGATGCTTACCCACATAGGCCAGGCCTTTGCTGTGGCTAGAGTTGTTGAAGCATGGCTGTCAGTGGGTTACCCTCCCTGGGACTATTTCTTGGAGAAAAAGTTGGAGACTTTTGGGCAGCGCTGAGGTAGGGGAGCTGGGAGCTGCTTCTCTCAGTCCAGAAAGGGCTGTGTGCAGGAGGAATATGGGAAATTCTCCAGGACTGAGGTTGGTAGTCCCTTAGGGTAGTCCGTCCCCCTTTGCTCACTCCAACCTGATTCGCTCTAGGGCTGGAGCAGTTTCCTCCTGTGTCAGATGGGGTGGAGGTGACAGACCTGGTCCCAGCTCGCCAAAGAGGGTCAAGTACAGCTCAGGATGGAAGACAGGTTGGGGAGTTGGGGTCTCCAACTCTTCCATTCCTTCTCTAGGCAAGCTCTCTCCTCAGTCTAGGTGAGGGGCGTCTCTTCCCCAAACCTCAGGAAGTGGGTCCCAGCAAATTCAGCCCTATAGGATCCAATAAGACTGAGTGGCCCTGTTTCTTGGGTTTCAGGCGCTCTCTGAATTTCTGGATCAACTAGGGGACCTCTGGGCCCACATCCCCATGCTCTTGCTGAACCCACCAAGGTAGCTGATCAGGAAAGGACACTCCTGAGACCACAGCGGCGCCACCGGCCGGCCCAAGAAGTGGGCAGGACAATGAGGGGGAAGAGTCGAGCTAGAGGGGCGTGGCCTCGGGCGGTGTCGCCCTGCCAAGCGAGGGAATGCAGACACTCGTTGGCGTGGGGCGCCTGGCCGGGTTGGGGCGGTGCACGAATGGCGTGTCTGCGACCCGTTGAAGGACTGAGAATGTGGGGAAAGCACGAGCCGGGGAGAGATGTGGGGCAGGGACTACACAGCCAGGGAAACTGAGGTCCTAGTTCAGCGGCGGCCACGCAGAGGGGGCCAGTGGGCCCAGAGAGGGTTACGGGCCAGGGGAACGCCAGCCTGACCAGACTCAGACCGCGACCCTGAGACGGTGGCCACGGCGGGCCGAGACGCCGCGCGCGCACGCACACTCGGAGACGGAGCAGCTACAAAACTAGGCCAGGTTTATTGCCGAGAAAGGAGAACCGGGGCCGCCGTTAGGAATTAAGGCCACAGGCGGCCCTCGTGCTCTGACGAAACGGGGACTTGGAAGCTGGGGAACCCCGCCCCAGAGTGTGCAAAAACTGCCGCTGCGGCCGCAGACGCCAGCGCGGGCTCTTAGCGGGGGCCCCTCAGCCGGCGAGGGGCGGGACTTCCACCCGCCAATCCCTAAGGGAGTGACATCTCCCACCAATCCCTGAGCTGGGCAGGGGTGGGCCCCGCCTACCCCCCCTGGGCGGCCCACCCCGGGGCGTTCCCGCCTTCTGGGCGGAGCCTCCCAGGCCAAGCCCGCTGGGTGCGGGACCCGAGCAGCCGGAAGGGTCGGGCTCAGCGCGCCTCGGTAGGGTTGTATTCCGTCTCTCCCGAGGACACCTGGGAGATGCGCCGGGAGGACCGCCACAGCTTCCGCGCGAACTGGCTACTGCGCACCTGGTGGGCGTAAGGGTTGGGCAGGGTCAACTGGGCCCGCCGCGCCGCGCCCCGCCCCGTTCGAGGGCTCCCACACACTGCCGCCTCTATCCTCACCTCCGAGGGCTGCCCCGCGCCCACCACGATGAGCTTGCCGTCCTCCAGGCCCACTAGCACGTGGCTGCGCTGCTTGGTCACGGCCACGCTGCGGATAGCCACCTTCATGGTCAGGGGAGGCGCGGCCGGGAGCAGTCTGGAAGGGAGAAGGGATACACACCAACTTGCAACTGCAAGGGGGCTTTGCGACCAGCAGATGTCCCTTATCCCATATACCCTCTCTGTCCTCATTTTAAGGATGGCTAAATGAAACTCTGATACACAAAGAAATCTCCTACAACTGTGGCTAATGGGAGGCCCAGGGCAAGATCTCCCCATAGGAGGACGAGGGGACAGGTAACAAACCTTGAAGTATGTACCCACAAACATGTATGGTGTGTGGGTTCCTAGGGGGATCCCCCCTTTATCCTGCCTACACCAGTGACTATCTCCTTCAGGGGCATGAACCTATAAATGGTGGGGCTTACGTGTTTAACTGGAGGATGTGCAGGGCACATTGGGCAGTACCCAGCAACACAAAGTCCTCTGCCACCGTCAGGGCTGTAGGCTGCTCTGACAGGGGCAGTGAAGCCCGCAACTTCCCATTGACCGAATATAGGTGCAAGGAGTAGGTGACCTGGAGGAAGCAGGGAGTGTCAGCAAGGACAGGATCCCAGCTGCCCCTCCGTTGTTGCTGGGTACTCCTTCCCCATACCTGGGCCCCAGGACGTTCCCACGCTGAGCTCTGTACCACAATCTGGCCTTCAGACCCCAGTGCCAGGTAAGAAACAGGTCCAGAGAATGTGGCACCCGGAGGCTGTAATGCTGCCACAAGCTGGCCACGGCGTACAGTATGTATGATCACAGTTCCATCCTGCAGGAAGGCCACTTAGGGTCCTGAGCAGGAGTCTCTGGGCTCCAGGGGGATTGCCCAGCAAACTCACCCTCCCCAGGGCACATGCATACACACACCTCAGATCCAGACACAGCCATGTCAAGTTCAGTGCTGATGGCCACACAGCTCACAGCAGCCCCATGTCCATACAGGACCTGCACAGGCTTTGGTGCCAGCCCTACTGACAGACCACCCTGTGGGAGACCAGGGTTGGCTTAGGACTGGCTCCTGAGGCTCAGGAAACAAAGGCTTTGTCCAAGCCTAGAGAGCTGGAGAGTCGCGGAGCCCCTGACTTGCTCATGGTAGCAAAGGGAAGGGAAAGACAGGAGGGCAGGACTGGAAGGCTGGTGAGGGACGGATGGACCCTAGGTCTGGGCCACAGGGGCCTCGCAGAGCTGCCCACCAGGCACACCTGATGCAGGAGCCGCCACACCATGCATGTGGTGTCCCGGGAGCCTGAGATGAGGTAGATGCCACAGGTGTCCAGTGCAAGGCAGGTTACTACATCTGCATGGGAAGGGGAGGGTACAGGCAGAACAGGAGTCACATCCGCCCTGGGCAGCCTCAGAACCAGCCCCACACCTCCGTGCCTCATTCTTCCCAGCTCCAAAGCTGTTCATACCAAGATGGCGGCTGAGCTGGCTCAACAGCTTGCCACGGGACAGTGCAGTCACTCTCAGGCTGCCATCCCAGTGGCCACCGCTGAATAGCAGCTTTCCATCAGGGGCCACTGCCAGTGCTTGTCCACTCACACCACTGCCTGGTGCCCACGGGCCACTCAGCAGTCGCTGCGTCCTGACCCAGTGAGGGGATGGCAGGTGAGGCCAGGCCGCAAGGAAGAGACCCAGGCCCTCATGGAGCCCGGCCAGACTTTTCCCTTGCAGCTGGCCTACATTCTGATTAGGTAGGGGAATAATTCGGAATGCAGGGAATTTGTAGCCCACCCCACCACAGCCCTCTGTCCTACTTGTGGCTGCCCATGGTGGGGTCTTTGCTGAAGCTGAAGTAGTTGCTTATGTTGCGGTCATAGGGCAACCAGTTGTGGGTGCCCAGCAGCCCATTGGCACTCACGGTCACCTGCGGGCAGGAGGGGGCAGAGGTGGGTTTGGGGCAGAGGCAGAGGGGGAGTGGAGCTGAGTTAGGGCTCTGCACAATGCACTTACCAACAGGTCTGGGGAGCCCTGGGTGATGAAGGAGTGGGGCTGCCGGTGGGGGACCAGGGCTAGCACCAGGGGTACGCCATCACTGATGACCTAAAGGGGCAAGGGCAGGCCTAGCTATGCCTAAGTACTAGCAGATTACATTCTCTGCTCCCTGAAGTATCATCTCTTCCTTTACCCTCAGCCCCCAGGGGTCATGGAGTAGGTGTTACAGACGCAGAGGTCCCTCCAAGAAACAGGCACGAGACTTCAGGAGTGCATCTCAGAAAGTGGGCGAGAAGCTGGGGCAGACCTGGAAGATCCTTCCAGAGTATCACGCTTAGTCTCAACCTTGGCCCTCTCACCCAATTACTCCTTGTCCCCCTAGCCCAAAGGCAGGAAGAGAGGGAAACCTAAAAAAAAGTCAGGCTTGGGGGCAACATTCAACAACAATGTTCCTGTCTAGGAAGGCAAGGGAAGGGGTCCAAGGACAGATCTCCCCAAGGCTTTCAGAGCTTGTTAGGCGAGTCAACACTTTATCCTGGCCCTGATGAAGAAGGCACCCTCCTGCCCCCATACTCTTCCCATGTTTAGCTCATTTTCTAAGGTTCCTTGAAATCATTGACCTTGATTTAGGATTCCCATCTGCACCAAGTGGGTGGTAAGGACAGTGGAGTTAAACCCACTTCACAGAATGTAAAGTTAAGGTCCTGTCTTCCTCTCACCTCTGCGAAGAATGCCTTGAGTTGGTCCAAGTGCTGGAAGATGCTAGGTGAGTTAGTGTCCAGGCGTGCAAGGCGAAGGGCTGCTTCCTCAGCTGAGAGCCGAGTTGGATGTGGCTCCTGTGGATAAGCGGCTGGTGAGTACCATGGCATGAGCATCCCTGGTCACTATCCTTTAAGCTGGCCTTACCTTCAGCAGCTGACAGGGAGTCTGCCCAAAGTTGCTGATAATGCCCTCCAGAGCCTTCCGTTCCCGTTCATCTGTCACATGGTCCAGGTCTACGGCCCCTGGGAAGGCAGGCAGAGCAGTCAGGGCTTCCTGCGTGCCCTCTGCATCCACCCCTCCTGATCATGTCCTGGCCCCGACTGGAGTCCAGTGCTCTGCCCACCCTCATAGGTGCAGTAATAAAAGACATTGAGGGCCTCCTCGGCAGCTGGTCCCCGCTGCTTGTATCCAAAGATGAGGTCGATCCACTTGTGCAGGTGTGCAGACACATACTCCGACTCCTGGGAGTTGGGAAGGGGCAGTTAGTGCAGGGATGGCTGACCCCTCATGGCCTTCAAAGCCCTGGCTGCCCGCCGTTTCCTGTGGTTGCTTCCTCACCAGAGCCTGGCGGTGCTGCTGGATGAAGTCCTCAGGAGAGCTGGCCCATGGGGGCAGCACCACATTGCCCACTTTCTCGTTGGTCAGCTGCAGGCAGCCCAGGTCAAAACCTGGCACAAAGGACTGGGTCAGCTGTCTCCCTGTCAATCCCGACTGCTCCCTGGCTACTCCAGCATCTGCTCTCCATCCCCACACCTGCCCACCCCAGTGCCAGTGCCTCACACCTACCGTTCTGGTTCTCCAAGAAGTCAGGAAAGTAGAAGAACTCTGGGATGAGCTCCTTTACATCGGCGGGGCTCTCCAAGCGTGCCTGCCAGGCTGCCGCCACCGAGTGGAACTGCCGGTCAGAGCAGTCAAAGCTGGGGGTGGGGGGCACAGGGCCAAGGTGAGGTGGGGAGAATGGGGACAGGGAGGGAGACACTGTGGTTACAGAGAAGAGAGCCAGGGGTGGGCCCAGGTTGTGGAGAGGACCAGCCTCCTCCCCTCATCTGCTCCCGGTCTGCCCACCAGCCCCTGGGCCGCACCGGCCACTCTGCAGCTGGACATGCAGGGAGGTGAAGGGCTCCACACGGATGAGGTAGTGCATCACGCCTGCTGCATTGGAGTAGTGGGTGCCATAGTGGAACTTGTCAATGGTGCCCGCTGGGTCCTCAAAGCTTTCATACCTGGAGCCACAGTTGGGCGTGTCAGCAGAAGCCCTCGCCTTGCCTTTCCCTACCCGCTGAGCCCAGCCCTGCCCACATGCTCACTTCTCCCTCACGAGCTGGGCATGCTTGGGGTTCACCACACCGATGGGCTTAGACAGGTCCCGGAAGACGGCTGGGTTGCTGAGGTCCAGGGTTGGGGACACGTAGTCCTGCAGGACCCAGGGGAACTGGCCGCCCACCCGGGCAGGGGCTGCATGAGAACCCTGATGGCCTACCAGCCCACCCTGCCCTGCCTTTACCCTCAAGAAGGTGGGCACAGAGTCTGCCCACAGGTTGGGAGAGCACCACTTAGAGGGGTCACAGGGGAGCAGGACAGACTTCCTGGAACAGAGGCCAGGCGGGGAGGGGAAGGGAGTAAGGCTGGGGACCTCTGGGGGTTGGCAGGGAACAAAGGCCAGGTCTTCATTGGCACACCTACCTAGGACCAAGCTCAGGGCTTGGCCCACTGGCAGGTACCTACACTTGGGGGAACCAAGGACTGACAGGTCAGAGGGGCAGGGGTACAGAGTGGGGCCCTCACCACAGGGTACTGAGACAGGTCATTGTAGGTCCGCCCCGCAATGGTGTTGAGTTGCATCAAATACTCGAAGTTGGATATCTCACGCTGTACCCATTTCTGGGGACAGGGGCAGAAAAGATGTGAGCCATCTGGGCTATCCATCACTGTCCCCCAACTCAGGGTCCCAACTTTGCTTCCCTCACACTCAGGGCTCTCACCTGGGTAAGGCCTGAGGCACGCAGCATCTCCTGGGGGGAGCGGCTGCTTAGGTAGCCTTGAGAGGGGGGCCGCAGGCGCAGGAGCCACGAGTACACCTGGTTCCGTACCTGGGTGTGGGGTGGGATGGGGCTGGGCTGGGGCCTGGATGCCTGGCTAGGAGATGAGGCTGGGGTTGTGCCCACCTTGCATGGGAAGTTGAGGAAGTAGTTGGCCTGATCGATAAAGAAGAGCTCAAGTGCTGAACGGCGCAGGTTGAAACGCCGCAGGTGGACCTCACGCAACTGGGCTAGTGGGCGCCGGAAATCATAGCCGATGCCTGTGGGGAGGAACAGCAGGTACAGGAGTCACTCACCCCAGCCCCTCCCACACCTCAGCCATTCCCTGCCATCCTCCCAACCCACACCAGCAGGACGCACCCTCCTCAGTCTCCATACGCTCAGTGCTGCCATCGTAGAAGTACACATTCTGTGTGGTGATTTCCAGCAGCCCTGGGACCACTGCCACAACTGTCACCAGCTGGCACTCAGCTGACAGCAGCAGCTTCTCACGCTGCTCATCCAGTTCTGCTGCCTCCATCCTAAAGACCAGCACACATCTCAGGCTCTAACCTCTGGAACCCCCTTCTTCACAAGCCCAAAGGGCATCCAAGTGCCACTGAGTCATGAGCCCATCACGTGACTCCCCGAGATGGGGAGGGTCTGCCTAGTGTCTGAAACCTACTGGTGCCAGCCCCTGTCCCTCACCTGCCAACCATGAGGCTTCTGAATATTTTGCCAGGACGACAACCCTTGTCCCCTCCTCCCCTCACCCAGACCCTGCCCACTCCCTGGGTACCCTTCCCAGTCTGGTTTGTGTTTCTCGGTGCTGTCCTCGGGTGCCTGGCTGTTAAAAGAGCAACTCTCAGCCCTGTTAGGAGACTCTCCCATCCCCCATCTGGCTTTGTACAGTCCCTCCAGGGGAGTGTAGTCAAAGAGCAGAAGAGGACACACTCAAGAAGTCCATCACAGAGGCATGCACACGCTGGAGCAGACCCCTTGCCCTCCACTCTAGTCCAATCTCTCCAGGGTCCCACTCACAGGGTCTCCAGCGCAGCCAGCTCCTCCTCACCGAGCTGGTCCTCCTGCAGCTCCTCGGGTGGGGTGCTCACTTTGGCCTCTTTTGTCACTGCCAGAGGCAGCGAGGCCTCTTCGGTGGGTGTCAGGGGAACCTCACCTGCAAGGGGTCAAGGGTACTCAGCCGGAGCAATGCAGGATGGGAGATGGGAGAATCGAGTTGGGCGGACTCAGCTCAGCACACTCCCTCACCCAGATTGTCGCGGAGGGCGCTGGCTTCCAGGTGAGGGTCGAAATGATGGTTGGGCACCAGCTTCAGACGCATGCGTGAATATGTCTCAGCGCTGGACAGTTTCCAGCGGGGGGTGGGAGGGTCTCTGCAGAATGTCCCCCAGGTCATGGGTGGGTAGAAGGCTGTAGACACCCTCATCCCTCCCTGGTCCCACCCCAAAGGCAGTCTGGGGCTCCAGGTGGCTCCCTCTGGCTCCCTCCCTCCCAAGCCCTGCTCCTCCTTAGCGACCCCCACCCTAAGCCCGGCCCACCTCAACGCCCAGGCCCCGCAGGGGCTGGAGAGCTGGCGCCACAGAGCCCCCCAGTGCAGCAGGGCCGTGGAGTGCTGTGCTGCCCGCTGCTTCAGCGCTGCAGAGTAGCGCAGCCCCTCCAGACGCGCCCGCCTCTGCGCAGGTTCCAGCACCAGCTCCTGGGGCAGGGAGAATAGGTCAGTTCCCTGGCTGCTGCCTGTCCTACCCCCGTTTCTCCACCTCGTCAGCCATCCCCTGGAAGCATGTGTGAAGCAGCTTCCCATCCCCCATGCCGGGTGGCACACCTGGAAGGCCCGGCGACTCTGGGTGCGCTCTCGCTGGCACTGCTGCCCACTGCTCATAAGCATGTCATAGCAGGCGTTCCAGAAGCCAGACATAAGGTCGTGGCTCTTAGCATACGTATCCATTTCGAACTGGGACATGGTTGGCTGCACCTGGAGGATTGGGCAGGGAGAGGAGAACAGTGCTCGATGTGGGCCCCACCCCCACTCCTCTTCCTGGGCCCCCACCTCCAGGCACCTGTTTGTCGATGAAGTGGCGCCATTCGGGTGTGGCACAAAAAGCCTGGAAGTCTTCAAAGAAGGTGGGGCTGCTGTTGGTGGGTGGCAGGGAGGGCAGTCCCCACTGCAGCCCCAGCGGCTCATACGCACGGTCTAGCAGTATGCGCACCAGCGGCACCAGCCAGGAGCAGCGCTCTGTAGCTGCTGCAGCTGCAGGTCGGGGCCCTGCCTCATCAGCAGCTGACTCAGAGGAAGAGGTGTTCAGTGCCCGCCCCAGCGCAGCCTCCAGCTTGGAGAGAACGTAGCAGGCCTCCTCGCGGCGGGCTGGCACTACAGTCTGCAGCAGCATGTGTAATTTCACGTAGGCCTGGGCATGCAGCTGTGGGTGCAAGGGGGATGAGCGGTACCCAGCCACTCTCGGAGCTCCTGGCGCCTCCCATGCCCCTGCCCCCATGCTCACCCTGTGCTCACCTGTGGGTCTTCCAGCAGGATGTAGCCGAGTACAAGCCGCAGGCCAATCTGTGCCATCTCACGGAGATCTGCTGTGCCATTGGCCAGGTGGGGCCAGGCTTCCAGGCGATCAAGCAGGCTGCATACACCTTCAAAGAGCTGTCACAGATGACAGGTTCCCAATAGACATCACCAGGGGAGGCCAGAAGTCCATGGAAAGGGAGCAAAGTAAAGTTTGAGCTGGGGGCCAGGTAGGGTCTGTGCACACAGGCAAGTCACGTGCATTCATGCTTATGCACCCGCAGCTGCACACGTGTACCCACCCACCTCCCAGACCAGATGCCTGCTGGTTTGCATGAACATGAGTGTTCATGGGGCTCACGCCTGAGAGGTCGCACCTTCTCACTCCACAGCTCCTGGTTACCATGGCCTTCAGCACACAGGAAGTCCTGCAGCAGACGCAGCAGCCAAAGCACCTGCTGGGTGAGGCTGGCCAGGACCCCGACAGGGGCCTCCTTGATGTCGGTCAGGGCTGACTCCAGCATCATCTCCAAGAGGCTGGCGGGTAAGTGAGGAACTCAGGGGTCTGCCAGACGGTCTTCCTTCCTTCCCCCAGGGCTCCCTGAAGCCTCTCCCCCTCCAGACTTGCCCTCTCACCTGCGCTTGATGCAGTCTGGTGGGCGCACAAGTGTGGCTGACGCCCCCAGCTGGGTGAGCACCGAGAAAACCTGGCCACGCTCCCGCCAGGCAGCCTCATTGCTGCCTTCCACGCCTCGCCACGTCACTGAGAACAGCACGTTGGTGAGCAGGTTGCACAACTCTTCCTCAGAGGTTTGCTGTGGGCACAGGTTGGTGGTGTGGGTTGCGAAGGGAGGGAATTCCACAATTCCCTTGTGGGCTGCGAAGGGAGGGAATCAAGCTGATGCCCACCCATCCCCGCTCAGCACCCCTCCTGGGGTGGCCACCCAGGAGGTAGCACATTTGGCTAAAAGCCAGCCTGGCATTGAGGGCCTGGAAGAATGGTATAGGGGTCTCAGTTACTACCTGAATTTCAGGGGGTCTCAGTTACTACCTGAATTTCAGGGGGTCTCAGCTACTGCCTGAGTTCCAGGCAGAATCCTGGAGTCTTGCCAGACTCACGAGAAGAGATGAGGCAGTTCACATAGAATGAGCAGAGGCCCATCCCCAAATCCAGAAGCCCAGGCAGGGCCGTTGGAGTTTGCCGCCCTTAGACCCTGTAAGGTCTCTGCCTTACTGGCTCTCTTGAAGGCCCTTCTGAAGCCGGGCTGGTGTTACCCACTGTGACTCGTCATGACTCACCCTGTTCCAGGAGCCCTCTGGGAACACAACTGCAGATGAGAGCTATGAGGGGACAGCAACAGACCTGACCCGCAACCTTGGTCAGACAGAGCCACACCTTTGGAGAGGCTACACTGCCAACCCTGTGTACCAGAAGTGTCCACCCTTGGGTGCCATGTGGTGGCAGAGGGTGGGCCCACCTCACCTGTGGATTGCTGGTGTTGGAAGTATCATCCCCGCTAATGATGGGCTCTGGGAGGCTGCCGTCCTCCAGCACATTGGAAAGGCTGGAGCTGTGGCGGCCAGGGGCAGCAGGAAAGGGCCGAGGCCCATCCAGTGGGGAAGGAGTGCCCGGCTGGCTGGCTGGAGTAAGAGTCCCACTGCTGCCGCCACCACCAGTAGTGTTGCCTGAGCCTACACTAGCCCGTTCCAGGCCCAGGTCAAAGGGCGTGCCGAATGGGGAGAGAGCATGGTAAAAGCCGTCAGGGTCAGGGCAGGGGGCCTCTGAGGGCAGGAAGACATCAGAAGGCTCAGCAGGTAACTCAGTGGGCGGTTTGGGCGGGGCTGGCTCGGGGGAGGTGGGTGGCTCTGGGGAAGCGGGAGCGGGACTGCCAGCCGTGGCAGCCTCCAGGACATACAGCCGGGTCAGCACATCCTGCCAGCCAGCCTGTTGCGCCAGAAGCCGCACTGCATCTGGCTGTCCGTAGATGAGGTGGAAGAGCTGCAGGCCGGAGCACAGCAAGGGATGCATCCAACTGCCTGCCCCAGACCCTCATCCAGAGACCCCTCGTGAGACAGGCAAGGTGAAGGCCAGAGGGTAGAAGCCACCCTCCCCACCTCCAAAGCTTTTACGTCTCGTGCTCACCTGGCGACAGATGTGTAGGCGAACGCCGAGGTCAGCCTGGAGGGACAGCTGTACCACAGCCAGCAGATCTGAGAGGTTCAGGCAATCTGGGAGGATGGGTTGGGGGGGACCTGAGGGACTGACCCCACCAGGAAGGGCAGGACCCAACCCTGGCCCCTATGCCACTTCCTTCCTTCTTCCCACCTGCCTGCCCTGTTTTTCTGACACGTCGACCCCTCCACTTGGCCCTAACCAGGCTGTACCTGCCCCCCGGAACAGCTTGTAGAGGCCCTGGCAGAGCTGGGGGGAAACAGTCCCCTCAGGCAAGCAGGCAACTAGACCCTGGAGACCACACTCCCGCAGCCGGAGGCGCTGGCGGCTCCGCTCAGGTAGTCGCTCGTTCTGCTGCAGGCTGCACAGGATCTGTGTGGGGTCATCGGGGGACTGTCATCATGGGGAAGGAGTTACTGTAGGAGGGGAAGTCACTGTGCAGGTGTGTAGCTCAAGAGGCCCTTGAAGGCAGCTTCATCTGCTGGCCCAAGGCCTGCTGTGCCTCCCTGGACCCCAGGCAGGGGCCCCAGTGAATGGGATGCCAGGGGAAGGGCTGGGCTGGGTGTACCTTGCAGACTCGGTCGGGCAGCAGGGGCAGTGACCCTGGCCTCACCAGCAGGGCCAGCAGCACTTCGAGGTTCCCTGGCTCCAACAGAAAGATAGCCAAGGACTCCTGTGCCAGGGAGCCCTGCAGCAGGGCCAGCAGCAGGTCCAGTGCACCCACCACCTGGAGATGCAGGGTCTCACACTGTGACAGGACCCCACGCGGCCCACACCCCCCTCACCCAAGCCTCACCCTCCCCAACCTCCAGCCTACCTGGCCATCATCGCCCGTGGCCACCAGAAAGCTCAGCAGGATCTGCATGACCTGCACATCATCAGCTGAGAGGCTCCGCACCAGGAACTCCCTCGCCAGGCCCAGGAGGGAGGTCTGCACGGTGCGCAGGTCGTCAGCAGCCAGAGGGCGCTCCCGCTGCAGGCTGGCAAGTCAGCGGGCACAGCCAGCCAGGTCGCAGAGAAAGGCAGGGAGGGAGAGTGGGTAGGTGAGTCAGAGGAGCGCACTGCCCGGTCCCCAAGGCCAGTGGCCACTGTGTCAACCTCCCATGGCCCATCTGGTCCCACTGGGCTCACCTGTAGTGGGTGCGCAGAGCATCTAAGATAAACTGGACGCCGTACTTCTTCCGCAGCTTCTGTCTGTGATCCCGAACTATGCCGGACATGTACTGGATGTGGCCTGAGCGGGTATGAGCGGGGGCTCAGGCCACCAGGCTGAGCTGGGCCCTTCAGATCCTCCAGGCCAGGGCCATGCGCCTGTCGGACTTCCAGGGCAGAGTCACAGTCCCCTCACCACACTGCGGCATTCTGGATTCCTATCAGGTGAGTCCCTCACAGCCCCCAGAGCAGTGTTCTAACTTCTCAGTGCCCAGCTGCCCTGTGGCCGGCCCCTCACTCAGGCCCTCACACCTACCAAGGCGCACGGCAAAGTCGCTGAGGGTCCACAGGTGAAAGTTGAAGAGCAGATGCTGGTAAAGCAGGTACAGGAGGGGCCCGCCGCCCTCTGCCGCCACCTGCTCCATCAGCAGCTGGGCGGACATGAGCACATTCATGTCCATGGCCCAGCTGGGGACCTGGGGTGGGACAGGAGCTGGAGTGAGGGCTCAGGCTCTGCCCGCCTGCTGTCTGAGCTTCTCAACTGCCACCCTTCCCTGCGCAGCCATAAAGGCCACAAACATGGCCACTCACCTGCTCAGAACCCTTTAGGGCTTCCTGCTGTCTCTGACACGCAAGCTCTCTGCCTGCTGTGCAGGTCCCCACGCCAGTCTGTGCTGGCCCTTTCCCCAGATCCTCCAGGCCCAACCCTGCTCGGCTTTTCAAGGCCCCACTCAAGCATCACCTCTCCCAGGAGGCTCTCCCAGACTGACGGGGCAGCAGGTTCCCCCACTCAGTCCCCTCCATCAGACAGGCTGACCGTACCCCTAATCCTCCATGCCCGCCCCACCAGGCCCTACCTTTCGAAGGAGGGCCCCGATGATGGCAGCCCCCTGGCATTGCACCAGGCTCTCCTGGTTCACCACATGGCCCTGAAGGAAGTTCCGCAGCATCAGCAGAAAGGCAGCCACTGCGTTCCTCTCCATCCGTTCCTCTGCCGGCCACCCGGAAGGGGACAGATGCATGTCAAGGGCCTGCCAGTGGCAGGGAGATCTTGGGTACTCCAACCCCCACCATGCCAAGATTCTCTCCCCACAACATGGGCACCAGGGACACTTACCTGAAGATTTACCCAGTGGGAGAAGCAGGCCCTGGGTGTTGTGGCCAGAGGTCAGTTCAGGACCCACAAGGTCATGCGTTTCAGTTGGACCTGCCTCAGCCTCCTGGGGCCGTGCAGCCACTCGCTCCAGCAGGGGCAGCAGGGCACCCATACCCCCCACGCAGTTCACCACATCCTGGGGGAAGGGGGATAGCAGTGAGGGGGCCTTCCAGCCAGTTTCTTGCCCTACTCCACCCCAGCAGACCACCCAGAAGGGAAGTTTTGCTCTCTCAAGCTGGACTGTCCAAACCCTCCCGACACAGCGCAGCTCTCCAGCTGGCTCCGAACACACGTGTGCCCCATGCTCATGCCTCCTGCACACAGCACCCACACACGCTCACAGACCTTCACATCCCAGGTCTCCACTCTGTGGCCCGTCAGGCGGCCATCGAGCCCATGACTGGGGGACAGGTCCAGGCAGATGTTGTTCTTACAAGCCTAGGAATAAGGGAATGGGCACGCGGCCAGGGCGTGAGGGAGGAGGGGGTGGCAGGCAGAGTGTGGGAGCTGGGGAAGTAGCACAGTCGAGCCAGTCGCTCCCCCAGGGCCCTCAGATACCTGAGGTGAGTAATGGAGGAGCAGCTTGGTGCTGAGCTCATGTAGCTCCCCCTCAGGCTTGAAGGGTGCCGTCTCATTGGGCCCTGCGGGGTAGGGAGGGGGCTTCAGACCTTGCTGCGCCTCTGGCCAAACCCTGTGCAGAGACTGCCTGACCAGAGGACACACCCCCAGAGATGCCTTCTCCCCGCTGTACCCCTAGCTTCTGGCCTGGGGCAGAGGTGGAGGGTGCTGCATACCCAGGGTGCATAGGGTCCGCACAGCCGCTGCCTGCAGGGCTTCATGGAAGATGGCCACAGCCCCCAGCTCACCCTCCAGGGAGGTGGGGCTGCCCCACCGAGTGTCCTGGGTGCCTGCGAGGGTAGAGTTGATGCTGCCCTCCTGCAGGGGGGCCACCAGCCCGGACCCCCAGCCAAGCCCCGTGGAGGCTGGGACTGACTGGGAGCGGGCGAGGGTGGGGTGACTGCAGGCCAGGGTGGCGGGGACTGGTGGTGTGGGCAGCCCTGTGGTGGTGGTCGTTGTGCGGTGCCCAGCAGAGCCGATACAGCAGGAGGAGAAAGGCTGTGGGGCCAGGATTGGGGGAGCGGTCAGTTCACAGCAGAACCTGGAGCTCCACCTACATCCAGTTCCTCACAGTGACCCCCATGGCTGCACAGACCCCAGCAGCTAAAGTCTGAGGCCTGTCAGGGAGCATGGGACACAAGGGTTCCAGCCACACGCGGCCCACTGTGTTCCAAGTGTCCTCACCTACCCAAGGCCCCCCCAAACCTTGCTTGGCACACCTCACTGAGGGAGGGGCAGCGAAGGGGTGCCGTCTTGACCAGATGGCCGTCTTTGTAGACATGGACCAGGTTCTGGCTGAAGGGCCGGCGCCCAGGCACGTGGATGATAGCCACGCAGTGCTGGAACAGAAGCCTCACATTAGGCCACACCTGGAACTCAGCAGCCGTCCCTCTACTGGGCCACATGAAAGGGATAGGGTCTTACCCAGGCAGAGTCGGCAAAGGACACTTCGGGCAGACTCATGGTCAAGTACTCCTTCCGTGTGCACACAGCCACCACCAGGGTCCCGGCTGCCGTGAAGAAGGCCTCAAACCCTGAGCCGCTGCTGGTGAAGAAGCTGGGGGCAGGCAAGCCAGTTATGTCTGCTTGTTCCTGCTCACCCCGGCAGGAGGTCCCCGGCCCCTGGCAGGCACCCACCTGTACAGCTGCTTTCGCTGGAGTGGTTGGGTGGGGGCAGGGGTAGGTGCCGTATCCACAGGGTGCAGACAGAGCCAGGCATGAAAGGTGAAGCCAGGCCCTGGCCATCGCTGCACAGGGGGTACCATGATGCCCGCCATGCTGGGCTTGAGGTCAAAGTAGCGCAGAGCGCGTGCAGGACCCTGGTGCCTGGCCATGCCTGATAACACGCGGATGACAGCACCTGCGTGCCGGGCCTTTCCAGCCTCAGCTCCGCCTGGTTCCGAGTCCAGTCCTGGTGGGGGGCGCAGCAGGTGACGCAGCTCCATGGGCCTTAGTGACACACGGCCCAGTGCTTGTAGCAGTGCCAGCAGCTGCTCTTGGCAGCGGGCCCCCAGGGCTAGCCCTGTGCTGAGTGTCTCCAACAGGCACCCCACCAGGCCCGCCTGCACGCAGGTGGCACGGCTGGCAGGGCAGCTGTCACAGAGCCACCTGAGGCGTTGTGCTAGGAAGAGCCGCAGCTCAGCGGTGGGCAATGACGGCAGCCACTGCACCAGTACCAGTACCGGCTGCTCGTTGCAGATTGGTGGAGGTGGGCACATGCTGTGGTCACCCTCCACTGCCTGTGGGTGGAGAGAGTGACAGTCCCTGGTCAGTTATCAACTGACCCCACCCTGCCAACAGTGGGACTTTCTGGCTCCATTTACTTGCTTACAGCAGTGGTCACCAACATGGTCTACCCCATCCTGCCCACAGGTTGTGTGTGAGGCTCAGGAAAGTCGGAGGGGCACGGACGACCACCACCACTACTACGAATAGTCCTGAGGCACTGTCCTCAACCTTAGTTTTCAGCCTGCGTTGGCCTAACCCCTAACGCATGTTCCTAAGATAATACTGGGGCTGGCTAACATGCAGTTGCTTCCAGGACCCCAGGGCCAGAATCCTCATTCCAGGGACACTGCCATACGTGGCCAGGCCACACTACATACTGGCTGCAGTCAACATGGTCCCCAAGATGGAGAGCTCCCCATCTGTGGTAACCCTGACTCAGTTCTAGTTGCCTTTGGGACCCTGGTCCCAAGCCCCTTCCCTCACCATGTTGAGCAGCTCTTGCAACAGCCGATGGGTGGGGGGACCATGGCTCTGCAGAACTTCCTGCAGGTGAGGGTAGCCGATGCGTTCCTTAAACACCTCCTGTGTAAGGTAGTATGGGGAAGAAGTGAGCATACACATGGGCTCCAGGGCAAACTCAGATCCCCTGGAAACCCTGGAGGGGCATAATGTTTTGGGGTCCCCTTGTGTGGCTCTGCCTCTGGGTCACAGTGCTGGCAGGGGGTGGGCTGCAGGGGGATAGGGGGACGTGAGTCGGTCTCAGAATGCTGTAGATGGCAATGGGCCTACAAGTGTCCATTCCCATCCAGCCCGGCCTGATAGAGGATATGCAGCTCCCAGTTAGCCTAGGGCAGGGCAGTCACCTCCCAGGTCACTCGCTTTGCTCCAGAGAGCAGGATTCTTATAGCCACTGGCTAGGCCTGTTCTGGGGACGTGGGCACTGGAACTCTGCCCCACACCCTACTAAAGCTGCAGTGCAGCAGCCTCACCTTGGCCGAGGGGGAGCCTCTCATGATGCAGGTCAGCACTCTGACTACATGGACTGCAATGGCATCTGTGTCTTGGTCCAGGACCTTGGGGTGGGGAGGGGCCGTCAGGAGAGGCAGGGGCCAGGGTGTCACAGCTGGCAGCCCCCTGAAGTAAAAAAAGGTGCAGAGCCAGGTACCCCAAGGCATGTGGCATGTGCTGGTTCAGCAACTCTGTCAGAGCACCAGGCCTTCTACTCCTTACCCCAACTGCTGTGGCCCTATCATGACCGCGGGCACTCTCTGAGCAGCTCAGCAAGACCCACTCTGACAGAGGCCTGGAAAGAAGCCAAGCCTGGGAAAGGCCTCGCTGGGACAGATCAACGGTGGACATTCTCACTGTACCCTCCAGTCCCCCTTTCTCTGGTGGAGTTAGGGCCCCAGCCCCGAACTGTCCCCCCAAAGCTAGACACATGAGTACAGACATGCCAGTAAGTGCCCCATCACCCACAGTGATTGACAGGGGTCAGGGATTTAGTGACAATCAATCACAGGATGTTAGAACCAGAAGAACCTTCGAGACCTTTAAGTCCCACCTTGCCTCTTCCCCCTAGATCCAGGTGGGGACACTGAGGCTCAGCCTGGCTGAACCTGACAGCCAGAGGTATGCTGCTCTGTCCCCTGTCCCATCCTGAGGGGGTCAGGAGTTGGGGGGGCTTGGAGAGTCTGGCAGCAGGGACTAGGCCATATTTGGCTCCATGGGGACTTTGGTCCTGGCTCTGCCTGACTCCCTGAGTGATCTCAGGCATTGTTTTTCCCCCTCCAGGCCTCAGTGTCCTCATCTGTGAAAACAGAGAGGAGTCACTTTGCTCTGCCTGCTTTGCAGAAGAACAGACGTGCAAGCGCTTAGAAAATGACCAAGTGCAGTGAACACATAGGGTTACCTCATGAAGACAGAGGCAGGGTAGGGGCTCTGGAGGTTAGGACCCACAGGTTGAGCCTCCAGAAAGGGTGCCCACTATGAAGCTGCCAACTGACACCCTATAGCTCACACGCAAGGTGAGCCAGGGAGGGCATTGTCAGGGGCTGGGGGACACCTGACCTGCTGAGGGTGGGTGCAAGGATCTATGGAAAGAAGTGGCCCCATGAGGGAGACCCCCATCTCTGTGAGTGGCTACAGCCAAATCCTTGAATGTCTGGGCTTCTGTCTCCCCTTCTGAGAAATGAGGTGGGTGGTCGAGTTTCGAAGGTTCCTTCCAGCTTGGCGCGGCGCAGCCAGACCCCAACACCCAATCAAACACCAGGAAGGGGATAGACCACTTCTGTCCCATTTCCTAGGATGCGGACTTGGAAGGCAGGCAAGACAGCATGGAGGACCCACACCCATTGCTAGGCCACACCAGGCCTTACATATATCTGCTCATTCCCCCAGCTATAGTGCAGGAAAAGCTCAAAGAGGGAGTCCCAGGGGGTGTCTGAGCTTGTCAGCCCCAGGGTGGTACCTTCTGGACATCGGGCTCAGTCAGTAACCGGGTAGCCAGGTCACTGTCCCCCTCAGGGGGTGCCCGGGCCTGCAGGTACAGCTGTGGGGAAGGGGGAGGCATGGGGTAGAGGAGGCAAAGAGAGAGGAGGAAGATGGGAGAGGGCGGGGTTAGAGCAGGACCGGAGGCAGCTGCCAGGTGCCCTGCCCAGCACCAGGGAAGAGAGGGTGCTGAGCCCCCGTGCCCTGCTCAGATGGGCAGTCGGGGGGATGAGTGGGTGGGGAGCAGGCACTGCATCTGCATCTGAAAGCAGCGGCACCCTCCTCTAGCCCCTGTACTTGGGGCCAGGGAGAGGAAAACAAGGCGCCAGAGCAGCTCCCTCCCTTCCATAACAAGCCCCTGCTTCCGTGGGGCACAGAGCTGTGCCAAGCCTCAAACCCAGTCCTCTAGAGGCCCCAAGGGACAGGCCCTTGTCCATGCCCCAGACCCTCCCACTGAACTACAGGCCATCCCACCAGCTGCAACAACTGGCCCCGTTCAGTCCATGTTTGCTCAGCAGCAGCCTGGTACCCATGTGTGGCTCCCCTAGCCTCTGGGTTCCAGACCCTCACCCCCAGGCTGGGCCCTACCCACCTTGCTGTTCTGGATGAGGCGAGTGAGATGTTCAAAGCAATTGTTGCTGAGGAAGGTGGCTTGCAGCACTGGCCGGTCTTCACATGCTAGCATCATGGGGATGGCGTCTGTGAAGGGTCAAGGGTCAGGCACTGCCCAGACCCCTCCAGGCAGCCTTAAGCCTTCCTTCCCATGCGCCCAGTCTGGCCTTTCCATCATCACTTGGGCTTTCCCTTCATGGTACCCCATCCCCGAGTGCCTGGGGGCCCATACCCACCGAGCATGCTGACCCGGAGGGTGACAAGGGCCTCTTCCGGGCCTGAGCTCACACCAGCTGGCCAGTCGGCATTAAGGACATGGAAGTAGCTCTCAAGCAGGGCACGAAGCTCAGGGCCGCGGGGAGGGGCGCGGCTGGCATGCAGGACATGGACTGCACGCACCAGCGCCTCCAGCGCCAGTGGCACTAGGTGGGGATCCTGGGCTGGCCCACGGCCCCAGCCCCGCACCACACTCAGCAGGCCCTGCACAGAGCCGTCACTCACAGCCATCTGCCCGTTCTCCTGCAGGTGTGGGCAGAGATGGGCAGTGGGCAAGGGGCTCACCCAGCAGAGAGATACGGAAGGAGCCGCTCTCTGGCCCACAGGCTCACCTCCCAGCCTACCTTTCCTCCTGCGAGGACGGCGCAGAAGAGGTGGATGAGGCGCAGCAGCAGTACGGGAGGCAAGCAGTCTGCATTCTGTAGGCTCTCTGGGAGGGGGTGTGGGCAGGGCAGGGCAATGTCACCAAGATTGCAGGGCTATAGGCCCAGGGGGCTGCACAAGAGGTGGGTGCCCTGGGGTGGAGGGGAGAGGGAGCGGGGCCACATAAAAGACCCAGTCTGAGGTAGAAGAGCTGGCTCTGCCCTGGAAGGTCTAAGAAGTCACGGCTGTATAGCAGAGGGTCTGAAAGGGACACAACCCTTCTTTAGGGGACCATAGGGGAACATAGCCCAGCCCCGAGAGTCTAGCCAGCTCCCTAGATCCTTAAGCCCCAAAGTGAGGCCCCAGCGGGAGCACATCCTCCCTCCAGTTCCCCGAGGTGACCAGGGCTTAGTTTCTCAGATGCAAATCTCTTGCTCCCTCTGGCCCCGTGACAGTCGGCACAGTAGGCCATGCTCTGGGGACTCTGCTGTATCTACTATACTGATGCCACCTCCCCCCCGCCTATGCCTTTGCTGGGGACTTCTAGGGGCTTTCACAGCCTAATACGTAGGAGGCCCACCTGACCCTGAGCCAGCAAAGCTGGACAGGATGCCAGGCCACGGACTGAAACCCAGAGGGCAGAAAGGACCAGCCTTGGGTCACATGTGTGGGGGAGGGAGAGGAGCAGGGCTGGGGCTTGATTCTGGTTGGACGGGTGGCGGGAGGCTTCCTTGGGGAATGGGCTTTTGACGGGAGGCCTGAGAATGCAGTTGGAGGGGAGAAGGCACAGCATGGGCCAAGACCCTGAGGCAGGGTAACTGGTAGCAGTCTGGGAATGAGAGGACAGAAGCCAGGCTGGGCAGCAGGGCAAGTGGAGAGAAAGGCTGTGGGAGAAGTAGGATTTCATCTTCAGGGTGTCAGGTTGACATCAAGGGATATGATGAGAGGAATAAAATCCAGTTTGTTTTAATGAGAGCATTCATGCTATGGGAAAATAAAGGCAGGGAGCTCCCCAGGGGTGCCTTCCCACCTGGAGCCGCTGCCCCCTCTCTAGACCCAGGCCCACAGCTCCACGGGTATCACTCAGACACCTAATATCCTAATAGGCCACCACCTTCTCACAGCCCTGCCCACCTTCTTCCAGGCCATCTCCCACCCTGAGCCCATCTAAAGTCCTGGACAGTCTGCCTCCAATGAGAGGACAGAGGGGACGGTGGGGAGGGTCACTAAGGAGAACAGGTTCACAGGACCGCCTGTGAACAGGTGGCCATAGCTGTCCTGGGCATCAGATTCTCCAGCAGCCAGGGAGCAGCAGGTGGAAACACCTCTTGTGTCTCCAGGATGGGTGGAGCCTGGGTGGAGGTTATGGGGACAAAGGCATTGGACCAGAGAGTTTTAAGGTGGTCTAGATCAGAGGAGGGTACAAGTGGCTAGAAGGATCCAGGAGATGGGAGGGAAAGAGGGTGAGAAATCTGGGTGGGCAGGTTGACTCCACCGCTCCACCTGATGGGAGAACCTCACTCCAGCCCAAGATGTCCTTTCTCTTCTCTCTGTCCCTAAACCCTGGCTCCATCTTTGGCTCTCCCAGGCCTGCGTGCAGCCACCACCAAGTGGTTCCTGTGTATGCCAGGATCAAGGAACTGTAGGAAGGGGCCTAGGTTTGGGGGTGGGGCCAGGTGGGGCCAAGGGGGGCAGGGGCGGGGCTTGACCTTGGAAGAAGGCTCTGAATTCCCGGGGCAAAGCAGCAGGAGGGAACTTGTATTTGCTCTTCTCCTTGGAGCTGATGACTTCCCTGGGTGGGGGGGAGGGAGGTATGGGTGAGGCCAAGTACATCAGCCCGGATGTCACTCCTTCTTGGGCCCAGCACGGCCATCCTCTCCCCTGCCTCCTCTGGGTTCCCTGCCTGTGGGCTGGGTCTCACCCACTGCGCTGGCGCCGCCAGGTCTGGTAAGGGTCAAAGAGGCCCTCGCAGAGAAGCAGAGCATGTAGGGCCACGTTCTCCAGCTGGGCCCCTCGGCCCTGGGGTGGCGGGCATCCTTTCAGCTGTAGGTATGGGGAGAGAGGGTTAGCCCTGCCATGGCTACTGCCTGCTTCCCCACATCCACCCCCTGCCCACCCCAGGTGGAGGCCACTTCACCTCTGCCACCAACTTGGTCAACAGTGCCAGCACCCGGGATGCTAGCACCTGGCCCCGGTCTGCCTCTATGTTCTCCAGGTTTCTGGGGGAGCCAAGGATGAGAGAATAATAACACACCATGCCCTTCCCCACCCCCCTAGCCCACAGTTCTAGGCCCCTGCTTGTAGAGGGGACAGCAGGGACACCTGCAGAGAATGATGAAGAGCTTGAGCAGCAGCAGGGCTTGCTCCAGGTCCTCCTGGTGCAGCTGCTCGGCGAGGACATGCAGCGCATCCAGGGGCAGCAGCGGGACCTCTGCACCTGCCTCCTCCGGCCTGCAAGGAGAGGGGATACATCAGTGCTGAGGACCCCTCAATCTCCCCGCACAGTCCCTGCACACCCTCTGTGCAGATCCAGCCTCACCTTCTTGGCTCCAGAGAGGACAGTGAGATGCTCTTCTTGAAGGTTCCTACGAAGGCCTTCAGCCACTGCTGCAGGTAACCCAGGTCCTTCTGTAGGCAGAGCAGGGGAATGGTTGGGGGGCAGAAGGGGTGCAGTAAACAGTGCAGTAAACAGGGGATGCAGACAGAGGTGTTGAATGCATGGAGGTGAACGCAGGACATGGACAAGGGGTTAAAGGCAGGCGGTGGGTGTGGAGGAGGGGAGTGGGGGATGGGTGAGGGAGGGGGGAGGGCAGGACACTGGAAGGTCAGCATCAGAGAGTTGGGTACATACTGACCACTCTTCCAGGCACCCCACTGCTTCTCTCAGCCTCCACTCTCTGCTCCCACCTCCCTAATGCTTGCAGTCCTAGGCAGGTCTGACACAGCCAGGGGAGGGGCATGAGTGGGATGTGGCTGTGGCCCTCCCCTGGCTGTGTCAGACCCGTGTAGGACTGCAAGCATTGGTGCTAGGGCTACAGAAGGTGTCCCACACAGCAGCCACCCCTACCCAGAGCTTTGGGCCGGGTTCTCATCTGCCATCTTCCCCCTTCCTTCCTTAGCTGTGGATCCCAGGACACATGTGTACCATTAGACAGGCAGACCCAGACATGTGTACATCCTCATGCGCAGGCCCTGCCTTGCCCCAGGAACCTCCACCCACCCTTGCTGGTTACCTGGACCCCAGGCCCCAGAGCTGGTTCCATGGGCAAGAGGGGCAGTGGCTAAGCCCAGGTCTAGGCGCCGCCAGGAAAACTTTGGTGTGAACGGGAAACGTCTCCTCCGCCCCGGGCTGGGGCAGGAAGCGCAGAGTCACGATGGGGGAGGGGGGCCGCTTCCTCCTGGCAGACCGCAGGGATGTGGGGGGGCTGGGGCACCCTGGGCCCCAGTGAGAGAGGCTGCAAGCAACCTGGCCTCCACTGAGGGCGGGGCCTGGTACAGAGGGGCGGGGTCACCTGTCCTGGGTGGGGCTTGTGGGCCAGAGACTAGTTTTACAGGCACGAGGTCTGGACCTGGAAGATCTCTTATCCAGGCGAGGGTTCTGATCCTGCTGCTGCAGTACCCTTCACTCAAGGCACCCCCAGCTCCCTGACCTACGCCCAAGGCCTCAGGCCACAGAGGTTGTTGTGGAAGATTCAACTGTATCTTTGTCCCACTCCCCTGTCCCCCCATGTCCTGGCTACCTCACCTGGATTCTGCAGTTCCCTTTGCTCAGGAACACAGCTGATAAATCCTAGCCTAGCCTGAATCTGCTCTAACCTCTAAGCCCCTCCCAAGGGATAAGGGTGGGTTGTGGCTTATACAGGAGCTCCTATAGGCTGGCCCCATGTGGAGCTCCCAACCAGCTGAGTCCAGAAGGCAGCCTTCATTCCTAGAGTCAGAGAGGTGGATGGGGGAGCTAGAGTAGAGAAGGATGAAGAGGCAAGGGACACACCATGGTCAGCACTCAGCAGGCCTGAGGCTGCTCCCCAGGGGCCATGGACCTCACACCCAAGGACCTCCAGAATTGTCTTTGGATGGATGGCTAATTTTTGCAGGGATGTTGGGGGGCCGGGGCACCCTGGGCCCCAGTGAGAGAGGCTGCAAGCAACCTGGCCTCCACTGAGGGCGGGGCCTGGTACAGAGGGGCGGGATCACCTGTCCTGGGTGGGGCTTGTAGGCCAGAGACTAGTTTTACAGGCACGAGGTCTGGACCTGGAAGATCTCTTATCCAGGCGAGGGTTCTGATCCTGCTGCTGCAGTACCCTTCACTCAAGGCACCAATGGATGGCTAATTGTCTTTGGATGGATGGCTATAGGCCAGGCTTGAATGGCCCCAGGGTAAGGGGACTGATCACAGCAGACCCAAGCCAGACCCACAAAAAAACCTAGGCAGAGCAGCCCTGGGGCACTGAAGTGCAGATCTGAAGCCCAGGAAACTCAGAGAGGTGCCAGGGCCACCAAGGTACAGACCCACAGAGCCATCACATTTTGTCTGTCAGCTACATTTACTGACCTCTCCTGCTGGTCAGCCTCCTCCTGACCAAGCAGCAGGGAGCCCCAAATACCCAGATCCTGAGACAGCAGAGGTGGCCAGGGGTCCTGGACCATTTCCTCTGAACCTCTCCCATTACAGATGGGAAACAGCACGCACCACAGGGGATGCCTTATCTACTACCTTGTTTTCAGTGTACCTTTGAAGATGCTGAAAGCCAGACCTTAGTTCTAGGCCAGGGTCACTCGTGATCGCTAGCCAGCCAGCCCATGCTGACCATGTGACCCCTGACCCCTGCCTCAGTGGCTCCACAGACCCCTGCCTGCTTTCAAAAATGCCCCAATGCTGTCTTCCCCTCTTCTGCACCCAGTCAAGCCAGTCACTCAAAATGTGAGTCTTCCTGCCAGCTGCAGCTCTACTGAGCACCTGAAAGCCCAAATTGACTGTGTCTAACCCCTCCCCATAAAGGCTCAACTGCTGAGCCTGGCATTCCGGGCTGCTGGTCCGACCAGGACCTGCTTCTCCAGCTTCCGCCTCCCCTCTCTGTGGTTCACATCCTCCTGTCCAGGCCTCTGCACACCCTATGCCCCACTGCCTCGTGTGAGTTGGGTTTTTGGCCACATTATGGCCTCCTGGTGGCCATCACCTTGATCAGGACAGGGATGGGTCCCTCGCTCTCTACACACTCCTGCTTTCTGTCCCTAGAACCACACCCTTGGCCTGTCCAGTCCTGTAAACTTTCAGCAGGTTGGCCTGAGCTGGGTTCAGGGCTGGGGCAATCAAGACAGCCTTCATGGGCTCTGAGAGGGGATGACGAGGTCTCCAAAGCACAGTGTTAGGCAGGGGTAGGGTAGCTGCCTGTCCTGCCTCCCTCTCCGGAAGGCCTCAGGCCAGCTCTGACTGTGGCTTGAGACTGCAGTGTGTCGGGGCATGGAAGTCCCTCAGGGAGCCAGGGTCAGAAGGCAGAGAATGGCAGGGGACAAGAGCATGGTGGCTGTGCTGCATGTGAGGGTCCAGGGCCTGGTAAGGGTGGCCATGACGCTCAGGCTTCCCATGCCCCTCTCGGAGACTCTGCCTTGGTCAGTCATGGGTCCTTTCTCCCTTGCCAGCTCTGAGCAGGAACACGGCTCAGGGACAGTCCAGGCCCTTGCCCAACCTAACTGGGTCAAGACCTCAATCCTGCCCCCAACCAAGGGTAGGTTGGGAGCAGCCACACCTGCCAAGCCTTCTCCAGGGCACAGGCGATGCTCAGGTCCTGCAGCAGGGAGCAGGCTGTGGGAACGAGGAAGGCCAGTGTCCCTGAGAAGAGGGGGTCTCATGGTCACCTCCACAGTGACCCCAACTTACGGCCAACTAGCTGCGAGGGCGCTTGAGTGTGCTGGGGATGAGGGGCTCCCGAGGGCTGCTTAGGCTCAAAAACGGTCCCTGGATGGGCATGAAACTGCTATTCCTCTGGAATTCTGAAGTAACCCAGAGAGCTGAGGGCTGGTGGTTGTAACACTGGTACAACCAATGTACAGGGGGCTGTCTGCCAAGGTGACAGGGATCACTGAGCTGCCTGACACCATGCTGCTCCAGACCCTGCCTGACATACCCCAAGTCCAGCGCACAGTGGGCCTCGAGTAAGCATCCTTCACCATCACAGCCAGGTCCTCCTGGACCATCTGGCCGAGCAGCTGCACCAGGAGCACCTGGAGCACGTGATCAGCTAGTGGCGTGCTCTATCACAAGCTCACATCTTTGGAGCAAATACAGTCTTCCCCAACATCTGAGGTCCTGCGTGTCTGGTGCCCACCTCACCTCCAGCCACCACACCCCAAACCCACTGGACGCCCAGGTCCAAGGGCGTTACTCACTGTCTCTACCCCAACCGGCTTAGCTCTCGTTTGCTCTGCTGGAATGCCCCCATCAGGGGCATTAATGCCCTTTGTAGACCCCTTCCTGTCTGGTGCCTCTCACCAACCGAATCAGTGGTGAGGGCATGGGTTCCAGAGTCCAGTCCTCATTCTAACTCTCAGTAGCTTGTTACTTAACATAGAGACTTCTTTAAAACCATCGCTTTGCTTCATGGGTAACAGTTCTCCAGCCACACCTACCCAACTAGAGGTCAGGGTAAGGTGAGTGGAGCTCCAGATCCAGGGGCTCTGGCCTGCCGGAGCTCCCTGAATTTCAGGCAACAACCCGCAGCCCCCTCTGTGAGTGACAGTAAGAGGTGTTAATGGACCCCAGGGAAGAGCTAGGAGCAGGAAGGGAGAGAAGAGCACAGCTCAAGAGTTAGCTCCTCTCAGGGCCGGGCGCGGTGGCTCATGCCTGTAATCCCAGCACTTTGGGAGGCTGAGGCGGGTGGATCACGAGGTCAACAGATCGAGACCATCCTCGTCACCACGGTGAAACCCCGTCTCTACTAAAACTACAAAAAATGAGCTGAGCATGGTGGCGCGTGCCTGTAATCCCAGCTACTCAGGAGGCTGAGGCAGGAGAATTGCCTGAACCCAGGAGGCGGAGGTTGCGGTGAGCCGAGATCGCGCCATTGCACTCCAG
>NW_016107315.1:7241527-7246604 GCF_001604975.1 Cebus imitator
TCAGGCTTGGAGGACCTTAGGCCATGGGATGAAGCAGGGAGACGGGACTTTGCTGGGGCAGGGACAACTGAGTATAGTGATGTGAGTGCCTGGGTGGCTGGGCCAGTCTCTCCCCCTTATCTGGAGAGGGGTTGCTGAAAGGGTGAACCTTCTGATCTCCATGTCACCCACCCTGCCCTGGGGCCTGATCAGCCCTTTGCACTTTTTTTTTTAAGCAAGGAAAGCATCAATTTATTGAAATGAAAGCACACTCCACAGAATGGGAGTGGGCTCGAGCAAGCGGCTCAACAGCCGACCATGCCCTTCTACTATCACTATGGAAAATGGAATTTCCTTCCAGGGTCCCCATAGTCCCCATAGTAATTGACCCTGTTTCTATGGGGACCCCACACTTCCCTATCAGCTCTCCAGTTCTCATAATAGCTCCAGGAATTTCTAGTGCCTACCCCAATCCTGGGCTGTGTGCTCATCTCCCTCCGCCTTCAGGTGCCTGGGTAACAGCACCAAGGAAGTGATTCCACCTTCCCTTTACCCATTTCTGTCAGGTAAACTGAGGCCCAGGAAGGAATATGACCAGCTAAGGTCCCAGTTGCCCAGGCTGAAGTACAGTGACGTGATCTCGGGTCATTGCAACCTCTGCTTCCTGGGTTCAAGTGATTCTCCTGCCTCAGCTTCCCCAGTAGCTGGGACTACAGGTGCACGCCACCATGTCCAGCTAATTTTTTGTATTTTTAGTCGAGGGGGGTTTCACCATGTTGGCCAGGATGGTCTTGATCTCCTGACCTCGTGATCTCCCCACTTCTGCCTCCCAAAGTGCTGGGATTACAGATGTGAGCCACTGCGCCCAGTCAAGGCCTGGCCAGGCTTCTAAGAGGCAGTAGAGATCATCAGTGAGGGAGAGGGTACTGGGAGAAGCGTAGGCAAGTCGAGGTTGCCTCCAGCCTGACCTAACCTCCCTGGACCCCTGTGAGGCCTCAGTGGTATAGCTATATAGTTCAGCTTCTGCTCCCTTCTGTCACCTGAGGGTTTGTTCTGCCCTGACGTTTGTGACCCTGAGTGCCCTTCCACATTCAGTGCCCCCTCACTCTGTGACCCCATTCACTGGGGGGTGCTGAACATCACTGCTGCTCCGGTCTGAACAGGGGCCACTCATCTGCATGCTATGTGGCATTAACTGTCCAACTGTCAGCCCATCAGATGCTGTCCCCAGTCCCCCAATACTCTCCTGCCCTTCCTATGCCTTCCCTGGGGGAACTCTGGTGGTCTTGGATCATGAGTCCTCTGGATGAGCCCCCACCTGTCCAGCAGGCCTGCTTGACTAGCTCTGCCCTGCCCCCACTCCTGACAACTTGCTTCTTGTCCCAACTGCTCCTGCTGTTCCTTCCTCTCAGCCCTCAAAGCCCAAACTCAGCCTCCTCTGGGGTGACTTCCTGACTGGTCACTGCCATGGGACCCGCCTCCTCTATCCAGTCATTCAGCTAATATCCAAGGAGCACCTACTACATGTGAGGTCTGACAACTGTGGTAGGACCCTGCCTTGGTTTCCCCACCAGGGCCCTAAGGAGCTTAAATTGAGTGAGGTCCTGGGGTGCTCTGCCCCTTCCCCTTTCCCTCAGCAGCCACCCACAGCCCCCTCCCTCACTGTGAGGCCCCCAGTTGAGCTGGGCCCACAGGGGGAGGGGGCGGGTGGGTCTAAACCTGGGGTCTTTAAGGAAGAGAAAGGGCAGGAAGGGGTTACTCCCCCATCTCCATCCCCACCCAGACCCACAACTGGGGAAACAGGTTTGCCAGCTGATGTCAGCTCTCACAGCTGAAGGGAGGGGTGCAGGTGTTGCTGACTGGGTTGCTGGCCAACTCAAGGGTCTCTAAACACCCTCTTTCAGCTCCGCCCCTTACCTTACACTCCCCTTCCCCAAGTACACACACAACAGGTCCCTAACAGGATTTAAAGTCACAGGCACTACTCCTCCCTGGGTTGGGGGTTCCGGGAGCAGGAGCAGGCAGGCAGGAAGGCGAGCTGGGAGGCTGGCGCTAGTTTCCTCTTCCCAGGCAGCTTGGCCCCGCCTGGCTCCTGGGTTTGCTCTCACATCCTGGATTTGTTTGCCTGGCCCCAGGCTGCCCCCTGCCTGCTCAGGCTTCCGAAGCTACAACCTGCCAGCCTATGCTCTGTACGTACCCTGTGAGGTGAAGAGCTCTGGGAGGGGGAGGCTCGGCACAGATATGAGCCATAAATACCACCTAAGAGGACAGTGGGGGGTGGGGGTGGCCATGTGCAGAGCTCAGTAAGATGGGACATCAGGAGGCAACCATGCTGGACTTACAGTCCTGGGAGATACCAAGACACCCTCAGCAGCCTGCCACCCAGCATGAAGACCTATAATTAACACCCCTCACACTCATCACCTGGTTGAAGCCCCCTTTACCTGCTCACACACCTAGAACCTGCCCACAGCTGTGGGGCAGTCAGAGGAAGAAGGACTAGGGGTAGGCTTCTCTTCACACCCTCTGCTCCTTCACAGGCACTAGAGATGGAGGCAAAGAGGCTGGGGCGAGGGAACCCAATGGGGCCAGGGAAACAGGAGCCTTCTCTGGTCTGGACCAGCTATAATGGCTACCTCTCCACAGAGTCCAGGAAGTCCCTGAGGTCAGGGCTGTGTCAGGTTTTTTTTTTTTTTTCTTTTTTTCTTTTTTTTTTTGAGATGGAGTTGAGATGGAATTGCTCTGTCACCAGGCTGGAGTGCAGTGGTGCAATCTCGGTTCACTGCAACCTCTGACTCCCTGGTTTAAGCGATTCTCCTGCCTTAGCCTCCCAAGTAGCTGGGATTACAGGTACGTGCCACCATGCCCAGCTAATTTTTATATATTTTTTTAGTAGAAATGGGGTTTCACCATGTTGGCTAGGATGGTCTCGATCTCCTGACCTCATGATCCACCTGCCTCGGCCTCCCAAAGTGCTGGGATTATAGGCGTGAGCCACCACAGCCAGCCAGGGCTATGTCAGTTTTACAGGCAGGAAGCAGAGGCTGAGAAGTCAAGTTTGGTCTGGGTTATACCAAAGAAGGACCCTACTCCATGCCTGGACTCCTGCCAGGGCCTCGACCTCTCACAACCTGAGCAGACTAAAGAGGCTGTGGTCCTTCTGGCCTGGACTCCAGGTCTCCGGGAAACAGTGGACCCGCCTCCTCACTGAGGGCCAGCGCGTCTGAGCATGAATTCCCCCCAGTGATAAACTGTTCAGGGCACACAATGGTCCATTGTGCCCAGGGCACACCTGAGCCAGGAGCATCATGCCAGGCTGGTGCAGGGAGGGAGGTGCTGGATGAAGGGGAGGGAGGTGTTACCCTGGGATCCCTCCCTGCTGGGGGTGCAGAAGGAAAATGGGGGACTATGTGTGAGAGACGGTTTCAGTGACACCAGGTTCTCAGCTGACAGGACACGTGAAGTGTTCTCTGAGATTGGTGGGGAGCTCAGGATGAAAGGGCCGCCCTCCATCCTTCTCAGACATTCCCCAGGGCCTCAACGCCCCCCTCACCCTGGGCATTAAGAGCAAAACTTTTTTTTCTGCTCCTAGAGAGGCCCTGGGTCCACCTCCCAGAATGGGAGTGAGGTGGGGGCGTCTCAAGTTAGGGAGGAGCTTATCACAGCCTGTTCGTAGGGGTAGGGGGAGAGGAATGCAACTCAAGAAGAACCTGCGGTGGGAGCATTCCCCTTCCACACACCCTCCCTAGTCAGCCCACACACCCCCCTACATCGGCCCACACTCCCAGAGCCATTGGCCACGACCACCCAATCGGGCCGCGCCCACGGGAGAGGCAGCCGACATGCAAATTGAGACCCCCTCCCCTTAGCCTCCTGTCCAGAGAGGCCTCAGTTTCCCCATTTGTAAAAAGGCGAAGTGTTCTGCCGCCTCGGCCCAGGCCACTCTCCTCCAGCAAGAAAGGCTCAGGGTTCACGGTCCTGCTGTGGGGGTTGCTGTGAAGTGCACGACCGCGAGCTCTATACCCAAGGCATAAGTGCCAGAGGCACCCGGCGGGCTGGGGGCACACACGTGGGTGCGGAGCCGGAGCATTCCATGCGCGCGCGCGTCTACGCAGCCTCAGCGGCGCGGGGCACAGGTGCAGCGGGCGCGGGGCGCGCGAAGCTGGGGGCACAGGGGGTGCGGGCACGGGGCGGGGCGGGCTCACCTGCGTGTAGTAGAGCAGCCACAACTCGTAGGGCCGCTCTGAGGCGGCCATGGCCGGGCCCGGCTCCGGCCCTGCTGCGCGCCACCTGTCGCCGCCTCCTCCGCGCCGCCCGCCGGCTGCCTTCGGCCAGGCCCATGGGCGGAGGGCGTCACTCCGGGGCGGAGCGGCGCGGTACTACTGGGGAAGTCTGCGGCTCTGGCCTCCGCGGAGATGAGCCACCCAAGTCTGCTCGCTCCTCCTCCTCCTCACTGGCGGCCGCCGCCTGGCTTCCTGCACTTCGCTGCAGTCACCGCCGCCCCGCCTCTCCCGGGACCGTGCAAAGGGCGGCGGCGAGTATGGCAGGAGGAGGGGCCTGTGGGCAGGGCGGCCCAGGAGGGTGCCCCGCCGCCCCGCCCTACCAGTCCCATTGGCAGGTACAGCCTGAGCCTCCGGGACGATGGTCGGGGTGAGAAATTCCAGACTTTCCCAGGGTCTGCATCCGCCTAGGACGCAGCCCGCCTGACTGCAGTTGCCATCATTCAGGGAAGGGTCGGCGGGTCGCGTGTGAGTGGCGAGGGTCCTTCAACAAGTAATAATGACTACCACCACCATGCAACCCCAGTGGCGCTTATCAAGTGTCCGGTGCTCCTCTGTCGCTTTATGGGAAGACTGAAACGCAACTTTTGAGCTCTAGCTGTTTGTTGAGTATGACGGCGCGAAGTCAGAGAGCAGCAGGACTAGCCTGAAATACCTTTAGAGCAGCGGTGCCCTCCCAGATCCCAGAGAAGCTTAGACCGTTCCCACGGGTCCCCCTCCCTCCTCCAGGAAGCCTTCCGAAACGCTCCAATGGAGGGGCTTTCCCACTCCGCAACTCCAGGGCCCAGAACTTGCTTCACATATTTTCTTTCTTTTTT
>NW_016107315.1:7248479-7251508 GCF_001604975.1 Cebus imitator
CCGAATCGATCGACGCACTCTTTTCTCCTTCTCTCAGGTCTGATTCCACCTGCTGCTCTTTCACTGATCAGTGTTGGATAAATCGAGCCTTAGCTTTTTTTTTTTTTTTTTTGCTGGCTCCCTACCCACTAGGCAAGTTGCCCGGAAGGATAAGGGCGGGGCGGGGAGGGCTCGCCCATAGCAACCCAGCATTGATTGGCTTCCAGGACCTCTCATTCTTTCATTCTCGTCCTTGGATTGGCCGCGAGACATTTATCCACTCTCTTTAGGCCTGCGCGTTGCAAGACGGGAGAAAAGGAGGGGCGTCCGCAGGCAAGATGGAGCCGACTGTGGCCGGTGTGGGCCGGCTAGAGGAAGAGGCACTGCGGCGAAAGGAACGGCTGAAGGCCCTACGGGAGAAAACCGGCCGCAAGGTGAGAAATGCGGAGTGAAGGTCGTAGTTGAGGCGGCCAGCGTTCGGGATCCGGGTCGGGTTTGAGAAGAGCAGGGCCTAATAGGGAAAGACAGCTGCCGAAGGCGCGCTTGCGCAGGCGCTTACGCATGCGCGAGAAGACGGCGTCCGCCCACGAAGTCGGGCTGGTGGGCGTGGTACTCCTCTGTTGCTGGTGCGGTAGTCGCGCATGCGCTGTGGTGGGTAAGGCAGTGGTCAGCGACCCGCAGTCCACTGACTCCTGCTTCCCGAGTGTTGCTCGTGTAGGTGTCCAGGGCCGCTTGTACATTTAGAAGCTTGTTGGGTTAGGCGTGATTTGTTCCGTTTATGGCCAAGTTGGCCTTTAACCCCCACGTTCGATTCTGAGTCTGACAGACTCCTCTGTCCGGCAGCACGCCTTGGACAGGACAGCAAATGACAGCAGTGGATACACAGCAGGAATCGTTGCGTGCAAAAATCTAAAAGAGGCCGGGCGCAGTGGCTCATGCCTGTAATCCCAGTACTTTGGGAGGCCGAGGCTGGCGGATCACTTGAGGTTAGTAGTTCCAGACCAGCCTGGGCAACATGGCCAAACCCCGTCTCTACTAAAAATACAAAAATTAGCTGGGTGTGGTGGTGCACGCCTGTAATCCCAGCTTCTGGGAAGGCTATGGCAGGAGAATCGCTTCAGCCTAGGAGGCAGGGGTGTAGTGAGTCGAGATCGCGCCACTTCACTCCAGCCTGGGCGACAGAGCAACTCCGTCTCAAAAACAAAACAAAACAAAACTTAAAGAAAGGTCTATTTTTAAGTAGGGAGGGCCTTAGAAATTGGGAACGAGGGCCGGGCGAGGTGGCTCACACCTGTAATTCCAGCGCTTTGGGAGGCCGAGGCAAGTGGATCATTTGAGGTCAGGAGTTCCAGACCAGCCTGGTCAACATGGGGAAACCCTGTCCCTACTCCAGATACAAAAATTAGCCAGGTGTGGTGGCAGGCACCTGTAATCCCAGTTACTCGAGAGGTTGAGGCAGGAGAATGGCTCGAACAGGAGGCAGAGGCTACAGTGAGCCAAGATCGTTACAGTGAGCCAAGATCGTTCCAGTGCACTCCAGCCTAGGTGACAGGGTGAGACTTGGTCTCAAAAAAAAAAAAAAAAGAAAAGAAAAAAGGCAGGGGTGGGGGTGGGGAAGAGGAGAGCCTTAGTGTAGTTCTTTTTTTGGGGATGGGCCTACTAGCCTATTAGTTACCATATTCGGAAGCATTTTTCCTTGCTCTGGTTTAACACCAAATGCAAAGTTCCGTTTCTACTCTGTTCATCTTCCCAATGTCATGGAGAGGAAGAAGAATTCTGAATATTACTTACCTGTGTGCAAACTGTAAATTGCTTTTTTACTTGGACTTGGGACACACTGCTTCATTTCCCTGAGCCTGGGTTTATTCATGTCTCCAGTGGGGAATGACAGTCCCTACACATTCATTCTCACTGTGTTATTGTGAGATCTAATGGGATAATCTGTGTGAAAGGGCTCTAGAGACCACAGAGGGCCGAAGTTGTTGGTTCTGTTGTTGGATGGGTGAAAACTGTGTCCTTCAGTGTATGAAGTGCAAAGAATGTTAAATTTATAGACCTGTCAGAGATGGGGGGGCACTTCCCACTTTCCAACTTAAAACAGGCTGGGCAGCCTGACCCCTGTTTTCCTTACTGCATGGCAGTCTGGTGTCCTGTATGAAAGTGAAAAGGGAAGTAATAGAGAATGAAAGCTGGCTAGAGTGGCTTCTGCTTTTGTTGGCTGCCTGTTGAACATATCAGACAGTTACCCCCTAAATTGCCTGTCCCAGAGAAGCTCAAGCCTCAGCCTTTCAAACAATGGCTAGTCCACCTGAGCTGTTTGCTTGGATTTAGGGCTCAGGTTATTGGGGCTGGATTTGAGGTTGCAATGCAAAGGACAAAATAGCATCCACGGAGCCCATTGCCATGGGAAGAATGTGCCAGATCATCAGGAGAACAGGCCTTTAAAACCGGATTCTTGGTGGACTGGAAATATGGCCTGATTGTTATTTTTTTCTGTGTTTTAAAATTGTGGGAAAATACACATACAATTTACTATTTTAACCATTTTAAATGTATA
This sequence comes from Cebus imitator, assembly GCF_001604975.1. Lineage (NCBI taxonomy): Eukaryota > Metazoa > Chordata > Mammalia > Primates > Cebidae > Cebus > Cebus imitator. The sequence goes on from NW_016107315.1 coordinate 7,251,016, forward strand.
ATTTAGTGGCATTAAGTACATTCTCTGTGTCTGTAACCATCACCGCAATCTATTTCCAGAACATTTTCATCATCCCAAACTCTGTACCCATTAAACAATAACTCTCCATTCCCCCTTTCCCCAGCCCCTGGCCATCACTGTTTTACTGCCTGTCTCTGAATTTGACTACTCTAGATACCTCATATAATCAGATCATACAGTATGTGTCCTTCTGTGACTGGTGTATTTCACTTAGCATGTCTTCACACACTTCATCCATGCTGTATCATGTGTCAGAATCGCAGTCCTTTTTAAGGGTTAATATTCCATTGTATATACCATGTTTTGTTTAGTTGAGTTGCTTCTACATTTTGCCTGTTGTGAATAATGCTGCTATAAACAGGGGTGTACAGATACCTGTTTGAGTGTCTGCTTTGAATTCTTTTGGGTATATAGCCAGAAGTGGAATTACTGGATCATATGGTAATTCTTTTTTTTTTTTTTTTTTTTTTTT
>NW_016107315.1:7251570-7265650 GCF_001604975.1 Cebus imitator
TTACTGCAACCTCCATCTCCGAGTAGCTGGGATTACTGGAGCCTGCCACCCACCCAGCTAGTTTTTTTGTATTTTTAGTAAAGACGGGGTTTCACCAGGTTGGCCAGGCTGGTCTCGAACTCCAGACCTCAGGTGATCCACCTGCCTCGACCTCTCACGTCCAACTTTTTTTTTTTTTTTTTGAAACAGAGTTTTGCTCTTGTTGGCCAGGCTGGAGTGCAGTGGCACAATCTTGGCTCACTGTAACCTCCACTTCCCAGGTTCAAGTGATTCTCCTCCCTCAGCCTCCTTAGTAGCTGGGGTTACAGGTGCGTGCCACCATGCTCAACTAATTTTTGCATTGTTAGCAGAGACCAGGTTTTACCATGTTATCCAGGCTAGTCTTGAATTCCTGACATCAGGTGATCTCCTCGCCTCGGCTTCCCAAAGTGCTGGGATTACAGGGATGAGCCACTGCGCCCAGCTGCTAAATTTTGTATTTTAGTTGAGGTGGGGTTTCACCACATTGGTCAGGCTGGTCTCCAACTCCTGACCTCAGGTGATCCACCCACCTTGGCCTCCCAAAGTGCTGGGAATACAGGTGTGAACCACCACTCCTCGCCCCCCCCCCCTTTTTTTAATTACATTTGAGTGATGTCAGGTGAGGAGAAGGGAGATCAGTCTCAAATCTGTCTTTCCGTCAAACTAAAACTGGGAAGTTTATATAGCGGGGAGAGGAATGTAACTATGTGTAGGGAAAACAGCTGGATGATATCATAATTCTATGTTTAGCTATTTGAGGAAACACCATACTGTCTTCAGCAGTGGCTTTACCCAGCAGCAGTGTGCAAGGCTTCCGGTTGTCACATTCCCAGCAGCAGTGTGCAAGGCTTCCAGTTTTTCCACATCCTCCCCAACACTCGTTATTTTCTTTTAAAAAAAAAAAATAGACAGGGGTCTCACTGTGTTGCTCCAGGCTGGTCTTGAACCCCTGGGTTCAAGTGATCCTCCTGCCATGGACTCCCAAAGTGCTAGGATTACAGGTGTTAGCCACCAAAGTCCAGCCATCTTCTTTTTTGGTTTTTGTTTTTAATTATAGCCATTCTAATGGGTGTGAAGTGGTATCCCATTGTGGTTTTGATTTGCATTTCCCTAATGATGAGTGATGTTGAACATCCTTTCCTATGTTTGTTTGCCATTTGTATATATATATTTTTTCTTTGAATAAGCATCCAGGTTTTCTTTGCCCATATTTTTATTGGGTTCTTTTTCTTGTTATTGAATTGTCATTGCATTGTTCATATATTCTGAATATTAAATCATTATTAGAGATGAGATTAGTGCTATTTTTTCCCATTTTCTGGATTATCTTTTCACTTTCTTAGTAGTGTCTTTTTTATAAATTAATTTTTTGTAATTATGGGGTCTCACTGTGTTTCCCAGGCTGGTCTCAAACTCCTGGCCTCAAGCAGTTCTCCCTCTTTGGCCTCCCAAAATATTAGGATTACAGGCGTGAACTACTGCACCTGGTGGGTAGTGTCATTTGATGCACAAAAGTTTTAAAATTTTGATGAAGTTCAATTTATCTGTTTTTGAGTTTGTTGCATATACTTTTGGTGTCATATTTAATCCCTACAGTTCTTGAGTGATTTGTTTAATAAGGTACATGCCTGGGGACAAGATAGTTAGGAGTTTAAACTTTGAGTTGATTTTCTAGCCTGTGGGCCTTTCTGCCAGACCTTTGAAGTGGGAGTCTGGGGAGGAAGTGTGACTGCCTGCTGTGGCCAGATAAGACCTCATGAGTCTCCTCCCTCAGAGAGGAAGTGGCTTCACATTTTTAGTTCAGGCTTCTGATGTGACAACAGACTCCTGGATTGAGCACCTTCTCTGCCTGCACCTGCCAGTGGAGAGCGCCTGTTTGCCCTGTGGGGATGGCAACTTACTGGTTTCCTAGCACTCAGTGGCAGGTGCTTCATTGAGTTCTTACTGTGTGCATGGTTTTGCTGGAGGCCTTAGGAATTTCAGGCCTGGAGTTGGTTTTCCTCACGGTTTTATCTTTCTTCCTTACTCTAACTAGACTATAAACTCATAATTTAGTGATGTTATGACAAATCAGAGTCCTGAGATTGTGGCAAATGGAGAGAGGCAAGATTAGGAGTTGCAGTGTTTCCATATATTATTCTGTATAAAGCTCTCTTGTAGTCATGCAGCTGTAGTTTTACAAAGACTTCCTGGTCAGCCCACCTGATGCCACTTATTAGTGAGGGGAGGTGGGCAAGAGGCTGAGAGGAGCTGGGATGTTCAAGGTCGTGGAAGGGAAGTAATGTCTCCTGGATTCCAGGCCATGCAAGAGCGCCTGGGGGAAGGGGATTCTATAGAGGAACAGCACCGCCTGAAGCAGCATCTTGTAGATAAGCCACTTCCAGTTGACAGGTGGAAGGACAGTATTGCTGGGATTCATTTTCCGGGAAAGCCAGGCAGAGCCTGGGAAAGCTTCATGGGAAGACAGCATGGAACTTGAGGTGAGCCATGGAGGGTGGGGAAGGGGGAGAAGGGCATCAAGGTAGCTGGTAAGGAGAGTGTTCCTGGGGAGCATTTCAGAGGTGAGAACATTCAGACGCATAGAGGTGAGAGTGGAGATGCCCCAGGAAGTTTGACAGCAAGCACTTGGCAGTGACTGGGGCAGGGGTACAGTCTGAAAATGCTGGTCTGGGGTACTCTGGTAGCCAAGTTTTGCAAGAGCCAGGATTTCCGACAGGGATGGTAGCCAGCCTGGGCACACTTTTCTGTATTGTATTTGAACCTCATTTCCTGATGCTCATCCAGAAGTTCCAGGCTGGGTGGGTAGGTGAACAGTTCAAGGCTGTGTGGATGAAGTTCTGTGGCATCTCTTCACAGTGCTGTTCAGCAGGGCAGTGTGAGGCCACAGTCCTCTTTTGACCTTTTTCTTCCTCAGCAGCCAAATGGAGGCTCTCTGAAGGTGATTAACTTGGCACAAACATCTGCCCCTTGGCTGTCAGCTTTTCTGAGCATTTGCCCTGAATTGGGTTGTCTCTTGCTGCTCTGAGACAGGGAGACTGGCTGGCTGGCTGGCTGATCAGCCCTTGGGGCTGAGGTCTGACTGTCAAGTTGCAGGTTCCAGGCAACTAGCAATTCCTGGTCATTACCTGGCTCTAGAGGTGAGAGCAGCAGCATTGTGCAGTAGAACTTTGTACAGTGATAAGTGTTCTCTAATCTGCACTGTCTAGTACTGTAGCCATGGGCCACCTGTGGCTTTGCAAACCCTTCAGATGTGGCTGCTGGCCAGGCATGGTGGCTCATGCCTGTTATCCAGTGTCCAGGCTTTTGGCTTCCCTGGGCCACATTGGAAGAAGAATTGTCTTGGGCCACACATAATAGATACTAACACTAATGCTAGCTGATGAGCTAAAAAAAAAACTCAATGTTTTAAGAAAGTGTACGAATTTATGTTGCGCTGCATTTGAAGCGGTCCTGGGCTGTGGGTTGGACAAGCTTACTATAATCCCAGCATTTTGGGAGGTGGAGGCAAGGGCAATCACTTGAGTCCAGGAGTTTGAGGCCAGCCTGGGCAACGTGGCAAATCTCCATCTCCACAAAAAATACAGAAAATTAACCTGGAGTGGTGTTGCACGCCTGTAGTTCCAGCTACTCAGGAGACTGAGGTGAGAGGGTCGCTTCAGCCTGGTCGGGGTCGTGGTTGCAGTGAGCTGAGATCACGTCACTGCACTCCATCTGGGTGACAGTGTGAGACCCTATCTCAAAAAAAAGAAATGTGGCTACTGTGACATTTAATTTTAGTCAGTTTACATTTAAACAGCCACACGTGACTCCTGATTACCTAATGGACAGTGCATCTCTGGAGGACTTGCTCCCTTCAGCCTGAAACCATGTCTCTGTGGGGCGAAGTGGTTCACGCCTGTAATCCTAGCACTTTGGGAGGCCGAGGTGGGCGGATCACTTGAGGTTAGGAGTTCGATACCAGCCTGGCCAACTTGTCGAAACCCCATCTCTACTAACAATACAAAAAATTAGCTGGATGTGGTGGCAGGCACCTGCAGTCTCACCTACTCGGGAGGCTGAGACAGAAGATTTGCTTGAACCCAGGAGATGGAGGCTGCAGTGAGCTGAGATTGCACTACTGCACTCCAGCCTGGGTGATGAGAGCGAAACTCCGTCTCAAAAAGAAAAGAAGGAAACCATGTCTCTACCTGAGCTCCAGTTGTTGAGAGCTAAGGGGCAGGAGGAAACCCAGATGACTATCAGATCAGCCTTGGGAGCCCAAAGCTGGGCAGCGGGCTTGGAAGTTGGCCATCTTCATGGCTAGTATCTCCAGCAGATGCTGATTTGGGACCTTCTGTTGTACGTACCCTGTGGAGTTAAGTGCTCGTGATTCGGAGTGATATAGTTGTGATTTACACACTCAAGAAATGGGCAGTGCAGGCCAGGCACGGTGGTGACTTATTCTTGTAATCCCAACACTTTGGGAGGCCAAGGTGGCAGATGGCTTGAGCTCAGGAGTTCAGCACCAGACTGGGCAACATAACAAGATCTTGTCTCTATTAAAAATAAACAAAAATAGCTGTCTTGGTGGCCCGCACCTGCAGTCCCAGCTATTCGGGAGGCTGAGGTGGGAGGATTAAAAAACAGAAATAAAGAAATGCACAGTGCAGAGATTGGGAGCAATGCCAAGATGTCATGCACTAGTACTCTCTGACTTAGGGGTACTAGGGAGGGTCCCTGGCCAGGTTGGGGGAGGGTAAAAGAGGGAACCAGAGGGAGGGGCTGGCAAGTCTTGCTGGAGGAACAGAGGGAGTAGGTGAGAGCCCAGTGTGCTGGGTGAGAAGTCAGACTTGTCCATGTCCTGATCATGCCTCAGGAAGTTGCCTGTATCCCCATTCCACATGGCCACATCCCCAGGCCCAGCAGCCTGGTTGCAAAGTCAGCCAGGGCGATCGATCACTGTCTCGAGACTGTGTTGACAGCCTTTGGCAGGTTGGCACTTATAACATTCATGTGGCAATTTTGGCAGAATCATGTTCCCTCCCTAAAGCAGGACTTTGAAGCAGGGTATTGGTTCTTCCCTGTCTGATAGACCAGGAAACCCTGGGTTGAAAGAATGTTTCTCAATCACGCTTTGAGTTGTTGTAGACCCTAGATTGTCCCTTAGGCCTTCTATCCCTCCACACGACACCTCTCACCCCCAGGTGCTTGAGAATAAGTATCCTTGGAAAGAAGCCTCCACCCATTACACATGTAAACTGCAACCAGGCTGCCAGGTGGAGGCCGAGGGGTGGAGTGGAGAGAATAGGCTTTGGAGACAGATCTGATTTAAACCTCTGCTCCATTAATCACATCTATGGAACTCAGGTCTGGAAAAATCTGAGCCTTTCTTGAGATGAGCCTCTCTCTCAGAACCTCGAGCAAGATACCGCTTCTGAACTCATCAGTAGCTAGGAGAACAGAGAAAGATGCTGTGAAGTGTCTGGCTCAAGATCTTGTACAAAGACCTTTTATAAACGTGGATGGCTGTCCTTTCTTCCTTACCCTGTTGTAAGTGGGGACATCCAGGTGGTCCTCCAGTCCTTTCCACTGGGTGACAGTGGGTGGAACTGGCCCTGGTTCCAGTGAAAGCAAAGAGGTCCTTCTCCTGCACCCTGGCTTTACTCATCCTAGCCCTAATGTTTTGAAGGTAGAGTTTTAGCGCAAAGTGTTAGATTAAGAAGAAAATGGATTTGCAGAGCCACAGCCAAGGTGGAGTGTGAGTGCCTGTTCCTCCTAAGGACCGACCTTTTCTACCTAAGCTCTCAGACTCCAAGGTTGTGGAGGCAGTGAGAGGGAGAATCTTCTGTGTGGGAGAGTTGGGGTTCCCAACGCGCCAGCGTTTCCTTCTGAGGGCCTCAACATGTTCATGTATGAAATGATGGTGTTGGATAAATCAGAGTTTCTCAGACCTACCTGTTCGTCAGGTTGTCTTGAGAGACAATTTTTAATCCTTTTCTGTGGCCCTCCCTCAGACCTGTTGTGGTCCTGGTATACAGCCTAGAAATTCATGCATTCTTAAAGTTCCCCAGGTGATTCTGATGCATTTTTCTGGACATCTCTGCTAGACTGAGGCAAGATCTTAGTCTAAGGGTGAGGGGCACCATCGGAGGCCTGAGCAAAGCAGACATACCCTGCCCTGCCCTTGGCTGACTGTGTGGAGGTAGGAGGCGGCTGCAGGAGCCCAGGTGTGAGGCAGTCCACACAGACAGGGTTCTCGAGATGGTGAAGTACAGGGAGAGTGGCTTTGAAGGGGAAAGCAAGAGTCTGGCTTTGGCCACTTTAAGCCAGAGATGACTGTTAGACATGGAAGTGAAGAGAGACGAAAGCAGTCTGGACTGGAAACAGATACAGGAGGTCAAGCCCTGGGGCTAGACGAGGCCCTCTGGTGACAGAGCTTAGACAGCTAAGAGGGAGGATTGGGAGATCAGTCTGTGCCCTGAGGCTTGCCCTGCAGGTATTTAGCTGGAGTTGGGAGAATCCCAGGAAACTTGGTTGGGTGGAGCGGGGTGGAGACGGCCGGGCTGAGAGAAGCCAGATGAAGACGGGATGGGTTTTGGCAAGACAAGGTCATAGGCGAGCTTGGTCCAGCTGTGTCAAGGGTGTGTGTGGGAGGGGAAGGTGCCAGTGGAGTCCAGGCCAGCTGGGTTGAGGTGCAGCATGCTAGCCACAGTCTCCCTGTGATTTGAGCCTCCTTTCCACTGCTTGAAGGCCTCACTGGACCCCAGCCAGGACACCTACCCCGCCTCTCAGGAGGGTAGTGCCAGGCTGAGGCAGTGTCCTTGTAGCCTTGCTCTCTGAGCTCACCTGGAGTTTGGATGCTGACAGCCTTCTTGCCAGTGCCCAGGTCTTCAGATTGCCGTTCTAGCCCCCCTTTTTTTTTCTCTCTCTACCCCCCACCCCCGCCCTGTTGTCCAGGCTAGGGTACAGTGCTCAAGTGATTCTCCTGCCTCAGCCACCTGAGTAGCTGGGATTATAGGTGCGTGCCACCATGCCCGACTGATTTTTGTATTTTTAGTAGAGATGAGGTTTTACCATGTTGCCAGGCCGGTCTCAAACTCCTGGCATCAAGTGGTCTCCCTGCTTTGGCCTCCCAAAGTGTTGGGATTGCAGGCATGAGCCACTGCTCCCAGCCTTCCCCTGCCCCCTTTTTTTTTTCAACCTGGGAGCAAAGGTTCAAGTTGCTCTAAATGTGTACTCCCCCTGGCACCATTCCTTTCTGTCCCTGAACATAGGCTCTGAGGGCTGCACTGCCGCTCCTGCAATATGACCACTACTTCTGAGTCAGGCTGTTTCTCTCCTGATTCCCTGTTCTCTGGACAGGTTGCTTTGTCCACCTGGCTCTGCCACGCTGTACACCTTTAGATGTGTAGATAGATAAGTCTCTTCACATCCTCCTTCAGCTGGAAGATGGCCACAGTAACTCCTGCCTCCCAGGATAAGGGTTAAGTGAGATGGTGTGTGCAGAGGGAGCTGAGAGATGGGAAGTGTGATGTGAGGATTTATTCTTTCTCCTACACTCTTATTTTACCCTGGCGAGGGCCCCTTGAACTTGCACCTGAGACAGCACCAATGCGGAGAGGTAAGGGACCTTCCATAGTCACACAGGGCCAATCCCTGGTCCTCTGAAGATGGGCCCCAGGGAGCCCACTGTCTCCTGGCTGAGTTTGGGGGTGCTCTTCCTCTGGGGTGGAATTGGTGCTACCCCTACCCCTTGGAGCTGTGCAGGGAGGCGCTCTGCAGTGAGCTACGGGGAAGAGAATGGGACCTCTATTCAGCTTGGTCTGAGATGCTGGAGAGAAGCACCTGGCCTGGGTGAAGGGCGAGCCTCTTTCTGACTTTCCCTTGGAGGGCAGGGTTTCCATTGAGGCAGATGGGTGGCTATTCGGGATCCTTCATGGTGTAGCTCACCTGTGGTGGCAGAAGCACACTCCATGTAGCAGAAGAGGCACTAGACAGCCACAAGACAAGGTTCCTCTTTCTTGCTCGGTGGCACACTTGTTCCACCAGTCTCCCCTTTGGTTGACTTCTGTGGTATTACAAGGTGTAGCTGGTACTCCCCAGCCTTCACTGATGGGGGCAGGGAATTAGAAAGCAAAGGAACCTTGAAATTCAGACCGGTTTTTAATCTTTCTGTTAGCTTTTGCAACAAAAGAATTTGTATGCCCTTGATAATGAATCCCTGTTTTTTTCTTCCGTCTCCAGGAGTCAGCAGGGGGTGAATGGGGTATTCCCTCTCATTGTCCAAGTAGCTGTCTTTTGGGTATGCTTGGGAGTCCTTAGTCTTCTCTTTGGAGCACTTTTTCCTTATGGTCCTCTTGACTGAGTTAGTTTCCTCTAGATTTTAATGATTTTATTTTTGGTTTCTAAATGGGCTTAAATTTTTAATGATTCCATAGTGGCATAAAAAATCCTTTTAATTAAGCATGCAAACTATACCGAGAGAAAAGTACACAGATCAGCTCAGTGATTTTCATAAGGCGAACAGGCCCATGTCATTAATCACTCAGATCAAAAAACGTGATAACAGGGCCGGGTGTGGTGCCTCAGGCCTGTAATCCCAGCACTTTGGGAGGTTGACGTAGGTGGATCCCAAGGTCAGGGGTTGGAGACCTGCCTGGCCAATATGGTGAAACCCCGTCTGTACTAAAAAAAACAAAAACAAAAAACTACAGCTGGACGTGGTGGCAGGTGCCTATAGTCCTAGCTACTTGAGAGGCTGAGGCAGGAGAATTGCTTGAATCCGGGAGGTGGAGGTTGCAGTGAGCTGAGATTGCGCCATTGCACTCCAGCCTGGGCGAGAGAGCAAGACTTCGTCTCAAACAACAGCAAAAAAAGTGATAACATCCCAGAATCCCCTCCCAGGTGCTCACTCCAAGGGGAACCACTCTGGACTTCTAACACAAGAAGTTGCCTTCCTTCCTTTTGAACCTTATATAAATGGAATTAAACAGTACATAGTTTTCTGTATCTAGCCTCTTTCATTCGTCATGTTTGTCAGTTGTTAGGTGTGGAATGAGTGCATTCTTATTTCTGTATAGTATTCCATTGTTTGAATAGACCATATTTTATCCATTCTCTGGATTTTCAGGCTGGAATGATTATGGACTGTGCTGCCATTCCCAGCCTTGTACATGTCTTGGTGAACATATGTACACATCTGTTGGCTCTGTGCCTAAGGGTGGAATTGCTAGGCCATAGGCTATATATAGGACAGATACTGTCAAACACTTACAAAATGGCTCTACCGTTTTGTACTCTGACCAGCACTGTATGGAGGTTCCTCTCTAATACTTGGTGTGGTTAGTCTTTTTTCATGTTAGCCATGCTGGTGAAGGTATAATGGTATCTTTTTGTGGTTTAAATTTGTATTTCCTACCTAATGATGTTGCATATCTTTTCATATGTTTATGCAAAGTGTCTGTTCATGTCTTTTGCCTCTTCTTCTTTTTATTCAGTTGCCTGTTTTGTCTGTTGATTTCTAGGAATTCCTTATGTGTCCTTTGTTCTGTGTATGTGTTGTGACTGTTTATTCTCCCTGACTTGGCTTTGACTTTTCAGGCTTTTACAATTTAATTTTTTTTTTTTTTTTTTTTTTTGAGATGGAGTTTCGCTCTTGTCGCCCAGCCTGGAGTGCAATGGCACAATCTTAGTTCACTGCAACCTCGACCTCCCATGTTCAAGTGATTCTTTTGCCTCAGCCTCCCGAGTAGCGGGGATTACAGTTGCCCGCCACCATGGCTGGCTAATTTTTGTATTTTTAGTAGAGACAGGGTTTCACCATGTTGGCCAGGCTGGTCTTGAACTTCTGACCTTAGGTGATTCACCCACCTCGGCCTCCCGAAGTGCTAGGATTACAGGCGTGAGCCGCCACGCCTGGCCCAAAATTGAATTCTTTGGTGAACAGAAGTTCTTAATTTTAATGTAGTTTAATTTATCACTTTTTTTCCTAATACTTTTTGTGGCCTGTTTAAGGACACAGTTGCCTACATCTAGGTCTAGGTGATATTCTTTTATGTTATAATCTAGAAGTTTTCTTGTTTTCCTTTAACCTTTAGACCTCTAACCCATCTGTAATTTACTTTTTTATGGTGTGAGCAGGGATCAAGATTCTTTTTCTCCCCATGTGGATATCAGTGACTTGGTACTATTTGATATTTGACATTTGTGTTTTAGAAGACTTTCCTGTGACTTAATTGGCATGCGTTGTTCATAATGCTGTTAACCTTCCATAACATCTTGATAACAATTGTAGTTGTAGATATAGTAGTAGTAGCTGTTAAAATATATATATTTTCATGCTTCTAAGTCCCAGTTCATGCTACCTCTTCAGCAGACAGGCAGCTCCTTGTGGCCAGAGACAACTCTTAAGCTTGTTTTAACAAGACATTCAGACGTTTCCTGGGTGCCCCATGGCACTGTACTGGGTATGCTGCGTCCTGTGACTCTGAGCCCCTTAGGCTTTGTGCCCTAGAGAAAAGACAACACAGACTCCCAGGGAGGACAAGGACCTGCTGATCCAGGCCCTCCAGTGCTGTCCTTCTGACCTGCCAGCCACACTCTGTCCATACTCTGGACCTACTGACCCAAGGGTGTTCAGACTAGAAGTATGTGCTACCTCAGTTGCTTCAGGGTCAGTTGTTTCAAACTTGGGCTGTATGTTTTAAATGGTTTTTGGCTCTTTCATTGACCCTGCACACATTGGGACCAGCATGTGATTCTGTAGTACTAAGAATTGTAATACAGAAACGAAATGCAGTTCGTGTTCTTGTTTCTGGAGACGATGTCTCATGTTTCATCTTGGGATACTGAGGAAGATTTTCCCTAACCCATCCCACATACCTCCCTGCATACCTCCAGCCCACATCCAGCACCTATTCACATGCATATACAGCAGCGTACTCTCCACACCCCGCCCCTGCCTGCAGTGCATCCCACCTCCTCACACTCCCTTAACGTCACAGCGCCACTGCACAGCCCAGGCCCTGCCCCGCACACTTCCCCGCACAGTAGGACCTCCTATCCCCACACTCACCCGTTCCTGTACACCTCCAACCCGCAACAACACCCCTCCACATGCCCCCAGCGCACACCTACAAACCCCAACCCCCTTACACCAATACATATCTCACGTACCCCAAAACACACATAAGCACACTTCACAAAACACACTTCATACCTCCATACCCCCACTTTGCCCTCCCCTACACGTACGCCCTAAGCAGCTGAGAGGGACTTGGTGCTTTTAAGCCAGGTGTTCAGAGATCTGGGGGATCCCATGGTGAGCTTGATATGGCCCAGTCATGCCTGGTCCTTCTCCTTCCTTCGGAGCTTCCTCTTAATCCTGAGGCCCTGGCTTCTCCCTGGTTTTGTTTTGGAGGGAAGCAACAGCTTGTACTCTTGAAAGAATTCCAAGAGGAAAAACAGTTGCTGTGGCAACGGTGCCCTGTGGCAGTGACATCCACACTCCTGGGCTATTTTGATTCAGGGCTCTAAAGAGCTGCTCTGTCTAGAGAAAATGTGAGTGGTTGGAGCAGAAAACATTTGTCCTTTCAAGGACAGCCCCCCTTCCATTGTTTTCAGGGCAGGGCACCACTAGATTTCTTGCAGGGTAATTTGAGTCCTGAGGAAAAAACACCTGTGTTTGACATCTTTGACATCGACTAGTGAAAGCAGGACTTTCCTGCCATGGGCCCAGGAGTCCATGACTCAGGCAGCTTCCTTCTGTGTAGGAAGTGAGATTGAATGCTGGGCTGTTTCTGGGGTGAGTTTCCACACCTGGCTGTTATAACTGTTACTGTTGAGGCCTCTCTGCGCACAGAGCCTGGGTGGGAAATGAGGTCAGTGAGGCTGGCCTTTCCCTCAAACACAGTCAGGCTGGGGCCCCGTAGGGAGGCTGACTCATGTACCCCCATTTATAATACTGTACACTTCCATCCACGGAGGAGGGGTGTAGAATAGCTGTCAGTGTCTTGGAGAGAGGGCTTGGGCGGACGACACTTGTATGCCTGTTGCATGGAGGAGAGAGCTGAACCCAGTGTCCATATACATACCCTGCTTTATCTCATTGGTTGGCTTATGAGTAGTGTCCCCACTTGGGCTTTGTGGCCCAGGCTGCATAACTCACAAGACAGAGCCTGACCTGGTAGAGGTGCTGAGTTAACACTTGAGGGATTGAGTGGAGGGCCTGGAGAGGCGATAGCTGTTTCCAGGTGGGAAGGAGGAGGCGGGATTGATTGATTGATGGATGGATGGGTGGATGGGTGGATGGATGGAGTCTTGCTCTGTTGCCAGACTGGAGATAGCTCACTGCAACCTGATGGGCAGGAACAGAGCAGGCAGGCATGGAGGTGGTCTGAATTTAGGAATACTATCTGTAGAAGGTCCTTCTTCCTTGCCACCTCCTTGTTCCCCAACACTGGCTAGCTTTTCCCGACTTGGACTCATACTCTTTGCATGCAGATAGGGTCTGCCCTTCTCAACTGTGGTAGCTTGAGGACAAGGGCTGGGCTTTCCTCTGGGTGACACTGATGGCCGTTCTGGGTAAACTGAGGGAAGGAGCAAGGCATGAATGTGGGGATCTATTGTGTGACCCCTATGTCAGGGGATGAGAGGGCTTCACCCCAAAGACACAGGTAAGAGTCTCAGGCTCCACCGTCCTCATCACTGTCGTTGGCATCTACTGACTGAGGAGGTACTCTTTGTCAGCCACAGTGCGGGGCTGTCACATCACATGGGTACCCTCACATGGTGCCATTTTGCAGTTGAAGAAACTGTAGCTTGAGAAGCTAAACTGGCCCAGGGTACCACAGCACACAGTTGTCAGAGCTGGGTATCAACTCCTCTTGTGGTTCTGCTTTCTCAACCTTTCCGTATGCTGAGCATGTGGCTTTTTAAAAACACTTTGCAGCCAAAGGAAGTGTGTGTAGGTGAGGATGATAAGACCTTGTGAAGCAGTATTTCCCCCCACAAATAAATGTGCCAGTTCTGACTTGTTTAAATTTGGTTTCAATTAGGATTTTTATCACTTGTAGATCACACCAGCGAAGAGACAGCTGTCTTAACTTTACTTCTCAGATAGTGACACTCCGAGAAGCAGCTGATGAGAGGTTAAAATAGCTTCTAGTCTCCTAGGAGCTTCAGCACATTTTGTTGCTGTGTAAACCTCTGACTTGCCGGGAAATTGACTGGTAAAGCATTTTGCTTTTCATACTGGGGTGCCTGATGCTGGTGTCTGGTATATTTCATATTCAGCTGTGCTGAGATGGAGGGAATGGAGAGATTGCCCAAGGGCCTTGGCTTATATCAGTGAGTGGCCTTTGTGGTGGTCAGGACAGTTGGGGAGGATGCTGGGACCAAGCTCACAGAACACTTAACGTCTCGAGTCTCAGCTCCTCCATTTGCAGCGTGAGCATTAGGACCTTTGCCCTGCCTGTATCTCCGGTTCTCCCTGGGGATTGGATGAACAATAGAATGTTTAACACAACTTTGAGTCTTATAAAGTGCTTGTGCACTTGTTTCAGGACCAAACCGAGGGTTGGGCTGCCTCTTCCTTTGTCCCAGTATCAAGATGCAGATGAACTGGGAGAGAAGGGAGTTTTTTTATTTCTGCAACTGGTTACAGGGAGAAGGCCTGGAAATTATCACCAGACCAACTCAAAATTGCAAAGTTTTCCAGAGCTTATATACCTGCTGAGCTATATGTCTATGTGTAAGTGCACATTCATCTAAAGACATAAATGATTAACTTGGTCTAGTCTATAAGATCTAAGTCCTGAAGACCTTCCTCTGGAGCCTCAGTAAGTTTACTTAATATAACTGGGTCCAGGTGCTGGGGTGATTACCCTTATCATGTCTCCTGCTAAGTCATGGAGATTTGGGGAGTTCCTTCAGACCTCCAGTAAAACTTACTTAATTCTAAACAGGTCTTCTTAAGAATTCCTTCCTTATCTTGTCATACTTCAAGGCTCAGGAAAGGCCTAGGCAAAACTCTTTGTGGGCTTTTGTGTAAGGGCACTGGTTCTGTCAGCTTTTTTTTTTT
>NW_016107315.1:7265722-7431141 GCF_001604975.1 Cebus imitator
GCTCACTGCAGTCTCAGCTCACTGCAACCTCCGCTACCTGGGTTTAAGTGATTCTCCTGCCTCAGCCTCCAGAGAAGGTGGGATTATAGGCGACCACCACCATGCCTGGCTAATTTTTTGTATTTTTAGTAGAGACAGGGTTTCACCACGTTGGCCAAGGCTGGTCTCGAACCCCTGACTTCAGGTAATTCACCCGCCTCAGCCTCCCAAAGTGCTGGGATTACAGGTGCAAGCCACTGCACCCGGCCAGCTTTAATATTTAACCTAGCTACTCAGTCAGTGCTGCAACAGTTGTAATGGAGTCCTGCTAGCGAGACACTTCATACCACACACTTCATTTTTAGGTTATTGCTATAAATGGCCATATGTAGCCAAGGCATCTATTTGCAAACAACAGAAATCCATTCTGGTTTTAGAAAGAGAAAACAAAGTGCTTGCTGTTTTAAAAATCAAGCCATTCACAGCTTACCAGGAGTAAAAGAAAAAAATTATTAAAAAGAAAAAAGGATAGCCAGCCTTAGAGGTACATAGCCTGAAAGAAGCCCAATATTTCATAAGAAAATGGAAAATGGCTTGATGAGGAAATTACTACTGCCTTCCAGTACGACACTACAGTTTGCTCTGTTGCCCCTGCACCCTGGACTCAATCTTGAATCAATCTTATTGCAGCTCCCCCAGAAGAGAAGTCTGTGCCACCCCAGCCCCACCTCCCTGCAGGTCACAGCTTGCCATTTGGAGTCTCTTGTGGGTATATTGGATCAGCAGGGCCAGAGGATTTTCCTGTTGCAAGGCAGGCTGGGAAAGTGAGTGGGGCACTTTTGGTTTCTGTAGTGAGGGGCAGGCTCTTCCTCTCCAAGACTCAAGGTGGAGCTTTCCTAAGTGAAGGGAGGAGCTCGGGCTCTGGGCAGCTCATAGAATAACTTGGGAACATGGTGCAGTGGACACACCAGCCTAGTTGAAGTTCAGAGACCCAAGGTCTGGTCCTGGCTTCTGCCCTTCTCTTGCTTTACACTTCACCTGGATCTCTTGTGGACTTCTGGATATTTACGTTGTATGAATGATTTTTATTTTGGGTTGGGGAGGGAGTCGGTGACAGCAACTCTTTAGCCCAGGTTGGAGTGCAGTGGTGGAATCTCGGCTCACTGCAGCCTTGACCTCTGGGCTCAGATGATTCTCCCACCTCAGCCTCCCAAGTAGCTGGGACTGCAGGTGCACACTACCACTCCTGGCTTTGTGGTTTTTGTGGTAGAGACAGGGTTTCTCCATGTTTCCCAGGCTGGTCTCGAACTCCTGGGCTCAAGGGATCTTCCTGCCTCAACTTCCAAAAGTGTTGGGATTACAGGCATGAGCCACTGAGCCAATACCCCCCCCACACCATTAATTATTTCTTTGTGTTTCTTTTCATCCTTTCTGCCCTGTGACCAGAGCCTACCTTGGTGACTACAGTAGCTCTCAGGCAGCTGGGTGTGGCCTCATGCAGGCCACTTTCTCTCCTGGGTCAGCCTCTTGAAGAGGAGGTGGCATGTGGTCTCACGCAGAGGCTCCTCAACTCAGCCATGTGTTAGAGATGTGACCCAGGAGTAGGTGGGCTCTTTGAACATTCAGATTCCCAGGTCTTACCATGGAAGATTCTGATTTGATGGGTGCTATTTATAACCGTTCCCTGGGCTGCTGCTAGTTTATCCTCTGTCAGCTCATATCTGAGGCCTCTGCACCCCTACCACTTTGTAGTTTTCTTATTTTTCTCATTTGGTTTAAGAATGGATGTGATCACACTTCTCTGGCTATTAGGCAGAAAGCACACCTAAGCCTTGGGACTGTTTGTTTGAAAGAATTTTGAAAGCCTGATGCAATCAGAAAGCCCCTGTTTAAATGTGGACCTATCTTTTATTAGCCATGAGCTATTGGTTAAGTTTCTTAGTTGTCCTGAACCTGGTCATTTGTATGCAATGATAATACCGGATCCCAGGGTAGTTGTGGGGGCCAGAGGCCCTGGTGTGCACAAGTGTGAAGTGTGAGTAGATGAGCAAGCAACACGTGGCACCATGCAGCTGGAAGGGACTGTCCCTCCAGACAGACTCAGAGACAGCTGCTTTCCTACTGTCCTTGAGGTGAGAAGGTGACTTTCCTAACCCATATCCAGCTTGTTTTTTTCTGGGGCCCCTTTGCTTTCTGGCCTTTGCTAAATCCTCTTTATAAATGATACTGTAATCATATTGTTGCCACCTCTCTACCTGTCTTCCAGCTTTTCATTACTTGTGAGATAAAGTCTGTAGCCCATCAGGCAGGCCCATCCCACTTCCCCAGTGCCCTTGGATGTCACCATTCTTTCTGCTTGGACACAGGGCTCAGCCTCTCCACACCCGCTCCTTCTAGTGACCCCAGCATTCCCCTGCCTGCTCGCTCAACCTGCATCTTCTCTCTTCTCTCCCTGGACAGCTTGCTCACCTGGCCCCCCCGGGTGTCCTCAGGTCCCACCTTCTCTCATTACCAGTGGGACTTAGGCTTTGGACGAACTGTAGGGTGGTTATCTGTTCACTGTGTGCTTCCCCCTTCCCTGCCCCTGACCTCCCTGAGGGCAGCCATCTTGCTTTAGTCACCTTTTTGTTTGCCAGATGACAAGACTGGGAGACACTCTGTAAATATTCAAATGAAGAAGCAACTAGGCAGGCACACAGATTTGGGAGTTGGATGGGCTGAGATTTTCCTCAGAGGAAAACAGACTTGCCCATGAGGACAAGTCCAAGAGTTTATTTAAAAGTGTGCAGACTGTGGTAATGATATCAGCAAGAAGAACTTCACTGGGTGACTGTGAAGTTAGTTAAGTTTCTACGATCTGCAGTTTAGGCATGGACTAGGGGGTGCTCTGACAGCCGTCAACATTGGAAAAAAACTGGGCATTTTAGTTGGTCACAGGCTTTGAATAAGCCAGTGGCGTGACATGGATACAGGAACCCTGATGTCCCAGGTGTGGTGTTGGCTGTTGGTTGGTTGGGAAATACCTATTCTTTTTTTTTTTTTTTTGAGATGGAGTTTTGCTCTTTTGCCCAGGCTGGAGTGCAGGCGTGATCTCGGCTCACTGCAAGCTCTGCCTTGTGATTTCAGGCGATTCTCCTGCCTCAGCCTCCTGAGTAGCTGGGATTACAGGTGTCCACCATCACACCTGGCTAATTTTTGTATTTTTATTAGAGATGGGGTTTCACCATTTTGGGTAGGCTGGTATTGAACTCCTGACCTTGTGATCCACCTGCCTCTGCCTCCCAGAGGTCTGGGATTACGGATGTGAGCCACTGTACCAGGTGGAAATACCTATTCTTTTAATAAATTGTAGCTCTTATTCCCTTGACCCACGCCATTTTAAGAACAAATCTACCCACTTGAAAGGTCACGTAGATGCTATTGAAGTTGGTGCATCTGGTGCCAGACAAGAGGGAAGGCCATTGGCAGCTATCAGGAAAACTGTTTTAGGGAACCCAGAATTGACGTAAACAGGACCATGGGACTAGGGTGTGTAAAGGGTGTCATTTACAGGGGCCACCCACTGAGGTTTTCAGGCCCTTGCTTGCTGTCTCTGTTGGATCCAGCGAAAGTGAACACGTAGTGGTTGAGGTTGCTCCTCTTCCTCCTCCTCCCTCCTGGGCTCAGCCTCAAGATCCTATCTACCAGCCAGAGTTGGTGGAGAAGGGTCACCTTCTTTTGCTCTACAGTCCTGGCAGATCTGGAGATGGTTAGGTAGCAGCCGCATGTCTTCGGGACCAGAGAGTCTGGGTGGTTGTTCCAGTCCCCAGAGCTGACCAGGTGGACCTCCTGTGCCTGACTCCTGGTTGTCTACTGTGAGGCAATGGGGAAGGGGTTTTTGGGTGCCACACAAAACTGTCTCCCACCAGGGGAGGGGTCTTCTAAGCTGCATGGACCTTATCATTTGCCTTTGTGATTTGCTCGCTGCTGCTCCCATTGTGAGCTTAGCATGGTGAGGAAGTCCTAGCTGTTGTGAGTTCTGCTTTGTGGTGGAGGAGGCTTTTTTACCCTCCAAGAAAACGGAAGTGATGCGGTAGGGTGAGAGGGTGGGGAGGGGACTGCATTGCTCATCATCAGTTAGTTTCTTAACTGACATTTTTAGCTCCTGATAATGGAGATGTCTGTACTGATTTTAGAGGGCTTAGTCGCAGTCGGCTGCTACGTTTGCTGCAGTGGTTAGAGTCCAGGCTGCAGAGGGACGCTGGTGTGTGCAGGCTCAACCTGCCCTCTTCTGCACCAGCAGAGCTGGACTTTTTTTGTTTTTTTCAAGCTTGAGAAAGGTCTTTAGGCATTGGCAAGGCCGTGTCAGGCCTGAGTGCCAACCATGGTTTCCTGCTTTCCCACTGAGCCAGGTGAGGGTCAAGAGAATCTGTTTAGGGTATGAATCAAGACAGTGAGCCACAGCCAGCTAGGCTCCTCTGGTTACTTTTATTATTAAATCATTTTGACAGCCGAATTAAGGAAGATGGAAAAAATACTACCCACAGTTGAGTGTGAATCCGTGGCCTTTGGCCATTTTCATGTATGGTAGGTATTGCCATGGTTGCGATCATGATTATGTAGTATAGGACTCTTCCCCCGGCGTTCCTGTGTGTATATGTTGCATGGTGCTGCCCGCACTATTTTAATGCCTCTTCTGGCCCATCTCATGAATGGCTGGCCTGCATCACTGCACCCTACAGGTTCTGGGCTCACTGTATAGTTCCAGTTCTCCCTATTATGAGAAACACAGCTCTAAACACCTCTACATGCATTGCTCTTTTATTTCTTTGCTCTTGGTCAAGAAATGACGATATCTGGGGCTCTTGATAGGTTTGATCATCTCTCTCTGATATGACACCAGGAAGAGCTGTCAACTCTGTAATGTGATGTGGAGGAGCCCTAGACACCCTTGAAACAATTTGCATGTGAAAGGTAGGGACAGGAGTAGGACAAGAGCAAAGGGCAGAGGTTCTAGTGGGAATCAGCCTACACTGGAAGCCTGCCCTGCCGTTTGGGCAACCTCTAGCTGTGTGACTCTGGATGGATTACTTAATTGCCCTAGGCTTCCATTTTTCTCATCTGTGGAAGGAGAAAGGAGTGCTGACTTTATTATATTTTTATAATGATTATTGATTATATTTGATAATATCAGTACTACTGTTTAATTAATGGAAGAATCAGTTGCCTGGCATACTGTTACTATCAAAGAAATGATAGCATTGTGAGACATGCAGAACAGAGACGAATGGCATTTGGGTTCAGCCCTGCCCAGAGCTCACCTTCTAATGGAAAATCTTTCAATTTTATGCAACCTAGTTAAAACCGCATTCCCAAGAAGCGGGCAGGGTTGGGATTTTTGTCCTCATTTTGCAGGAGAGAAGCAGAGGTGCAGATACTTGTTGGAAAGGAGGATAGAACAGACAGCTAAGGCATAAACATTCGGTGTATGTGGTGGAAAGAACCGCGCATGCAGCAGCAAGTAGAGCTGAGCTGGGCTTCTGTTTATGTCCCAGAACTTGAGCTCTACCTGATGGAGAGAGTATTAGGTATGACATGCACAGACCTGGTCCAGCCTCAGTTCTTGCATCTGTGCAATAAGGCTAGTGATAACCTAACATGTGGGTGCTGTTGGAAGGCTCAGACAACAGAAGTCCTGCAACATGGGAAGTTAGCATGTGACTCCTGCCTCCCGGGGTGGTTCCTTTAGTATTGGTCCAGCTGCTGTTAGTGCCAGGTGCTGCGAGCAGTGATGGACAGGCCTCTGAGAGGTTCCAGTTTAGGAAGGAAGACAGATGTCAAACGAAATCTCATGCAGGGAAATTCAGGTAAAATCATATGTCTGGAATGGTTATCATTAGAAGGCATGGGAAGAACACCTTTCTGCTAAAAGTGGTCCACACAGGGGAATGTGCTGAAACCACCCACTGAGTTTTGTGGTGGGGTCAGAATTAAGGATTCTGTGGGGAAACTTCACGGATGTGTGATGCCTGTTCTTGTAGCCGGGGAGGCCTCTTGACATCCCTGAGGGAATCAGATAGGTCACTCTTAATTTGATCCTTATTAAAAAAAAAAGTTTTTTGAATTGTTAATTGATAAATAATATTTATACATTTATGGTGTACAATGTGATATTTCAATATATGTATACATTGTAGAAAGACTAAACCAAGCTAATTTAACATTTTTGTAGTGAGAATGTTTCAAATCTAGGCTCAGCAGTTTTGAAATCTATGTTGTTATTAAGGGACCACCATGCTGGGTAGTAGCGCCTTAACGGCGCTCCTGCTGTCTAACTGGAACTTTGTATCCTTTGACCAAAATCTCTCCTTTCTTCACCTCTGCCAAGCCTAGCCTCTGTAACCTCCTTTCTGTTCTCTGCTTCGGTGACTTCTACTTTTTATTTTTTTATTTTAATTTTTTATTTTTTTGAGACGGGGCCTCTGTTGCCAAGGTGGGAGTGTGGTAGTTCAGTTACAGCTCACCGCAGCCTTGACCTCCTGGGCTTGGTTGGTCCTTCCACCTCAGCCTCCTGGGTAGCTGAGACTACAGGTGTGTGCCACCACACCTAGCTAATTTTTTATATTTTTTGTAGGGATGGGATTTTGCTGTGTTGCCCAGGCTGGTCTCAAACTCCTGGCCACAAGCAGTCCACCCGCCTTGGCCTCCCAAAGTGCTGGGATTACAGGTGTGAGCCACTGGCCGGCCAGTTCTGCTGTTTTAGATTCTTCATGTAAGTGAGATAATGAAGTATTCGTCTTTCTGAGCCTGGCTTGTTTTGCTTAGCATAATGCTTCCCAGATTCATCCATGTTGTTGCAAATGACAGGATTTCCTTTTTTTTTTTTTTTAAAGCCTGAATAGTATTCCATTGTGTGTATGTACTAAATTTTCTTCACTCATTCATCTATTTATGGACACCGGTTATTTCTACTTGTGCCTCACTTTCAAAAATTAAAAGTTTATCATCTACGGAGACTTGGCCAAAAAAACATAGCACTATCAGAAAAGGATAATGTGCTCCATTCTCATGCTGCATTTAAACGTTCCATTTGAAAAATGGACTGGGCATGTGGCTCATGCCCGTAATCCAGCACTTTGGGCCAAGGCAGGAGGATTACTTGAGCCTGGGAGCCCGAAACCAACCTGGGCAATACAGTTAGACCTGGTCTCTACAAAAAAAAAAAAAAAAAAGAAAAAATGCTGTGCATGGTGGCATGCACCTGTAGTCCTAGCTACTCCCATGCCGGAGGCTGAGGTGGGAGGGTCACTTGAGCCCAGGAATTTCAGGCTGCAGTAAGCTGTGATTGCGTCACTGCATTCCAGCCTGGACAGCTGGACAACAGAGCGAGACCCTGTCTCAAAAAAACTGCAAACATAGATCTGTTGCTCTTCTGGTAGGCCTTCTGTCACCCAGCATGGATCTGGGCCCTGGGTCCTGGGTTCTTGTTAAGTGCTTTCTTGGTTTTCATGTCAGGGCAAGGGGTGGGTGAGAACAGAGGGAATATGATCCCCTAAGAGGGATGCAGCAAGAGCCAGGGTTCAAGTTAGGCCCATCGCTGATGGACAGCAGGACTTGGAACACTGCAAGATGTCAGCAGGCAGTTTTTCATGGTGCAGGGTCATGCGGGGCCCTGTACCACATGCTGGACCCAAACTGCCTTGTGTAATCCTCATATGCCCCTGCTAAAGTATCGCCAGCCCCACTTTCACAGCAGAGGAGACAGAGCCTCAGGGAGGTCCCACCACTGGCAAGCAGTGTGTCCTGATGTTCCCTTGCCTGCCCAGTCAGGGCTGCAGGCTGGGGCTTCTTGCATAACACAGCACCTCCTATAGGGAGGTCCCTGGAGGGAGTTTGGAGCCAGGCTTGTCTTCCCAGAGGAACTGGTCCAGTCCCGCTGCATGTGAAGGAAGAAGAAGGGACTGGTCTTTGCCCTGCCCTCTGTGTGACCTTCCAAGAGGTTATTTCCTGCTGGGCCAGTGTGGGTGAAGTCTCAGGGCAGTGGGAGGGGCCTTTTGCACACTCATGGTTCTGCTTGTTCCCTCTGCCGTCTTCCCCTGCCGTCCCTCTGTCCCCATTCCTACTCATCTTTTAAGGTGACACTTCCTTTGGAAAGCCTCCCTAGACACCTCTTATGACACCCACAAAAACACTACCTTCCCTGGCTGTTGACACCTTCCCTTTTCCCCTGTGGGTCACCACCCCCTTGAGAATCTGAAGAGCTCCAAATTCCTTGTCCACCAAGATTCACCTTCTCATACCCGCCTGTGTTTCTGCCTGGTCATTGACCTCTGGAATCTGTGCACCCGGGATAAGAATTCCCCACCCTGCTCTGTGGGCACTAGGTGCCTACTTGTTCTTCTTTCTCCTCAGTACCCACTGTGGAGTATCTGGCACAGGGGAGCCAGTCAGTATTTGTCGACTAATAAAGTTTGCTGGAGGAGCTCTCTAATGCCTCCCTTGAGCACTTGCAGCAAGAATAGGATCAGACTTGACTTGGACTGGCGCCCCACACTCGCGACACACGCAGGACATCTGGGCAGGGCTGTGTGACGGGCCTGGAGAGTAGCTGCGCTGGCTCAGCATGCTGTGGCCTGGGCCTTGAGGTGCCGTGTGGATGGTGGGGCCCAGCCTGCCTTTTCTGAGAGGAGTAGGCCCTCCTTTCCACCGCCAGGGGCACCTTGACAGGCACTGTCCCTCGGCCCTTGTCTGCACCTGTGGTATCAAGCCTCATCGCTTTCTCTTTGTCCCCTAAGCACCACCACCTTTTTGTCAAAGGCGCCTTCCTTCCCCCAGTGAGTTACCAGCAGAACCTCAGTTGTTTCTGCTCCTCCCTGTCTCCCCGCAGCACTCAGGCACCTCCTTGTTCTAGTCCACCGCCACTGACCTAGTTCTGGTCCTTATCTCCAATCCTTATCTCTAGCCTCCTTGCTGTACTCCCAGCCTGCAGCTTGGTGCTTTGTTCTTGCTCTGCTCAGAAGCTTTTAGGGAATGCCTGAATCCACCGGAGAGCTGTGGCTCTTAGCTAACCCCAACCTCTTGGATGGTAGTCCCCACCTTCTGCTGCTGACTCCTGGTGAAGCACTGAATGGGGAATCAGATCTGTCTCCACCTCACAGATCATCTGGCATCATCTTCTGATGTCTTGGTAAGCAGGTGTTACAACACTGCCCTGTCTGCTCACAGGATTGCTGAGAGCATCTGATGAGGATGATGGGCGTGGAAGCTTATCATAACCTCTGCAGAGGCACACTGTTCTGGGCCCGTACTCTGCTGGCTTTTCTGCAGCCCTTTCCTTCTTGCCCTGGCCTGATTCTCCCTGCTCTTCAGGCTCTACTGCCACATCTCCCAAAGCTGCAGGCTTTTCTTCTTCATCATTTCCTTCTTGTAATAGTGATATGATGTCAGTATGATTATCCTCATTCTTATAGCTGAGGAAACTGAAGCCAGACAGTTCGTATAACTTGCCCAAGGTCACACAGCCAAGATGAAATAGAGCCGGGATTTCCCCACTCCTTCACATGTGCTCTACCACTGTGCTGTGCCCGCTGTAGTTGGTGTCAGGCCTGTGGGTACAGACTGGTACAAGTGTGTGCCCTCGAGGAACTCATGGTCTGGTCGGCAGATAGAGTGGATGCCTGGACCAAGTCATCCTAGCAGCAGATCGAGTGTGGGGGACCCAGAGTGAGGAGCTCTGCAGCCTGACGAGATCTCAGCCCGCCCAGGAGAAGCAGAGCCTCTCCCCCCAGCCCCCTCCCAGTCTCTGGGCAGTGGATATCTGTGCAGTTTCTGGTCCCAGGCATAGTGGCATTCAGCCCACTTCCTATCACTCCATCTTCAGGGTGAGTCAGACTCCAGGTGACCGCCCTACCCCCTGAGTGCCCTTGGAACACAGTTTCCACTGTAGCCGCACCCGACAGGAAGTCCCTCCGCCCCAGCATGGGGCTGCACTGGCCCTGAGACGGGCACAAGGTGACACTGGGGAGCCTGCCAAGTTTGCCCCAGCATTGTCTATCTCTTCCTGTCGCCTTCAGGCACTATCTGAAGTGCCATCTCTTTTTTTTATTTTTTCCTAACCCTGGGCCCTAATCCGAACTGGAAAGGCTCAAAGTGGGGCCAGTTTGGCCTCTTCTTAGGTGGCTACGATTTTGAGGCCTTATTTTTGACTGTTAAACAGAGGACAGTGTCCCATGGACATTATGGCAGGCATATACAGAGCTAGTGAGGCATGTCACCTGGAGTTGGAAAGTGTTTCTGTACCCATGAGTTCCTGTTGAGTCTCTAGCTCCTTCGGGAAGCTAAAGAAGGGCGGGAAGACCCTAGGTGAGAAGCTGAATGTCTCTCTCTTAACCCTTTCCTGCTTCCCTTATTTCCTTCTGGAAGGAAGAGTGCTAGGCAGCAGCTCCTAAAAGTTTGAGTCCCTGGGAAGTCTTAGAAGAGGGAGGGGCTTATTCCTCATCCCCTTAACTCAAGCCTTCCTGCTTAGGCACACCTGCCCCCAGTGATAGTTCCCAGCCCTCATTTTAACCTTAACTTCCCCCCAAATACAGACACACAAACAGCAGCAGGCTGGGGCAGGTCCAGCCTGGGAGTGGAGTATTTCACCTGACTTTTGGTCTTTCCCTTTCCTCCCATGACACATCTTATAGGCAACCATGGTGCCCTTTCAGGGTGTTGGCCCTTATGCTGGGCTCAGCACTGGAGGAATGCCTTGTGAGCCCTGCCCCTGACATCATCCGGTAAGGCTGGGCTCGCCATGTGGGCCTGCTCTGCAGGCTGTGACAGTCAGTGCTCTTCTCTGCTCTCATGTCTTTGTAGGCCGTTACCACTCCCAGGAATGAGCTGCCTTGTAATCCCCAGTGGACATTCAGAATTGAGTTTAAGGGTTACTTCCTTCCCTGACAACACCTATCCTTTACTAATTCACTAAGTGTACAAGATATTTAGTAAAACTTTCCTCACTACTTACGGCACAGAGTTAAATTTTCTAAGCCTGCTCCTTTGAGTAGACTTGAGATTCTTGAGGACAATGTTCTTACTTTCTTTATCTTTGTGCCCAAGGTAGACCTGGCCCACAAAAGAGAGTGGGGGTCGGCGGGGGGTGGGGATGTGGTGCAAGGAAAGAGAGATCTTCATCTTAATCTGGGTGGGACGGGGCAACAGGAGGACATAGAGCAGCCTCTCTTCTTCCTCCCTCTCTTCTGTAGGCCTAGTTGTTGATTGACCTGCTTTTAGCAGTAGTCCTACATTCAGGCAGCAATGTGGATTGATGCTGCCCGCACACTTCATGTGCCATCCAGAGGCAGGCGTACTCATCCAATGAGGGCTCCTTCCAGAGAGAGGAGATTGAGGAGCAAGCCCATGGTTGAAACACTGAGTCTGAGCAGATGAGATGGAGGTATGTCCCAAAACTGATAAACCGCTAGCTGGTCTGATAAAGAAAAAAGACACAAATTATCAATGTCAGTGAACATCACTACAGATCGTACAGACATTGAAAGGATATTAAGAGAACAATATAAGTCACTTTGTGCCAGTAAATTCAGTAACTTAGGTGAAACATATATCTTGGAAGACATAAATTAACTACACTGACTGGAGAAGAAGTACAAAATCTGTGTACTTCTATAGCCAAAATCTTTTCCCAAAGAAAGCTTCAGGCCAGGATTGCTTCACTGAAGTCTTGTTGAATATTTAAGGAAGAAATAATACCAGTTCTACACAGCTCTAATTTTATTTGTAACAGTTTTGTCCCTAATAAAAAGGATTTCAAACATTAGGAAACAGGTCAGTCAAACTCTGTCCCGAGCAGGGCTATATTTGAGAACCCCTGAAATCCTGCCTCAAAGGCTTCTTCCTCCTGAAGGTTCTGGGGGGAAGTGAGGGCAGGGGTGTAAGACGTGGAGATGTGGGCAGGGGTCAAAAATGTGGGAGTGCCTCCATTAATAGGCAAGTAGGCTATGGGGAGGACCCCAGCCCAGGCCATGACTCTACTGCCCTGCAGCCACCAGCGTTCCTGAGTTTGACTCTTCTGGAGTTGGTGGAGAGGGTAGCAGTTAAACTGGTAGAGTTTCTGAAGGTTGTCTAGCCCAGGCTCTGGGCTAGGCCTTGAGATGCTCTAGGAGATGTCCCCTGCTGAGAGGTTCTTGAAGGGGTAGTGAAGCCTACATGTGAATAAGAGTGGACACAGGCCTGTGCCCTGGGCCTGCAGTTAGACCCTGATATGCACTGGGGAGGCCCAGAGGATTCCTTTGCCTGGGAGTCTTAGAAGGCTGCCTGAGGAGGTGGCCTTTGAGCTGGCCAGATGGTGTGTTTTCTTGGGGGCTATCAGAGTAGATATTTCAGGATTTGAGAAAAATGTGGGGTGTAAGAGTGTTCGGGACAGAGCCCAGTGTGAAAGGAGCATGGGATGGTGATGAGGCATTGGGAGATGACCTCCTGGTGAGGCAGGTGTGAGGTTTAGGTGAATGCTGTTGTCCTGGGGGTGTGGAAAGCTTTGAGCAGAAGTGCAGTGTGGTCTGACCAGTGTCTTCGAAGAGGAGGCCGGGAATGTGGATTGATAAGATGGAGAGAGACTTAGGGGAGATATATTGGAAAAAGAGAGGGAAAATGCAGGAGGCAGCTGCATTCTCAAGAGTAGAGGGGAAGCCTGGCTGGCAGGCAAGAGTGGAGAGGAGTGGCTGGGGGCTTGGTTGTGGTGGGGCCCTAAGGAGGTGGTAGAGGAGACTAGGGGTTGGGAAGGAGGGAGAAGATGGTGAGATTTGGGAAGGGTGGGGAGTGGGGAGTGGGAGTGGCGAGGCATTGAGTCTGATTTGAGGGTCTCAGGGTGAGCGAAGTCTAGATTCCTGGGGAGGCTGTGCACCTGGGACCCTGCCTGCTTTCCTACTGAGTGTCCAGCAGGGCCTAGGCTTGGGCTTGGGCTAGCTGTGGCTGCATGTGAGCACACAGGGCCAGGTCTGAACTGTGTGGGGAGTACAGGAGAGGCGGGTGGAATCAGAGCTCTTTAGAAACTCAGTGCCACTCTTCCATTCTTGAGAGCCTCTCTCTCTCTCTCATCTCCTTGGTAAGAACGCAGGGCCGGGCATCAGGACGACCTGGATCCAGACTTGCAGCTACCACTGATAGATTCTGTGACTTTGGATAACTCTTTTCCTTTTCCCTGACTGCCATTTCCCAGGTTTTCCCATGGGTTAAATTGAGGACCTAGAATGGGTGATCCTGCGAGCCCTCCAGGGCTGAGGCTCTTTGAGTCTGTCAGGTAGTGGGGAGCTTCAAGACTGGTCTGCACTTCCCTCCACTATCCCAGGCAGCAAGGGGCCACACCTTGTGATTCAGGCCAGCATCACCAAAAGCGATTTTCCTTCCCACAAATGCCCATTGTCCTATCTGAGAATCACTCTTTGTGAGGAAGACTGGGGGTCCACCTCATCTCCCCCACTTATGTAGCCTGTGCATTTGTTTACCTGCTCCTGCCACAGATGTGGATCTTTATCTTTTCTGAGCCCCTGCTCTTTGCACCCAGGCTGGGGTCATTTTTAACCTCATGCTGTCTGCAGAGCTAGTGCTGTACCCCACCCACCAGATTGCTGGGCATTTTTTAAAAAAGTCATTTAGATTGTTTGGTGTTTTCTCATTTATTAATGAATAACTTGACTGTTACTGAGGCACTTGAATGTCTCTGGGACTCCAGGAGGGTGGTGGCAGCTGTTTGACCTTGCTTGAGAGCTGAGAAAGGGCATGGTATTTGCAAAGCACTCCTCCCAAAGGCTAGACACTTGCCTGTAGTTCCCACCTGCTTCTGCCAGGTGGTTCAGGTTAACGGAACCCCTGTGGAAAGGAGCCTTCCTGTGTGGCTGGGGGTCTTGCCCCCACCAGCCCACTGTGGGGAAAGCAGAGCCCTTTCTGCTTTTCCTTCTCTTCCCTTACCCAGAGGGCAGGTGTCTGCCACTCCTTCCCGTGAGGCAGGCACTCCAGGGAGTGGCTTTCAGGGTGTCCGCTGGTTGGGAGTCGGGAAGGAATTTTTTGCTAGAATGTGCTGGCTCTGGCTTGTTTTATCTGCTAGCCTTTAGTCAAGGAGGGCTGCATGTGTCAGCAGGGCCCCTGTGGAAGCCCCATCCAGGTTCCAGCAGCCCTGGGAGCCGTTTGGAGAATCCTCACTTGTTTCTGTGAAGCATTTGTACTCTGTTCTCCCTTCCCTCTTTGGCCATCACCAAGCGTCTTGCCCAGCAGAGGTCGGCGGACTCTTCCCCAGTGTCTCCTCTGTTTGTCCATTGCCTAAGAACACTGGCCAGAGCCCTCTGTGTTCAGCCCTTGCCTGCCTTGACTGTCTTACCTGGCGTCACCCCCTCCCCCAACCTCAGTCACCTGCAGGCTCTTCAGACCACACCCTGCCTTTGTTCAAACTCTGCCCTTCCCACTCCGATTCCCCTATCCTGTGTCACCCAATTCTGCCCAGCCCATCTCTCACCCATCCCCCGAGAACCATGCCCCATGTTGACCTCTCCCATGTAGCTGCTGTCACTTGGTCAGTTATTTTGTTCCTGCTGCCTCATTACCATGAGATGAGCTGCCCTGAATTGGGTCAGTGGGCACTTGATCTGTTCACATGACAAAAGCCTTTCTCTGGGCCAGGCCTCCAACCTGGTTTTGGTAGCCTGCTCCCCAGAGGTTGTGTGGCCAAGGAATGGCGGGGTCTGGTCGATGCTTGCAGTCTCCTCATAAAGCAGATGCCACTCTTAGTAACGAAGTTGTCAATGGCATGAATAAACGTCTAGGAAAGGTAGTTTGAGCAGCTGTTTTACTTAGAATTTCTGTGCAAGCTCCAGCTCATTGTGTGTCCATCAGAGCAGACTCCCTGTAGAAGGAGCTCACAAATCTCTCTCAGAATAGTGCTCTGTGAAAGTTGAAGGCAGGGCGCTGCCATAGTGAAGTGAGCATTGTCACTTTCTGGAGGGCCGACGCTGGCATGCAGTGAGACCCCACGACAGCTCTGTCTTGGGGCCTCTCAGTCCATGCCCTGGGCCTAAGGCGTGGTCGCATGAATTGAGCATACACACACACGCCCTGTGTCAGTGTGACCACGGCAGGCTGACCTGACAGTGGCAATCACATGATAAGGGAGGACTCCAGGAAGACGTTTTCTGCTGCAGGTAAAAGCAGTATGGTAATTTCCTTCTATTGTGGCCCTCAGGGCACCTGAGGACAAGGATGACAGCTCAAGGTTGAAATGAACATGATTCTCTGGACTTAAGAGATACAGATAGTAGGAAGTTAAAAGAACCAGATTAAGAAAATTTTCATGGAAACTTCACACTAATTCCCCTTGCCTCTGTCTCCCTGAATGTAGCACAGGCCTGGGCAGTGAGTCTTGTTATAAGCCTGGTCCTAGTTCATGTTACTTCTAAAGCAAACCAAACAGGTATTTCTGGAGAGGCCTCTGGCCTGAAAAGTGTCTCAGGAGGCTGAGCTCTCATCCTGCCCTGGCTGCTGGTGCTTCTTTTCCCTGTCTTTCCAAGTTTAGCAAGTGGTTCCATCCAGACCCATGATGGTGACTGGTGGCCTGCCAGCATGGCCCCTCCACGGCACCAAGTGGCTGCATTTCTCACCACCTAAAGCCATCCAGCTCTTTCTGCTAGTGTCCTCTAAGGGCCACCATGTACCTGGGACTGGGCTGAAGTCATGGATTTTTAAATTCTTCACAGGCAGTGAGGCTCCAGTTGTGCTGTGAGATGCAGCAGGCATGTACCCTGCTTGGAGTCTGGGACACCAAGCTGGGCCATGCCAGGTGCCTGGCTTCTGAGATGTCCTGTTTATTAGCTCCCTAGGCTGTGTGGACTGGAAGTAGGTGCTTTCAGCTGAGCTGGTGGTTTTCTCCCTTTGCAGGACAAGGAAGATGGGGAGCCAAAGACCAAGCAACTTAGAGAAGAGGAGGAAGAAGGCGAGAAGCACAGGTAATGCCGTGTGCAGCTCCAGGCTCTACCCTCCACTCCAGCACTCATCAGTCTCCCAGTCCCTGGGTCCTCTCAACTCTGTTCAGTCTCTGCCCTGTTCCCTCCCCTCTTCTCCCTGCCTATGGCTGCCTTGTTCAGACCTTAAAATCTCAACTCTCTTGCCGGGTGCGGTGGCTCAAGCCTGTAATCCCAGCACTTTGGGAGGCCGAGGCAGGTGGATCACGAGATCAAGAGATCGAGACCATCCTGGTCAACACGGTGAAACCCCGTCTCTACTAAAACTACAAAAAATTAGCTGGGCATGGTGGCGCATGCCTGTGGTCCCAGCTACTCAGGGGGCTGAGGCAGGAAAATTGCCTGAACCCAGGAGGCGGAGGTTGCGGTGAGCCGAGATCGCGCCATTGCACTCCGGTCTGGGTAACAAGAGCGAAACTCCGTTCCCCCCAAAAAAAAAAAATCTCAACTCTCTCCTTCTGAGGCCTTCTCTCCCTCCTTTCCCTCATTTTCCATCTGGCTGTTACAGCCCCCAGCATTTTCTTTTTAGTCCTTACATTATGCCTTTTTACCATTCTCACACACCTTTCATGACGTGGTTCTCCATTGCTTGCTAAGTTTGTGCCCCTTCTGTACCTGGCTTGTGAAGCTCTGCGTGGCCCCTCTGGCCTCATCCATCCTCTTCTAGCTTCCCTCTAGCCAGAGCCCTCTGTGGTCAGCCCTTGCCAACCCTGGCCATTCTCTACACTGAGAGGCTGGTGGTGCTAAACGGTGAGTGGGTCTGCTGGTGCTGGGCCTGGGGCTTTTTGCTGGGCCTTAGTCCTCTTCTCTTGAAGGTCCCTGGCTAGTGATGGGAAGAGGAAGGCCAGTTAGTTCCTCCTTTGCCATGTGACCCCAACATGTGTGGCTTTATGGGTGGCTGCTGGCACAGTTTCTCCCAATCTGTGGTAACTATGTATTAGAGGCCCTTTGGTCTTCTGGTTTGTTCTTAGGTTCCTAAAGTCTAGAACTCTGGTTGGAGCCTGAGTTCCAGTTTCTAGGCTTTGATGTGTTAGCGTTTTTTTCCTCTGATCTCCCTCCTCCTCCTCCTCCCTGAGAAAGAGGGGTCACTGGTTAGCAGGTGGGTGGGTCATACAGCAGTAAGAGGCTTGAATGTTGAGCCATGTGGTTGTGAATCTCAAACGTGATGTTGAGTGATGGAAAAAGCAGGTTTCAGAATTGAGGCATGCAGGGCAGGAACACAAAATGATATATGTGTGTTACTCAGTCAAGAAGTACCGACTATTGGTTGTCTGCTCTGTGCAGGGCACCATTGTGGGCCCCTGGAAGGCAACAGCGGACAGAGGACAGCCCCTACCCTCATGGAACTGACATTTTCTGGAGGGAGACAGGCTGTTAACAAAGAAGCAGGTGTGCGATAAGGTGTCCGGTGCGCCCAAGAACGCGAAAGCAGAAGTGTAAATCCATACAGGAGGGGTGATGACTCCAATTCATGCCTGGGGAAGCAGGGAGGACACAGGATTAGGGAAAGGCTCCATGATGTGTGGTTTTTTTGTTTTTATTCTTTTTTCGAGATGGGGTCTCACTCTGTCACCAAGGCTGGAGTGCAGTGGCGCTATCTCAGCTCACTGCAACCTCCACCTCTCAGGCTCAAGCGATCTTCCCACCTCAGCCTCCCAAGAAGCTGGGACCACAGGTGCGTGCCACCATGCCCAGCTAACTTTTTGGTACCAAAACAACACAATTTGACCAGATTGCCCAGGCTAGTCTCGAACTTCTGAGCTCAGACAATCCACCCATCTCGGCTTCCCAAAGTGTTGGAATTCCAGGCGTAAGCCACTGCGCCTGGCCAATGATGTGTGATTTTGTTTTAACAAAAGAAAAAAGGAGGGGGACAAACCTGTCTTGAATATGGCAAAATGTTGCTTTTATTGACTCGTCAGGAGGTGAGTACATGTGTTACGTTATTCTCTGAACTTTTCTGTGTGCCCAAGATATATCATAATGCAAATAGCGTGGAAAAAAACAAAGGGCATGTGTAGTTCCAGGTTCCTGTCAGTGAATTCTAGATAAAAGAGACCCTGGCTCGTGAGGACCTGCTCCCTGCTAGGTCTTACAGGTCAGTTGTAGTGGAGCACAAGACCTGCTCATAGGCCTTGTCCTGAGCCCACTGAGCTGGGTAGGTGCTGGGCCCTGTTCTGTTTTCTCACCGCAGCCCAGGAACCAACCATGCTAGTCATTGAACTGGGTTCTGCTTCAGCTCATTATATTCTTCTGCTTTGCTCTCATCTGGCCTCTTCTGAGGCAACGGAGCGTGGTGGAATGGATTTGCCTCCCAATAGTTGGGAGCTTGGCTTGCGGGGCTGAACTTCTAGAGACTTTGGGCAGGTGGACTTCTAGCATCCCTTTCCTGGCAGGGCCTGCTACTTGGATCACTCCCTTGGTTGCCAGGAAACCTAGTCTTAGCAAGGACTTGTGCCTGTGTCTGTAGGCCCCAGAGAAAAACAGACTCTTCTGACTAACAGATGCAGAGCAAAGGGCTTGCTCAGGTTATTTAGGAAGGCAGATTAGAACACTGGTTGCCCTAACACAGGGCCAGACCCATGTGGACTCCACTTTAGACTGCAGGGTCCAGGGCTGGACATGATGGGCTTCCCAGGAAGAGCAGGATGCAGCAGAGGCTGTGTCCATCCAGGGAGGAGGATGTTGCCTTTTGTTTGTACCCCAGGTCTGGTAAGAGGCTCTCATGCAGGATGCTTATGGATTGGAACTGATTCCAGAGAGCCCCCTAGGCCATAGCCCCTGCCACAGCCTCCTTTGCCACTGGAGAGAAAGAGGTGACCTTCCACTCCATTGGAAGGATGACCCCTGAGGACGTTCGCCAGCGAGCATCTCTCTTCCTTGGCTGCTGGGAGGTGAGAACAGCCCACTTCAATCAGGGTCACTCTAGGTTAAGCCCAGGTGCTGGGGGGACACCGTGCCGGCACCAGTCTTTCCAGGGTGTGCTGAGAGGAGCACGGTGCCTGCTCTAGGCTGCCTTCAGCTAACACCATCCTGCTTTCAGTGGGACAAGGCCTCATGGAGAACCTGCCTTTTAAGTCTGGAATCCAGAGGTTAGGGCTTGGGCAGCAAAGGTCCAGAGGCATGACTCTGTAAAGGATGGGTGGAATAGCCTCTTGTTGGGGAGGCATGAATGGACATCACCCCAACTCTTTCTTTATACAGTGTCCCTGGGAGCCCCTTCCAGCCTGACCCCCTCACCATCTCAGGAGTGACGCCAAGGAAGTTACACAGATCTGCATCTGAGACCCAGGGCCCAATCTGGATGGGAAAGGCTGAGTTGTCTCTGATGCTCTCCTGACTCAGGCTCTGCAGGGAGATGGAATGGGTACCCTCCTCTTCCCCTTCCTCCCTGGTTTCTCCTCTTATGCCCTGACCAGGATTCCTCCCTGAGTCATTCCATCCCATACTGCCACTCAGCTCTGAACTTGAATGACTGGGTGATCCCAGTGCCTGCTGCCTGTGAGTGCCTCGGCTCCCTATGTCCCATTAGCTGGCAGAGAGCAGGGTCTGTCTTCCTCAGTTACCCTCCAGGTCACCCAGTGTCCCTTGCAGAGGCCTGGTGGTCAGTTCCATATATTGATGTAGCTAGTTCATCATGCTTAAATTTTTTTTTTTTTTTTTTAAATTTAGGGACTTAGGGAAAGAACACATGATGAAAAGATTCATGGTCCAGCAGCAGTCCCTGAAATGAAAGGACCGAGACAGATGGAGCAAGGTCAGGCTTTGGAAGTGGTTCCTGGGTTTGAGGCCAAGCCCTGCCAATTATTAATTCTCTAACCCTAGGCAAGTCACATTGCCTCAGTGAGCCTCAGTATCTTCAACCAAAGATGGAAAAAATAAAAATAAAGCTTGCTTCACTTGAACAGAGCAGATGCCATACCTGCTTCCCAGCTAGTGCTGAGGCTCTGGGCAGAAGGAAGGCACCGTGAGGCCCTCCTGAGAGAGTTAAAGACTCTGGGCATGCCTTTACATAAAGCATGTGCCAACTTTGCAAATAAGGCAACAGTTGGGGGACATGTGAGGCAGTGGATGGGAGTAGAAAGAAGCACACGTGACCTAGAAGTTTGTGATTAGGAACCACTTTGCAGAGCCTCGCTTATTTGATATATTAGATAGTCCTTTGAAATAAGCTGAGTGGCCTCATTTTGCAGATTCATTCGTCTAACCAGATAACATTGTAGGGCCAGGGTTTGTGGCTAAGTAAATGAAAATCCAGCACGATTGGCGGGAGCCATCCCACGACCTTGTCCCTCACAAGCCACCTGCCTGCCTGCCTGTGTTCCTGCCCCACTGCCCGAGGAGACCTTTTCAGAATTATTTTAGCTGTTCTAACAGTTCCTTTGCCTTTCCTTATACATTTTATAGTCAGCTTGTTAATATCTATTAAAAGAAAAAAAAGCTTGCTGAGATTTTGGTCAGAATTGCATTGAATCTACAGATTCAGATTCCTTTTTAAAATTTGTATTACTCTCCTGGGATAAATCCTGTCCCATCCCCATACAACCACATCCCCAGTGGGTGGGAGTGAGCTCCAGCAGGTCATCCAGCCTCGGCTCTGTGAGAAGAAAGGATACATTCCTACCCCTAGATGGGCCCCTGCTTCTCTGGGCTGACGCTTCCCTGGCTCTGCCAGCCTTTTTGTTGCTAACTCTGTAGAGGCTTGGATGACCCATCTCTAAGGCAGCTCCCTTCTCCCAGCCCCCTGTGTACTGCCCTGATAAGATGTGCCCTGGAAAGCCGGCCCATGGAAGAGGGCATGCAGGGGCGTTTGTGTCAGCTGCTTTTGTTTTTGTTTTTTTTTTAATTGCTCTGTCACTTCTTCCTGTTGGGAAGTTGACTGATATGTGCCATGGAGGTGTGTCTAGGGCAGGGTTTGTGGCTGATAGCCATTGCCACCCTGCCTTGTGGGATGGACTGTTGGGTTGGGGCTGACAGGTGGGAGGAGAAGGGGGGAGGCACTTAACCAGGAGCACTCGCCTTCTCCTATGCCAGAGAGTGCCTGAATAAGCAAGTCCCGAACTCCCAGCCTCCACAGCCACCACCTACCATGGCTTTGTGCGGAGGTCTGCGCATAGCTGGAGCAGTCGGTCGCCATCAGAGATAGTTGACTGAGGCTGGGTGTCACATATTACAAAAGAAATGGGGCCACTAGCCTTCCTTCTTCAGAGATGGAAGATCTGTTCCCCAGCTCAATGTGTGCATGACCTTCTCATGGAGATTTCCCACCCCTGCTAAGGCCCAGCCCTGGCCCAGTGCCCAAACCCTTGAGTCCAGCCAATGCCAGATGTCTCTGCTCTGCATGCTGGGCCCCAGTGATGGTTTCCACACACCAGGGTGGAGCACAGATCATGGTGGTTTGATCCATGACATCAGCTTGATTTGGCATATATTGCTCCACTCTAGTGGTACCAGCAGGGCAGCTCCCATCCACACCTCCCGAGTTCTTTCAGTCCCACTGAAGAGGATGTCTACATCCGGGGATATCCCAGTCGTGGGCAGTGGAGATCTCCTGCTGAAGCAGCAGGCAGGGACCTGCTACTGGCTCGTTTTTCCTGACCCTGTTTCTCGGGAATAGGCCTGGGAATGTGGGAGAATGAATCAAGAGAGAACTGGTTTAAGGAAGATGGTGAAGGCGACTCACCGTGTGCTGGCACTGGGCCCCTCCCTTCTGGGTAGGGGTGCGGTAGGAGCACAGCCCAGTCCTTTCTGTGGACCATGAGTCCTGATAACCTTGTGTGTCCCAATCTTAGCTTCCGAAGTGCCTCTTAGGAAATCTTCACCTCTCTTCTGGAACTCAGTGTGATCTGACTTTATAGGTGAAGAAACCACAGTCCAGGCAGGTGAAGTGACTTGACTAAAATTTCCTTGGCTAAAATCTCCCAGCTTTTGAAAGGGAGTGGAGCTGTCCCTGAGACCCTTCCCTGTGTGGGGAAAAAAGGAGTCTTTCTTTGTCAGGGTACAGCAGCGGCTGGCAGTTTGCCGCTCAGGGCAGCCTGATGAGGTTAAGCACCATCCACTTTCCCAGAGTGGTCTGTGGGTTAGATCGGGCCCTGGGTGGGTGAGGGGCAGTGGGCTGGCTGTACAGGCCCCATACCCCAACATCTGGGCCCAGCATGCCAATGTGGCCAACCCAGTTCTTACGGGTCTTTGGGGCTTAGCTTCTCTGCCATAAACCTTTACTCCTTTCTTCGTTTACAATTTAAATGACATTTACATAAATTAGGGATTTTTTGTTTGTAGAAAACTTAGAAACTACAGATGAAGATATATCTGTGCATATCCTGCTGTTCTGTAACCTTTTTTTCATATGCCGTGTCATGACTATCTTTTGGTAAATATACTTTAATGAAATTATCTATGGCAGCTTAATACTTCTTTGAAAGTACCATGATTCATTTTTTTTTAGTCCTGGATTTTTTTGTTTTGTTTTGTTTTTGGCATATCAGTTTTTTTCTAATTCCTTAAGTACCCACTAGCTATGGGTTTTTGGGTTGGATGGTTCAAGGTTCAACTTGTCAATGTAGAGCACCGTGGTTAGGTTCTGCAGCGTCCAGGATGAGAGCGGCTGCAGACCACATGGGCAGACGTGATGGCAGCTCCGGCAGGGCAGCGGCCTCATTTAACTAACACTTGGACCTGCTCATTGCCTGGAGCAGCTGTTGGCTGTTTATAAGCCATCCCTCAGGGGCCTTTGGGCAGGCCTTGGTGCCCACACATAGCCATAGCTGTTGATCTGTCTTGGTGGGGGTGCCCATGCAGATCTCATCCCCAGCCAGCTCTGGCTCCTCTGGCCTCATTGTTTTTAAGGCAAGGGCTTGACTATACTACTTCTGAAGCTCTTTCTGCCTCTAAGACTTGTAGCCCATTGTAATTTTTAGGGCTGAGGAAGGCTTCTCCAGGCAATTGGGAGAGCTGAGAGGCTGGGCTCCTGTTGAGGGAGGGAGTTTGCAAGATGATGCCGTAGGCTAAACTCCACCATGGGGTGGGCTGCAGGAGTTTTTCCGTTGAGGAATGCTGAGTGCCCAGAGCCCTGGCAGAGCCATCTGCAGCCTGGCCAGACCCCAGTCACTGCATCAAATAGCTTTACTCCTCTGTGGTGATTGCTGGTCCCCGAGGAGCCAGATGCAGGAAGCTGGTGTGGGGTCCACCCCAAGCCAGAGACCAGGGTTTGGATTCTGCCTCTGGCTCCTCCTTCAACTCAGGCACCTTGGAGAATCTTTCTGGACTGTTTTCCACATTGAGAAAATGTCAGTGACAACCTCTCTGTGGAAGAGAGGTGGCCTCTGAGAGGCCATGTGTGGAGGCTGCCTCTGCTGGGGAGGACACGTTATCCCATGCTTTATGGTTTGCAGTTTCAGGTGGGGGCACAAAGGAGCTCCCACCCCTTTTTCCGAAACCCTCCGAGGACATGTTTGCCAGGGCTTGCTTGGAGGCCTGTCCACCCCCTGGGGCTGTGATGTGGCCCTGTCCTGCCTGTGGTCACTTCTTGTGTTATGTGCTCCAGTAGACCTTGTCCTCTGTGTGGCTAGAAGGGCAGGAGGCCTGGGGTGGGCTGGATAAGAGAGGAGAAGAGAGCTTTTATCACCCTACACTGTGCCCGATTTTCAGGGTGGGGCCACAGTTGCCTTGCTGGGTGACAGCTGAAGGACAGTCCTCTCCAAACAAAAACATCCCTCCATAGCTTGTCTGTTTTCAGTATCTGCCTTCTCTCCTGATCTGTACCTTACCTGTACTAAATTGTTCTTTGCCCTCACAGTGTGGTGGTACTTTAGGCCACTGTAGGGCACTCTGCCAGAAGAGAGCCCAGAGGTGCCATAGCTATTATGAATCCTGCTGCCAGGATCGTGTGTATGTAGAATGCTTTGTTTTGCTTCCCCCTGTTCTGATACTATTTCTATGGAATAATTTCCCCAGAGCAGGGTTACTGGGTCAAGGGGTTTAAACATTTTAATGGCTCTTGAGAGAAAGACCAGATCAGCCTCTAGAGCAGTTGTGTACATCATTTGAGGTAGTTGCCTCTCCCCTCATTTGCATGCTTCTCTCGGGTTTGGCCTCTGGCAGCAGCGAGCGAAGTCTTGTTATTTATGTTGGGGACAAGGGGTCGGTCTCTATGTGCAGAGCCTAAAGCAAACAGAGGGTTATTAGGGGCATGTTTGAGTGTTGTGTGTTTTCCTGGCAGAGCTCCAGTGTCTCTGTACTCTGAATATTAAAAATAAAAGTGTTCTTTGATCAAAGTTGCCTGTCTCTCTGGCCAGTGCTGGCCTCTGCAGGGCCTGCAGACCCATCCTGGGCATGGTCTTCCCTGTGGTCTGTTACTAGGAGGAATGCCTCACGGCAGCTCTC
The DNA here is from genome assembly GCF_001604975.1 of Cebus imitator. Classification (NCBI taxonomy): domain Eukaryota; kingdom Metazoa; phylum Chordata; class Mammalia; order Primates; family Cebidae; genus Cebus; species Cebus imitator. Next base: position 7,290,070 of record NW_016107315.1, read on the forward strand.
TCTCTGGCACCTAAGGGGGCCTGTGTGGGCAGGAGGGACGGGGGTGGCCAGGTGGAGGACCTTGTCAGGGAACAGGCCATGTGGGACTGCCCGGTTCTTGTCCTGTCTCTGCCTCCCTCCAGGGGCCCAGGGTAGGGGGTGAATATGGAGTGGCCTCAAGATATAAGGGATGAGAAGAGAGGCTAGTGCCCCAAAGGGTAAGCTTGGTAGCATGAGTGAGTGAAGTGGACCAGGGGCCGTGAAACCCCCATGAGCAGTGCAGACTTTCTCTGAGGTCAGTTTGCCAGTGATGGGGTTGGATCAGATTCATAATCTCAAAGCTTCCTTTCATTTCGCCATTCTAGAACTCTACTCTGGTTCTATACTTAGCAGAGAACATCATCTTTCTCCACCTGCTTCCACTCAGTGGCACGTATGGAAGGTGTGAAAAAGCACCCTAGGGGTGATTTCCCCTGAACCTCCCTGGCCAGCCCATGTTGGAGGCTCCTGCAGCTGGCCTGGAGCAGAGTAAAGGAAATAGAAAAGGTTGGCTACCCATTTTAGGAGGAGACAGAAGGAAACTCAATAGAATGCAAACTTGGCGTTGCCCCGTTGCTTTGCCACAAAGAAGTTGCTTAGGGGTTGGCTGCCCCAGCCCAGCCACATTTCCTGCCCTCTCTATCTGCTGGGCACTTCTTTGCTTCCAAATGTCTTCCCAAGTCATTGAAAGGCTCAGAGACCCCCAGGCCACCCATAAAGCTCTTTCCTGAGTGCCTTCTGAATTCCTTTTTTCAGCTTGGGGCAAATGTGTGCTGAGCCCCTCCTGGAGCTGCCTGGTACCTTTAGGGCAGGTTGTGAAGGACAGATATGCAGCTGTCACCGGACCACATGCATGGAGTGGGGCTGCTGCAGAGAGGGTAGAGAGGCAAGTGGGGCAAAGAGGGTGCAGGAGAAGGGCGGTCACTGTGCCTCAGGGTGAGTAGGGACACTGGGAGGGGCCCACTGGGCCACCTCCTTGAGCTGGCTCTTGAAGCATGATGGACAGGGAAGTGTGTAACTGACAGGGCTGGTCCCTGGAGTGGCCCCAGGGACATTTGCTGGGTGTGCAGGCTGTGGTTCAGGACCATGTGAAGAAGCTTAGACTCGTCTTGGGGACACTAGGGGCCCTGAGTCAGAGGGGGTGCCAGTGGAAGCACTGAGGTGGCTGCTGTGTCTGCTCCTGTGGAGGTATAGCAAAGCTCTACCCAGACACTGGCTGCCGGTATAGGGTGGATTGTGACTGGCCTAGGGCATTTGGTGCAAAGGTTAGTGTCTTAGAAGCCATTGGGCTTTCTGGGCTGCCGTCTTTCCATAGGCTGGAGCAGAAAGCCCCGAAAGCATGGCCTGGTCTCTGCTTCCCTTTGGTCTCTGCTTTCCCTGGCCCTAAACCACAGAAGCTGGATACCACCAGAGCTGAGGTTCTGGTGCTGCCTGACTCGGAACCCTGCCACAGTCCTCTGCTGCCTTCCGGTGCCTCTGCCTGTTTCTTCTTTAGGTTTCCTTTTGACTACTTGGTTGGTTGTTTCTGTGTAGAAAGAATACTGATTAGAAATTCTGGAAACTACAGAAAATCAAAGCAAGTAAAAATTACTTAGAGCTGGGTGTGGTGGCTCACACCTGTAGTCCCAGCTATTCAGGAGGCTGAGACGGGATGATTGCTTGAGCCCAGGAGATTGAGTCCAGCCTGAGCAACATAGTGAAACCCCATCTCTCTCTCTGTTGTTGTTGTTTTTTTGTTTTGTTTTGTTTTTTGAGATGAAGTGTTGCTCTTCTCGCCCAGGCTGGAGTGCAATGGCATGATCTCAGCTCACTGCAACCTTCACCTCCCTGGTTCAAGTGATTCTTCTGCCTCAGCCTCCCAAGTAGCTGGGATTACAGGCACCCGCCACCACACCCGGCTAATTTTTTGTATTTTTAGTAGAGATGGGGTTTCACCATATTGGTTGGCCAGGCTGGTCACAATCTCCTGACTTCAGGTGATCCACTTGCTTCAGCCTCCCACAGTGCTGGGATTACAGGCGTGAGCCACTGTGCCCGGCTGAGACCCCATCTCTTATAAGAGAAGTCACTCCTAGAGATAACCACTGTCAGCATTTTTGTTTTTCTTTCTTTTCTTCTAGCTAGAGCTAGTACCTTCTCCCCTTAGCAACCTCCTCATGCTTAAATTGGGGTGGCAGAACCAGTGTTTGGCTCCAGTGGTCCTCAGAAAGGTGGCTTCCAGATGCCAGGGACTGCTGGTGAGTGCAGGCAGCTTCAGCATTTCCTGGCCAGCTGACAAGATCAGGTGTCAGCCTGCCCTGCTGGTCTGGCTGGTACTGTGTTGTTACACCCTGCCCAGTCTCCAAGAGCTGTGGCGGCCCTGGACGCTGTAAGGCTATGGGAGCCCCTAGAATGGCGGCCTGGGCCTGCTTTGTGTATGAGCCTGTTGTCTGACTATTTGCTTCTTGACTTTCCTTTCTAATCTCTATTCTTGTCCGCTTTTGGATTTTTTTATTTTTAATCATTGCACTTTCTTCCTTTGTTAACTTGTTAATTGTATACTCTCTTCCCTTTCTTTTAGTAATTTCCATAGTGGAAACAACATACATCCTTAACTTATCAAGGTCTAATAGAAAATAGTAGCGATTTTACCATTTCCTATACAGTGCTAGGACCTTAAAACACTTTAAGGCTGTTTGCCACTCTTTCTGCCTTTTGTACTATTGTTGCTGCATTTTAAATCCTCTAAATCATTATTACTATTTTATACAGTCAATATTCACTTAAATTTACCCGTGTATTTACCCCTTTCCCCCCTGCTTTTTTTTTTTTGAGACGGGGTCTTGCTCTGTCACCCCGGCTGGAGTGTAGTAGTGTGATCATAGCCCTCTGCAGCCTGGCTCCAGCAATCCTCCCGCCTTAGCCTCCCAAGCTGGGATTATAGGTGCAAGCCACTGTCTTTACCCTTTCTGAGGCATTTTATTTTTCCCTGCAATTCCATATTTCTGTCTGAAATCATTTTCCTCCAGCCTAAAGCATTCCTTTTAGTATTTCTTGAATAACAGATCCACTGATGTCTAATTCTCCTAACTTCTCTTTGTCTGGAAAAGTCTTTCTCATGAAGGCTTCTTAACTAGATTTAGAATTTATTTTGTCCACACTTACGTGACATTTATTTTGTCTGCCCTTCTGAGATACCATTTCATTGTCTTACAGTTTCCATAGTTTCAGTTACAAGTCAGCGGTCAGCTTTAGTTTCTGCCCTTAACGTACATTTTTTTTCCCCTATTCAGGCCCATGAAATTGTATGAGGTTGGTGCAAAAGTAATTGTGGCTTCTGCCACTATGTTTAATGACAAAAACCGCAGTTATTTTTGTACCAACCTAATAAGAAGCTCCGCTCACTCTCACCTTTTCAGCTGTTGCATGTAAATAGACACTTTCAGGAGAAAGAGGGGCGTGATGTCAGGCTCACTTTGTTGTACTTCCCTCATCTCCATGATTGCGGCCCCTGGAATCCTTGTTGTCTTGTTGTTTCTTCAAGGACAATTTAAAAAAATTATATATATAAATATATAATTATATATATACTGTGTGTGTGTGTGTGTGTATTTTTTTTTTTTTTTTTAGACAGCCTGCAGCTTAGGATGGAGTGCAGTGGTGCGATCTTGGCTCACTGCAACCTTTGCCTTTCAGGTTCAAGCAATTCTCCTGCCTTAGCCTCCCAAATAACTGAGATTACAGGTGTGTGCCACCACATCCTGCTAATTTTTGTAATTTTAGTAGAGACAGGGTTTTGCCATGTTGGCCAGGCCTGGCTCAAACTCCTGACCTGAAGTGATCCACCTGCCTTAGCCTCTCAAAGTGCTGGACTTAACAGGCATGAGCCTCTGGGCCCAGCTGAAATAGATTTTTAAAAATATGTTTGCTGTCAGGTTTGTTAAGCTGCCCATGATTTAACCTCTCTTTTTTTTTTTTTTTTTTTGAGACGGAGTTTTGCTCTTGTTACCCAGGCTGGAGTGCAATGGCGCGATCTCGGCTCACTGCAACCTCTGCCTCCTGGGTTCAGGCAATTCTCCTGCCTCAGCCTCCTGAGTAGCTGGGATTACAGGCACGCGCCACCATGCCCAGCTAATTTTTCATATTTTTAGTAGAGACGGGGTTTCACCATGTTTACCAGGATGGCCTTGATCTCCTGACCTCGTGATCCACCCGCCTTGGCCTCCCAAAGTGCTGGGATTACAGGCTTGAGCCACCGCGCCCGGCCTTTAACCTCCCTTTATAAGGGAGGTTAAATCTTGGGCCTGTGTTGGAAAGGCCAGGTCCCCAAGCCGAACCCCGTGCTCCTTTTCCTCTCCCAGAGACTCCTGCCCTTTGGTAGTGGTAGAATTTCAGGGGTGGGCAGTTAAAAGGGCATTAGGGAGGGAAAGTCACTTAGCTCTCCAAGCTAAGGGCACTGGAGGTCAGAGAGACTGCACCATTTTCACGCGATCACACAACAGTGGCTGCACATCAGATTAGCTCTCCAAGAATGAGTCTGGGGAGGGTGTGATGGGGCTGGATGCACCCAGCACAGCCTTGGTGTTTCTAAATGTGGAAGCTGAGGCACAGAATGGGACCTTCCCATAGTGTTTGGGACCTCGGTGTTCTTGGCTGCTTGGCCAGTGCTCTGGGGTGGCAGGGCACAGTGGGTGCAAGGCTCTGATCCCGCCTCTTGCTTCTGGCTTCGTACTCTTGTCAGCCTTCTGAAGCCTTGGGCAGCGGGTGGGGCTGGAGGCATGGGTGCCTGTTGCTGCTGTGAGCTCTGGGTACAGTTCCCTCTGGCCTCTCCTCTCTCCTGCTGATTTCTCACAGAACTTTGGAGACGGTTTCTGAAAGTGACAGTTCTTTTTCTTACTAATCCTTGCAGTTTTCTTCCCACACCCAGTTTCTCTTCCTCATTTCTCCCCACCCTGTTGTGAACGAAAGCCTTTGCACCCAGTCATGCCCTACTTTGCCTCCCTGTACCTCCGTGACCTGACATGTACCCCCAGCCCAAGGCAAGCGTTCAAGGATGGGGGACAGGGTGGGGTGTCTCTGCTCCTTAGAGGAAGCAGGCTCTGGGAATGCAGGTGGGCTTCCTCGACACGGATGATGCTGGTACTGCCCCACCCCGCCATCCCCTAGTGGTTCAGCCCAGCCCAAAGGCTTCAGGCCCGGGGCCCTGGCAGGAGGGAAGGAGATGGTAAGTGAGCTTGGGGCAGGAAGCAGGTGGAGCTCTTGAATAGGAGAATGAATGGCATTTGAAAACCCCTAAGTCCAAAGCACCACCGCTAGCTAGCTGTGTGGCTGCAGACACCCACTGCCTTGCCTCTGGGAAAGCTTGCTTTCACAGGGCCTTAGGAAGTCAGCAGCACTTTTACCTGGTCCAGATAGAGGGCTTGGGAGATGGAGACTGTGGGAGGCCTGCTGGGAAGTTGTTTCCTGCCTTAGAGGCCTAGGACTCTACTGAGGGACCAGCGGTCAAGAACTGAAAGAGGTACTGAGGAAGGAGGACCCGCGGCCTAGTCTCACCTGGCCAGCATCTGAGGGGCTACTCCTGTATCCCCCAGGGTTAGAGGTCTGTCCCACTGCCTCTGCCTTGCCTTTCTTAGACCCAGCAGCTCCCAGGACCTCTCGCCCTGCAGAGTTGCCAGGGACACCTCCTCCTGGGAGCCTGCTTCTGTGTGTAGGGGGCTGGGATTTGATGAGCCCCTGACCCCAGTGAGTTCTTGGCTCGGCCACCCCTGCCTGAAAAGACCGAGGCGGGAAGAAAATAAAAACACGGTAACTAGCCGCAGCTGCCGCTGGGCAATTCTGGCCCCTGTGGCTCCTCTCTCTTCACAGAGGCCTTGGGGGCTGTGCAGTTCTCAGTGCTGTCCAGGTGGACTGTGGCCTTCCCAGCCTTGCACATGGCCATGCCTGTTTTCACAGCCCTCACGGGCCACTCCCAGCAGTCCTCTCATGTGCTTTGTGCCTTGACCCTGTCCACATCCTCTGCAGGCCCAGGTGCTACCTCCTCCTGGAGTCCTTCCCCTTCACATTCCCACGGCTCACCCCTCTGGAGCTCCCCAGCACTTGCTTGCCTGTCCACACGTCACTCTTCCTCACTCACTGCCACGTGCCCCTGGCGCAGCACACCCAGATGCTTTTCTTTAAGCAGTTGAGATGTACTTGGTGGCATGAGCCCCAGGGCAGGAAGGCTCTGAAGAGGACCAGACTTGGGGAACTCGTGGGTGGCCACTGGCCTTCTCTTTTAGGAATCACTCAGCCCAGGAGCTTTAGCCCTGGCTGGGAGTCATACCTTGCCTTGAGCTCAGATGTGTAGCCACTGCTGTGATCTTATGAAAAGGGTGCGGTCTCTCTGACCTCCAGTCCCCTTAGCTGTCAAATGAGAGACACCCTGTGGATGCTCCCTAGGCCTCCTTGGCCCAGCTCTGAAAGAGAACCATACTCCAACAGAGTAGACGGGACCTCTGAAGGGTAGCCATTCCTGCCAAGTGGCAGGGGACGGTGCCAAGGGGCCTGCCTGATGATACTCCGTTCTGTGCATTTCCTCCTCACCAGGCCATCTCCGGAGAGCGCAGAGGAAAGTCGGGAAGTCACAGGCTATGCAAGTTGTATGAGTGAAAGAATGAGACCATGTCACATACTGACTTCGTCTTTGCTTGTTCTCTCTGTCCTTGCAGGGAACTTAGACTGCGGAACTATGTCCCGGAGGATGAGGACCTGAAGAAGAGGAGGGTGCCCCAGGCCAAACCGGTTGCAGGTAATCGGGCTGCCTCCCTCCACCTCGGCTCCCTGGCACTGTCAGCTGCCCTCCGCCTCGGCAGGCTTTGCTCTCTCTTATTAGAGAATAACCAGCAGTACCAGGACAGGAGTTGGGCCTGCAGGCAGGACCCTTTGTCACCATCTCATGGCAGATGCACACATAGTTGGCCTTTGGTGGCAGCAGAGGCTGTCTGGGCACTGAGGAGGCCTCTTACGCCTTCTCCGTCCTGCTCGCACCCTGAGGCCGAGGCCTTCCAGGGATCTGAGTGGGGTCTGAAGGAAGCCACATCCTCTCACAGGACTCCTGGGCTGAGAAGTAGATGTGGTCATGGGGCCTTTGAGCAGCAGGGCAGGGTGATGGGTCCTGTGGTCCCTGGGTGGATCAGAGACAGGGGCCAATCATTCAGCCATGCATAGCAGTGGACAGGCAATGTGGAGCATTGAGGCAGGGGAGAGGGCCTGGGGTTTGCCTAGTCTCTTGCCATGGCATAGGAGCAGCGTAGCCACCAGGAACTCTGGGTGTCCACACATGCCAGGAAGCTTCTTAGTCTTGCGGATCCCTGGGCCCTTGCCCAGAGGCTACCCATTTTAATTCTTTACATTAGTGGGGTTTTTTTGTTTGTTTGTTTTGTTTTTGAGACGGAGTCTCGCTCTGTCACCTAGGCTGGAGTTCAGTGGCATAATCTCAGCTCACTGTAACCTCAGCCTCCTGAGAAGCTGATATTATGGGTGCGCACCACCACGCCTGGCTAATTTTTGTGTTTTTAGTAGAGACAGGGTTTCACTGTGTGGCCAGGCTGGTCTCAAACTCCTGATCTCAAGTGATCCACCCACCTTGGCCTCCTGAATTATTGTGATTCCAGGTGTGAGCCACTGTGCCTGGCCTTGTTATCGACTTTCTTTTAACTGGACAAGTAATGAGTGAATAAATACATTTATGTTGGTAAAAAGTAAAGTGTTGTCTGTTCAGCCACATTCTAGTCTCCGTCCCCACCTCTGTCATCCATGACATCCAGACACTTCCCTGTGATTTGCTTTGTGTTTTGGGCCCCACCTGCTAGGGTAATGGTGCAGTGGGGGACAGAGGCAGGACAGAGGAGGGTGGGGAACTGGCCCCGCGCCTCAGGTCAGGGGCAAGCCCTCAGTTCTCATCTGTGTCTGGAGGGAGGTGATGCAGAGCAGGAAGGGCACTCATGGGCCCACTGGGTGCCAGGGGCTGGAGGAAGCCCACAGAGCCTGGAGTTGTTAGTGCTTCTGCATTTGTCCCCAAGGGGCAGGACCCTCCTGGTCAGACCTCTCAGAGGCCCACTGTGCTGGCAGCAGCTTGGAGGAGCTGGGAGGTGCCTATGCCCTGGTCTTAGGAGCACACACCTGAGGTGGGATGGAGGAAAAGCCCCCTGTGGCTCTGGCTAGGCCGGGACCCAGAGGACATCCTCAGAGCCCAGGAGCCCTGGGATGATGTGAGAAGCTGGGCCTCACTTTGTATGTATCCAGGCAGCGCTTGTCAGCGTCCATGCTTCCTGACTGACTGTGGGTGGCTGCCTCCCGCTGTCCCATTCTCGGCCATGGGGATTGCCGTCATCTTGGGAAACCCAGGCCCCTTCTCCAGAGCTGCCTTTGCAGGGTCTTCACCTCTGGCTGGTTGGGGGCCATGGAGAGGTGGGAGCAAGGAAGCCTGGGGTCCCATCTCTCCTCGGGGGCCACAGCAGGCAGTGTCCCTGCAGAGTGGCAGCGCCTTTCTCACAGGCCTCCTCTGTTGTCTTGCACCCTCTAGTGGAAGAGAAGGTGAAGGAGCAGCTGGAGGCCGCCAAGCCCGAGCCTGTCATCGAGGAGGTGGTGAGTGCCCGGGCTGCCCTGGCCTCCTTGCTGCTTCTGTGTGTCCTGTTTCTCTTCCCCACCTGCTCTCCCTCTGCCCGCTTCCTTCTTGTCACTTCTTTATTCCCTTGCCACCTGCCTCTTTGTCCTTGTCCCTCTCCTTCCTCCTCCTCTTTCTCCCATTTCTCTCCCTCTCTAGCCTGCCCTCCTCCTTCCCCTGGGGCAGCCTCTCCATCCTGATGTGTGTCTCCTCCCTCTTCAGGATCTGGCCAACCTCGCTCCTCGGAAGCCTGACTGGTGAGTATTGCCTGTGCGGGACTGGTACAGGCCGACTTGGGGGCTCTTGGTGCCAGTGTGGGCCTGGGGCTTGGCTCTTTCCATCCACACGGTGTGGAGACTGGCAGTACTGACATAGAGTTACATGAGATGGCTACTGTTGGAAACCAGTGCTGAGGAGGACATACGTGGCGGGATGGGAGGGGAGTGATGGAGAGGGGCTCAGGCACAGGAAGCAGCAGGCTCCTCACGAAGGCCCTTCTGAGAGGCTGAGAACCATCTGCTCCAGAGCGCCTATCTGAGCAAGGCCAACCGCTGTCCTTGGGGGCCCGGGGTGGAAGGAAGGGCAGACACAGTTTTCTCTTCCTGTTCTACAACCGCAGCATGTTCCCTCTGGCTCTGGTTCCCTCCTCTCTGAAACAGAGGTCGTCATCCTTCTTGCTACTCTGGGACAGTATAGGAGAGGGTGCTGTGGCGGTAGGGCTGTATCCCTCTCACCTGATTCTGGGTCGAGTCACCAGCTGAGGTTGTTTTAATTTAATGAAACAAAGCATATGTCCTGGGAAATGCAGAGCCAGAGAGAACGGACTGACTGCTTGTGCACTTCTGGATACCCACAGTTGAGGTGCTGGGCCTGTGGCTGGAGGAGGAGCAGGGCCCACAGTGGGCCAGAGCAAGTCACCCCCGATAGTGACCAGAGGACCAGACCAAGAGAGGGTCCTTGAGAAACCATCCATCTTTGCATGCCTTGTTTCAGCCCCTTGTGTTGGGTGGGTCTGTGGTGCTAGTCCCCCTGCCTCAGTGGGACAGGGAAGGATGGTTGGGGCTAGGTTTCGGAGGGTATAGAGGAGGAATGTCCTGGCCTCTTCCCCAGGGCAGCCCCCTCAAGCAACCAAGCATGACTCCTAATGCCAGAGGGCCGCAAGAGGAGAGGAGGGGGCCCAAGACCACACCAGGCCAGGCTTCAGCCGTCTGCTTCTCTTTGCCTCCCTGCTCCAGGGACCTCAAGAGAGATGTGGCCAAGAAGCTGGAGAAACTAAAAAAGAGGACTCAGAGGGCCATCGCCGAGCTGATCCGTAAGTGCAGGGCCTGGCAAGGTGGGGTCCTGCCCTCTGGGTGGTGGCCCAAGCACAGGGCCCCTCCCCACCACTTCTGTCTGCCATCCATCCCAGGTGAAAGACTGAAAGGTCAGGAAGACAGCCTAGCCTCTGCAGTGGACGCTGCCACCGAACAGAAGGCCTGTGACTCCGATTGAGGCATGCCCTGCCCTGCTACGTGCCTGTCAGGCCTGTCCTGCAGGGGGTGTTCTTGGGCAGGGATTGGGGCGAGGCTTGCCATCGCCTCCAGTTTGGCTTCTGAGCAGAGACTCCCTTCCTGTCAAGTCTGAAACCCCCCCATGGGCGAGGTCAGCTCCTTGTCTCCTGAGTGGCCCCTGCCATTCTAAACGGAGGCAGAACAGCAGCAACTCTGGGTGTGCCTGTGTCTGTACATATGTATGTATATATGTCTGTATATATGTATGTATGTTGAACTTGGAAAAAAAAAATCTCTGGAAATAGACAAGAAAACCCCTGTGTGTGGCAGAAATCTGTCATGTATTTCCTCAGTCTGGGGGTACTGTGGATTTGGGCTCCACGACAGGGTGACTGCAGAGGTGGTACTTAGTATGAATAACCCCTGTGTTGGGCTGGGCATGTTAAGGCTGGAGGGGTGGGGAATGCTCAGCACTGCCTTCTGTGTCCAAGTCCTGGCCCAGTCCATGGTCATTGCGGTCATCTCAAGATCCTTGGGTGATAGAGACAGGGTCTGAGAGAGTTCTTTTAAGACCTCCCCCAGGCCTAGGCCATGTAGTAGTCTGTGGAGTAGCTGGAGAGACTCCCACCCTGGTTCTCTGGGGTCTTCTCACAGTGTGAGAGAGAGTGGACCTTGGCAAACCCCAACTCAGGGCAACTCTAGATTTGAGGCTGCTGGCACTGTGTTCCCCACTCTGCCCAGCCCCAGGCAGCCCCTCTCCCTGCTCCACCAGTCAGAGCTAGACTACGGCCCTCTTGGGACAGAGCCCTTGCATGGGAGGGATGGCCCATTCTGCTAGAGATGGGGATATTGTAGGCTGGGTTTCAGGTGTGGTCATGGACTTTAGATCCCCAAGGTTCTGGCTTTAGGACATGAGCCTCTTCTGTGGAGCAGACTCTCCAGGGTAACTGGCTGGCTGCATCATCTCTGACTGCAGGACTTGTGGCCAACTAGACTTGCATCTCCTCCAGGACGGTTAAACCCTTGAGTTTCCTTTGGGATTTCCCCTTGAGCCTCCTGCCTCTGCCCTAAGCCATTCAGTGTGTTCTTCCTCTCCTATTCCAGAAACACAATGGCCCGTTTCTGGCAGACAGTGCCAAGCACTCTGGTCACAGAGGCAGAGTGGGTTTGTGCACACAGAGACAAGCACACTCACACAACCAGTGAAAAACCCTTTAAGTTAAAATTAGCAACTATTCTTGGAAGGTAATTCCTGTGTGGAAAAGGAACAGAAACTTCTAGCTGTGGGTGAGGGCTAAAGTGGTAGGTGGCCAGCTTCTGCACTGAGTAGTAAGACAAGACCAAGACTCTGACTCCCACATGGGGCAGAAGCCTTTCCAGTATTTCCTAGGTCCAGGGGTACATGCAGGACTGGAGCCAGGCTCCCTCTATCCAGTTGGTAAAACTGAAGCCAGACTTCTTTTCCTGTGAAAAAAGGGGTGAAAACACTCCCTGCATCTCCTGGAATTGCGATTGGAAACAGGATGCTTGTCTGCAGCGGTGGAAGGACTTGGATACCCAGTGACTGGCAACTAGGCTGCCACTGAGCACCAGCTCTGGGACTAGAGTAGGGTTATCCAACAGTACCACAGTCCTGAGAGCTAACGAAACGTGTGCTTCTGATTTTATGACCCTGGATGTTGTCCTGTAAGGAAAAACAGAAAGTACCATGCATCATGAACACTCAAACAAAAATTACAAAATACATGAGAAAATCCATGTCTTAAAGAATGACCAGTAACCCAAGTGGGAGGATTTATACCCAAGGAAACTGAAGTAGTAACAGCCTAAAAGGCTTTAAAAATGAGCATTTGTTTTTGCATCAGAGAGATAAAAGAGGGTCTGGTACCCTTAAGAACAAAGGTTAGACATAAGAAAGAACCGATTAGAAATCTTGGAAAGAAAGAATATAGCTCTTAAAACAAGAAACTTCCTAGAGAGCTAAGTATTAACTTAAAGTCCAAGAAAGGGTTAGTAAATGGGAAGTTAAAGCTGAGACGGTCACATAGAAGGTGGCAGTGACAGATAAAGAAGGCAAGATGGAAGGTGGCTTGAGAACCTTGCCATGCTGATACATGTTCTGTAGATGACAGGAGTTCCAAGAAAAGGAAACCAGAGAAAGAAGTTATTTGAAGAAAGATTGGCCAACCACTTCTTTTTTTTTCTTAAGCAATAAGATACTTTGAAAGAGACCACATTCCTATGACTTGAATTACTGTATATTGTTATAATTGTTTTCTCAGTTACTGTTAACTTGTTACTATGCCTAATTTATAAATTAAATTTTATCATAGGTATTTATGTGTAAGAGAAAACAGTATATATAAGGTTCAGTACTCGACACCATTTCAGGCATCCACTGGGGGTCTTGGCACATGCCCCCCATGGATAAGGAATGACTATATAGCACTATAATGTATTATGGCAATTAAAATCCTTGTATCTGTGAATTAGACAAAGGTGAAGAAACAATTAGTGAATGGGAAACTAGATCTGAAGTTTTCCAAAATGCAGCCCAGCAAGATAAACAGATCAGTAATGTAAAGCAAGAGATTGAGAGACGTGGAGAATAGAATGAAAAGATCCAACATAAAGTGATGGAGTTCCAGGAGGAAAAAAAAAAGTGAAAATGAGGCAGAGGCAATGTTTAACAACAGTGGCTGAGAACGTCCAGAACTTTTGAAAATCACCAATTCACAGATTCAGGAAGACCAGCAAGTCTCAAGCAGATTGATAGGAAAAAATATAAATCCAAATGTTCTGTTTCTTCATCTGGGTGATGATTAGGTATTTTTACTTTATGAATATTCATTGAGCTGTATACATATGTTTTATGCACTTTTCGTATGTTTATTCTAACTCAGCAAATTTACTTTAAAAACCACACTTTTTATTAATCATCAATTGCTACACATAAATTACCCAAAACTCAGGGGCTTAAAGTAATAAACACTTACTACCTCAGTTTTTGTAGGCCAGGAATCAGGAGTGGCTTAGTTGGGTAGGTCTAGTGTGGGGTCAGTTGTGAAGCTGCACTCATCTGAAGGCTGGACTGGGACTGGAGGATCTGTTTGCAAGATGACTTGTGGGGCTATTGAATGGAAGCCCCTGTGCCTTGCCACATGGACTTCTTCACTGGCCCGAGTGTTCTCAAGACGTGGCTGGTGGCTTTCCCAGAGTGGCAATCCAAAAGACAAAGCAGGAAGGAGTGTTGGGCTTCAGATCTTATGATCTGGTCTTAGAAGTGATATTCTGCCACATTCTATTTGTTAGAAGCAAGTCACTACACCCAGCCCACACTTAAAGGAGAAGAATTAGGTTCCACTTCCTGAAGGGGGGACCGTCTAAGAATTTGGGGACTTCTTTTAAAACTACCACATACGTAATCACATTGTGGTAACATTAAAGAGCACAAAGACCAAGAAAATATCTTAAAATTGGAGAGAAAAGACATATTACCTTTCAAGGAACAACACAGCAGCAGATGTCTCAGCTATAACCAATGTTAACAGGAATGAGAGAAAATTGTCATCCTAGAATTGCATACTCACTAACGATGAGACGTGGTTTTTGTTTTTTATAGAGATGGGGTCTCACTATGTTGCCCAGGGTGATGTTGAACTCCTGAGCTCAAGTGATCTGCCCACCTCGGCCTCTCAAAGTGCTGGGATTACAGGCATGAGCCACTGCGCCAGACCTAAGATGTTTTTTAGACCCACAAGGTCAGAGATTCTGTCACCAGCAGACTCTCACTAAACAAAAATCTATTTTGGGGTAATGAAAATGTTCTAAAAGTGATTGTGGTTGCACAAGTCTGTGAATATGCTGAATATGCCAAGGGCCATTGAATTGTACCCTTTAGTGGGCGAACTGTATACATATAAAGCTGTTTTAAAAAATAAACATTCTTCTTTGAAAAAAAATCATAAAGGGTATTTTCAGACTGAGGGGTCACAATCCCAGTTGGAAAGTATAAATGTAAATAAGCACTGACCTTATAAAACAAAACTGTGTTGTGAGGTAAAGCAAGGGCTATTTAGAATACATAACAGTGGTATATAAGTTCAAAGGTAGGAGGTGGTTAGGGTTACAGTCCTTGAAGAAGCTCACTCAGGAAGAGGGGTAAGACTGGGAAACAGGCCGGCTGACATTTCCACATTTCAGGGTAGCCTGAAAAGAGTAGAAACAGAGCGTACTACTTTTAGAGGAGATAAGAAAAAAAAAACAGAAAGAGAAAAAAGTAACGATCCAAAGGAAAGCAGAGGGAAAAGGTAGATTGAGTAGTTGAATCCAAATATGTCAGTAATGGCAAGGTATTAGACTGCTTTTCTTTCTTTCTTTTTTTTTTTCTTTCAACTCAGTTTGCTGGGTTTTTAAAAAACCTAAAGCCAACTGGGTGCAGTGGCTCATGCCTGTAATCCCAGCACTTAGGGAGGGTGAGTTTGCTTGAGTCTCAGGCAGATTGCTTGAGTTCAGGAGTTCAAGACCAGCCTGGGCAACATGGTGAAACCCCATCTTCTACAAAAAAACAAATTAGGTGCGGTGGTGCGTGTCTGTAGTCCCAGCTACTTGGGAGGCTAAGGTGGGAAATGGGCCTGGGAGGTGGAGGTTGCAGTGAGCTTTGCTCACACCACTGTGCTCCAGCATGGGCAACAGTGAGACCCCGCCTCAGAAGCCAATAGAAAGATTGGTGGGGTTAGAAAAGCTCTGTCAAGCACAGGATCAGCCAAAGAACGTGGAGGTGGTGGGAGTGATGCCAGGCAAGGGAGAGTTTCAGAGGTGTCATTAGCTACGTCGGCTTGCTGTGGAGCAGTGATACCTCCCATCCACAGCGGTGGGAGTGTGAAATGTGTAACCACGTTGGAAAAGTTGAACACCTGCATGCTGGGTCCCATCAGTTCCACTCTTACTCCCCTCGAGAACTGTTGCACATGTACACTAGGAGGCAGGAGAGAAATGCTTGTAGAAGCATTCTTGGTGATGGCATGGGCACATGTGTCCACACACACAAACACCAAATCAAAGCCAGAATGTGGTAATAGGTAAGTTGTCATTCTTATAGTGCAATGTTCCATAGCTGTGAGAAGAGCTACAGCCATGTGCAACAAATGGATAGATATTAGAAGCGAGCCACAGGAGAAAGTATGAGCCATTTGTGTGACATTCTGAACAGGCAGAGTGAGACAATGTAAGGACACACGCAGGTGGTAGGGCCAGGGCAGAAGAGCAAGGTGGTGATCGTCAACTTCAGCCTTGTAGTTAGCTCTGGAGAGGGGCCCTTTGAGATAATGACAGTGTGTTTTTCTTGGCTTGAGTGAAGGGAATTTATTCTCTAGACTTATTCATTTTTATACACTTTGGTGTATATGCTGTATTTCAACACACAGGCTTATTTTTATTTTATTTATTTTTTTGAGGTGGATTCTCTGACACCCAGGCTGGAGCGCAGTGGTGTGATCTCAGCTCACTGCAACCTCTGCCTCCTGGGCTCACGCAGTTCTTCAATCTCAGCCTCTCGAGTAGCTGGGACTACAGGTGTGTGCCACCATGCCTGGCAAATTCTCCTGTATTTTTAGTTTTACCATTTTGGCCAGGCTGCTCTCCAGCTGACTTCAAGCAGTCCTCCTGCCTCAGCCTCCCGAAGTGCTGGGATTATAGGCATGAGCCACTGCACCCAGCATATATATATATATATATATATATATATATATTTTAAGAGCAGTTTTACTACATCTGCAGTTTCACTACAGTGGTCTGGATGAGAACATCGAAGCTAAAAAAAAAAAATCACACAAGCTACATGTTAAAATGTTAAAAGATTACCTACAAAGAATTAGTTTCACTTTTCATCAACAGTAGATACCAGAAGATAAAGTTTTCCTAAGTGCTCAGAAAACCAGTGTCAGGTCTGTTCAGTTATCATAAGTAGGGGCATGAAGATGTTTCCAGGCTTATGTCAGTAAGTGTGTACGATGCACTGATCTTTGCTGAAAGAACTAAAGGATGGGATGCTGAGGAAGAACCAGTCTGGGAGTGGGGAGTGGATATGGTAATCAGGACTGTGTTTGGCAGCTACCCACCACCAGGCTTAAGCAAGGAGGGGCTTTATTCTTGTGTTAAGTCCAAGGTGGTACCGTGGCTCCCTGAGGCCACTAGGGATGTAAGTCCCTTCTCCCTATTTGCCATCCTCACTTCCCCCAAGAGGGCTTCTGCACCATCACAGATTTGAGGTACCAGCAGGAGGAGAAGGGCAAAGGGTAGGCTGGCTGAGGAAATCCTGGCTCCCACCCTGTCCACAGGCCTGCCTTCACTTTGCATTGGCCATGACTCTCAGCAGTCAGGAAGGCATGGGGGGATATGGGTGTTTTAAGGTGGGCACTTTGCCAATGAGTTGAGACTGTCTGAGGAAGGTAAAAGATCCTGGGAAGGCAGCCAGCAGTGAGCAGGGTGCAGGGAAGAGCGGTGTGCCGAGACTGGCAAACGCTGGACAGATAGATGCCATTGATGAGCCTCTAGGAAGACTGACACAAAAGAGAAGACACAGATGATGAATATCAGAAACCAAATAAGGGGATCGTACTCCACAGACACCAGGACAGGTAGAGGGCACTGTAAATAACTACCCACGTAAATTCCACAGGTTGTTCAAAGGGACCCGTTTTTTGAAAAGCATAAATACCACATCTCAGCCAAGATGAAATAGATAATTCAAATAGCTCTGCAACTATTAAGGAAAGTGAATTTATTTTAAAGTCCTGAAAAACCTCCAAGGCCAGGTGTTTCATTGGATAATTGATAGGTTTAATATATAACTCTTACCAAAAGCCCAACGAGATTTTTTTTCTGGATATAGACAAGCTTATTCTAAAATGTATTTGGAAAGGCAAAGGAACCAGAACAGCTAAACAATTTTTAACTAGAAGAAAAAAGAAAAAATACTACTCATTTCACTACCCATTGTGGGTTGATTTTACAGTGATAGCAGTCAAGATTGTGACATCAGCAGAAAAAGAGGCAGGATCAGTGAGACAGAATACACAGGCACAGCCAACTTTTTTTTTTTTTTTTTTTTTTTTTGGAGACAGGGTCTCACTCTATCCAGGCTGGCGTGCAGTGGGAAGATCTCAGCTCTCTGCAGCCTCAACCTGCCAGACTCAAGCGATCCTTTCACCTCAGCCTCCCGAGTAACTGGGACTACAGGTGCACACCATCACGCCTGGCTAATTTTTATGTTTTTTGTAGAGACGGGGTTTCGCTTTGTTGCCCAGGCTAAGTGATTTTTGACAAAGGTGCAAAACAAACTGAATGGAGAAAGGATAGTCTTCAACAAGTGGTGCCGGAGCAATGGGAAATTCAAAACAAAACAAAAACCCAAACCTCAGCTCCTATACAAAATTAACTCAAACTGTACCATGGATTTAAATGTAAAATATAAAGCTATGAAATTTTCGAAATGATCAAGAAAAGCTTCAGGACCTACAGCTGGGTCAAGAGTTCTTAGACCTGAGATCCATAAAGAAAAAAGTTGATACATTTAACTTAAAAGTTTTTGCTCCAACAAAGACCCTGTTAAGAAAATGAAAAGCTGCAAACAAAATATTTGCAAACCAAATATCTGATAAAGGACTCATAACTTGAATATATAAAGAACTCCCAAAACTCAACAGTAAGAAAAAAAAATAGTGGACAAAAAACATAAATATTTCACTGAAGAGGATATACAAATGGCAAATAAGTTCATGAAAGATGTTCAACATCATGAGCCGTTAAGGAAATACTAACAAAGATTATAGTATCTTTACACACTTATTTGAACAAATAAAAATAGTGATAAACACAAGAAAGTGGAAAAATTGAATCTCATACATGAGAATCAGGTGGGAATGTAAAATGGAGCAGCCACTCTGGAAAATAGTTTGGCCATTTCTTTAAAAACTTTACACACACTTATATAGCCCATTAGTCGTGCTCCCGGGCGTTTATCCCAGAGAAATAACAAATGTTTACACAAAAACGCATATACAGATGTTCGTAGCAGCTTTATTTGTAGGTTGCCAAAAGCTACGGAAAACATGTCTTTTCGGTAGGGGACAGGTTAACCTGTGGTACATCCGTACCATGGAATACAACTCAGCCATAAAATAGGACTAAGTACTGATGATGCCTGCCACAGCTTGGATCGATCTCAAGGGTGTTAATGGTGAGTGAAAACAATAGGTATCAAATGGTCACATACTATATGGTTCCACTTCTGCAACATTCTTACAGCGACACAGTTACAGAGATGGGGAACAGATTAGTGGTTGCCAGGGGTTAGCGATGGTGGGGACAGGTGACTGTAAGGAGCTGTGTGGAATGGTTGTGATGGAATAGTTCTGTGTATCTTGATTGTGGTGGTGGTGACCTGTATCTACGTACCTGATGAAATGGGATAGAACTGTACACTGCACCTATGTCCAGTTCCTGGTTTCGATATTGTACTACAGTTATACAAGCTATAACCAGGCGGAAGCTGGGCGAATGGTACACAAGACCTCTCTGTGCTTTTAAACTTCCTATCGGCCGCGTGTGGTGGCTCATGCCTGTAATCCTAGCACTTTGGGAGGCTGAGGTGGGTGGATCACCTGAGGTCAGGAGTTCAAGACTAGCCTGGCCAACATGGTGAAACACCGTCTCTGCTAAAAATACAAAAATTAGCCAGGCATGGTGGCGCACGCCTGTAATCTCAGCTTTTTGGGAGGCTGAGATAGGAGAATCACTTTATTCCAGAAGTAGAGGTTGCAGGGAGGTGAGATGGCGCCACGGCACTCCAGTCTGGGTGACAGAGTAAGACTCTATCAACAAAACCAAACTTCCTATGAATCTGTATTTCAAAATAAAAAGGTTAAAAATACAGGTGGTGAGCAAAGAAACTGGTAAAACATGTTACTAAAATATGTGTTTTTTAAAAGTATGCTTTCTGCGTTTAAAAAACAAACATTCTGGGGTCTGGACCACAGTATTGGGGAAGACCAGGGTAATTCAGAATGAGTCTCAGTGATTCATAATCCCCTGAGAATTTGGTAAAGAAAAAAAGTATCAGCCCTGGCCTCAGTTGGAGGGCTACGTGGGGAGGGCACCCTGACGCCCTGGCAACCCCTTTGTCGCAAGCCCTTCCGGTTTTAAGATGGGCCAGTGCGGGCCGGGGCCAGTGCCCATCACTGTGGATGGAGCCCCGGTGTACCTGTTACTGCCTGGCCCATCACTGCCCAGTCACTTCTCCAGGACAGCCCTAACCAACCTTGCAGTGTTCAGGTCCCTCCAGGTTGGGGTTCTCTAGGACATCTGGCCTCTTCATCTTGGGAGATGTGTCAGGCCTAGGGTGTTCCACAGCAGCATGATGCCCCTTCCCCAGAAGAGGACAGGAAAACAAGGCCTGCTGACCCAAAGACCCAGGTGTGGGGCCTCTGGGTTCTCTCTTGCTGGGGAGGCAGCAAGAGGGCTGGGAGGAAGTCCCACCTGGGCTTGCAGAGCCAGGGGCCAGGCAGGCCACCAGCCAGGACAGGGCCTTGTAACCAGAGTGAGGAACTATGGGCTTGGGATCAGAGATATGCACAGCCCCTGAAGTCACAAGGGAAAACTATTTCCATCCTTAATCCCAAGACCATGACTGCCTTTGACGCTTCAACATGTGAGATACCTGCTCCTTTCAGGCGGCCTCTCCATGGGTCTCTGAGCCGGGCTCAGGGCTTGCTACAGCACTGCCCACCCTCCAGGAGCCTGGGGAGTCGGCCATTAGTACAGGGTGCTTCCCAGGGACCCACGTCACGCTGGGTACGGCACCTGGGGATGCAGCTGTGACGATGGCTCTGCCTTTGAGGACCTGACCTTCCAGGTGGTCTCCATATCTGTGCTGGGAGCCAAGCCCCTTGTTTCAGAGCAGTCTGAAAGGCCTTGCTTCCCCAGAACCGTCTGGCTGAGAACCGCCTGGGGCCGTGAGGGTCCACCCAGCCAAGAGGGACGGATGAGCAGCTCCATGCAGTGATGACTTTTATTTCCGCAGTGTCCTCCCATGGCCACTGGGGGGCAGCAGGAGATCCCCGATGGGGTCCCTGATGGGGCACGTTGGTTGACACAGCCCCTGCCAGCAGCGGATCTTCTGTAAAGCAGGTCACCCCACCGCAGGAAGCATTCCTGTCTTTTCCTGTAAGGTCTATGTCATTTGTAAGTGACTGCTCATCAGAGACAATTCAGAGTGGGGATGAGTCAGGCCTGAGACACCCAGAACAGTGGGGGCCGTGTCCTGGGAGAGGAGGTTCCAGGCACTGCTGGGTGTGTGAGGTCCAGGTGGGTATCTCGAGTGTCCACCCAGCCCTGCCAAGTCATCACAGCCTCTCCCCGTCTTGGACTGTGAGTGTGTCTGCATGTGCAGGGTGTGTGTGTGGGCAGAATGCCTGGAGCCTGGCTGGGAAAGGGCACCCCTGGAGGGTCAGATCCCAGAGCTGGCATGCTCTGAACCTCCTGAACTGCTGCTCAGAGCCAAGCAAGCTCTCAAGATGCCCAGTGTTGATCCAGGGACCATCCATCCAGGTGGTGGGGGCCTGCAGGGGTAGCAGTGGGCACCCCACAGAGTGACGGGGTGCTGCCACATGCAGGGACTCCTTTCTTCCTGGGCTCTGGCCTGCCCTGGGGCTCTGGCAGCTGTGAGCTGGGCAGGGGTGTCTGGGCTGAGTTTCCCAGCCAGCCTGCCCCTTCTGTATGTATTTACTGGTTTTCTTTAAATGTTCCCATTACTCAGGCCTCCAGTGGGCACTGAGACAGAAATAAATCCTGCAAGGCGGCCCAGCCAGAAGCCGGGAATCCAATTCCCCCTCAAAGGCCGGAAGAGGCCCCTTGCAGAGCGTGCCAGCCCACTGCGGCCCACACACTCCACACAGCCACAAATATGGCCACTCCCCTGCACACACACGTGCACACTCATACCTTTACACACGTGTTCCCCCATGCAGACTCTTCACACACGCACGCACACATGCAGGCATTCACACGTACTGCACACACTCAGATCTGCCTCATACGCAGACGTGTGCACATGCACACACACACATGCACTCAGACCCCACTCATGCACACATTCCCTGACAGCCAGGCTCACACTCAGTTGTGACACACACTGGGTTCGCACACTCTGCCATCCTCGAGACGCTAGTGGGCGAGACACGCGGGCGAGGCTGTGGAGGGCACGGAGGAGGCCGGCCCCGCACAGCTCGGGAGGAGCGTGGCCTCACGGGAACGCAGGCCCAGGGCTGCCAGGGCTTCTGAATTTTTAAGAGAAGTTGGAAAGCTGAATTTTTATGTGAAATATCCTGATTTTTAAATGTTGGCTCAAGATGTTGAAAATACTGTGAGTGCCAAACCAAACATTCTGTGAGCCAAATTCCACCCCCAGGCGGCGTTCTCAGACCACGAGTCCACACACACACAAATAGACACACACACAGACATACACAAATACACAGACACATACAAATAGACACAAATACACACAGACACATACTAATAGACGTACACAAATATACAGACACACAGATATACACACACAGATATACACACAAATACACAGACATACACACACAAATACACTCATTTAAATACACACAGATAAACAGAAATACACACAGATAAACAGACATACACCAACAGCGAAACATAGGTGCACACACATACACAGACATAACAGACACACATATACAAATAGACGTACACACACACATAGACATGCATACACACAGAAATACACAAATATACAAATACACAGCCACATACAAAAATACACACAGACTGGTGCACACACATACAATCACACACAGACATGCCAGAAGACACAGACACATACAAATGTACATATAGGCATATCCAGACACATACACATAGAAACACACATGGCCACACATACACACACAAGTACACAAACAGAAGCACAGACACACAGATGGACACATTGACAGACACTCTGTACACAAATATGAAGAAATACACATGTAGTGCCCACATACGAACGCTCGCACATGGAGAATGACACCCAGCGCGCCCCCCTCTCTTGCCGATGCATGGACAAGAGTTTGTTGGGGACAGGTAGTCTGACTGCGGCCTCCAGGCAAGGGCCAGTGTGTGGTCCATGCCAAGGCTGCCCCTGCTTGTTAAAAATGCTGGAGCAAGAAGAATCCACCCTCACCTGGCCTCCACTGCCTGCTTGCCCGTGGCACTGAAGAGTGAGGGAGCCAGTCAGGGGGAGGTCCTGAGGGAAGGATTGGGGTCCTGTTCCTTCCCTTGTCCAGGCCTGGGAGCCTGTTGAGGAGCAGAGTGGGATCCTGAACCCATTCAGGGGTCTGACCAGTGAGGACAAGCTGAGGCTCAGAGAGGGAAGGTGGCTTGCCCAGTGCCACACAGCACACACCCGGAGCCAGCCAGGGTTCAGGCCCCTGCCCAGCTTTGGAGTCCCTTCCTCCTCTGTCCCTCCCAGCCAGTGGGACCCATCCCTCAGGCAAGGTTTGTTTCAGTTGGCCGTGGCAGCCTCAGGGTGGGATCATTCTCTTGGCATTGGCTGAGGAGGCACCAGGGGCAGGGAGCTGCACCCCCTCACCCCAGCACCCCCCAATGGGCCCCGACAGCCAGACGGCTCTTCTCGCAGTCCACGCAGAGCCAGTGCAATCTCAGATCCCCAGGATAGGTCCATGTCCCCTCAGACCCCCTGACTAGGGCTGTGTCCTCGAAGACCCCACGGAGAGAGGGACAGGGTCATGTCCCTCTTGAACCTCCAGAGAACTCAGCCCCCTTGCCTGTCTGTCCACGCTCCCTCTGGCCACCTCCTAGGGTGAGGGCTGAAGAGTGTGGACCCTCACAGCCCACCCACTCCAGGGACGTGGGGCCTAGCTCTGTCCTTGCTCTTGAAAGGGGCTGGCAGATGGGGGGTGGCAGAGCTTGACCCTATTCTAAGCTGGGAGCTTTGCACCCACTAGCTTCCCCTTGAGGCTGGGCCTGTGTTCCAGGGCTAGACTAGTGCCCCCAGGAAGTCCATTCCTTCCAAGGGGCTTCAGCGATCCTTCTGGCAGCCTGGGCTGAGGGAGACAGGCCATCAATGGGTGGGGCCGTACACATGCTGAAGACAGGTGGAACAGGACCTGGCCACTGTACTGGCCTGCCCTCAGGAGTCTGGAGCTGCCTGAGAGGTGCTGGATCCCATAGCCAAGGAGGCGGAGGAGTTGGGGTCTCCAGGTGCCCTCCTCTCTGCTGACGCCCCCGCCCAGCTCTGCTGATGTTTACATGTTCCCTGTGGCTTGGCTTCGCTGTGGGGCCTTGAAGGGAGAAGTGACCACCTGGATCCAGCCCCTGCTCAAGGCAAACAGTGTCCTGCCTGCCTGCCAGGTGTGCTGAGCGCTCCACTTCTGCTGCCAATACCTGGATGGCCCAGGTGGGGCTCAGAGGCCTCTGCGAATGGAGGCCAGCCCTGGCCTGGGGGCCCCTAGCCTAAACGGGGAGACCTGGTCCTGGCCTAGGGGACTTGGACTGAGGTGAGAGGTCCAGTCCTGTCCTGGACATGCAGACGGAGGGGAAAATGGTGCCCAGTCCAAAGATGGAGGCCTGGCATTGTCCTGGGTGCAGATATCCTTGGGGGAGGGCAGTCCTCCTCTAGGAGGCAACTAGCTGGTGTGGGAGGCCTGGCCCTGGCCTGGGGACACCAAACCTGAGGTGGGGGTACCCAGCATGCCCCGGGGATGTTAGTTCAAAGGGGAAGGACAAGTCTATCTGGAGGGGAGTTCCATCTCAAGGGAAGGTGGTGACCAGTCTAATGGGGGAGATAGCCCTGTCCTCCAGGTTACCCAGTAGGGCAGAGGACAGGTGCACCTCTGCCCTGGGGAGCACTCTATCTGAGACAGAGGCTTGACCCTGACCTTGGGGTACTCAGGCTGAGCAGGGAGACACAACCCTGTCCTGGAATGTGGGTGGGGATCAGGGGTCCCTGGTTGTAGGAAGAGGCCAAACCCTGTCCTAGAGGGAATCCAGTCTGAGAGGAGAGCCCACCTCCACCTGGGGGGCACTCAGCCTGAGAGGGAAGCCACAGCCCTGTGGGGGGTGCCCAGTCTGAATGTTCCCAGGTGAGTGGGGCTCGTGGGCTTATTCAGAAACCTCCCGTTCAGACCTTGGAGAGCGGCATGGGACATCCCTGGGGAGGAGGTTGGGGGTCCGCCCTGCTGAGGTCTCCTTCCCCCAGCCAGCACCTCACGCAGGGTCCTTCCTGACAACAGCCCCTCCCTCTCCCTGTCACCATCTCCCTGCCAGGCCACCTCTTCCCCAACCCCTGTGCAGCCTCCTCTGGTCTCCACATGGTTGTGGGGATTTTTTATTATTTTTATTTTTATTTTATTTATTTATTTTTTTTATGAGATGGAGTTTCCCTCTTATTACCCAGGCTGGAGTGCAATGGCGCAATCTCGGTTCACTGCAACCTCCGCCTCCTGGGTTCAAGCAATTCTCCTGCCTCAGCCTCCCGAGTAGCTGGGATTACAGGCACACACCACCATGCCCAGCTGATTTTTTGTATTTTTAGTAGAGACAGAGTTTCACCATGTTGACCAGGATGGTCTCGATCTCTTGACCTCGTGATCCACCCGCCTCAATGTGGGGACTTTTTAAAACATTCAGACTTTGTTGCTCTCCCTCTTGAACTTCCAGTGGCTCCCAGCCTGGCTCAGCAGCCCTTCAAGACTGGCCTATGCTCCCCTAGCCGCTGCATGGAGCTCCACAGGTACACCAGGCCCTTGGACAGGGCAGGGAGGGCTGGGCCTGAGGCTGCTCAGCATGTGCGCACACCACCTAACACCCACCTGAGTTTTTTGTCTTGGGCCTCCTGACCCCTCCCCTATTCCTCAGAGGGTGTGTGTGGGCTGCTGGAGATGGGGGGGCACTGCTGGATGGTGAGTCCATGGAGAAGAGCAAGGTGGGCTGAGGGGGAGATGGGAAGGTAGGGCTGGCTCGTGCAGCGGCCTGGAGGCAGGGCCGTCTTCAGGCTGGAGCAAGAGCAAGAAGCCTGGGGTGGGCACACCATACAATCAGTCCTCAGGGGTTGGGCCAAGGGGCTCTATGCCACTCTGGGGCCACGAACGGCCAAAGTGGGAGAGGGGAGTAAGGTGGTAAGTGGGTGTCAGATGAGGACACTTAGTGACTATACCAGATGAATAGTGAGTGGATGTGTCCAATTTTGCAGGCCCCTGCCCAGCCGGCCCTCTGGGCTCGGACACCTGGCTCCCCACAAGTCCTGAGCCAGAGCAGGGACCCAGCCCACCCTTCACCTGCTGGCCCTGGTGCTCCTCCTGCAACCTCAGTCACTGAGGCACGTCAGGTCGGGAGTGGATGCTGAGGCTCCCGCATGGAGGGCTCCCTGAACGGCCCCGGGACAGCCAGGAAAGGTCCACTCCGTGGCAGGGCCGCAGGCCTGGGGGTGTGGCCAGGGACCTGAGGGGTCTGCCGACAGCCCTGGGTGGCCAGCAGGCAGAAGAGTTGGCCTAGAGGAGCCTGGGTCTCCATGGGGCCTAGGTTCGAGTATGGAGAGCAGCTCCACAGCTGGCAGCCGTGGTGGAGGGAGGCTGAGGCCGGACATGCCACACGGGTCCACTTGGCTGCTGTGTTTCCCTTGCAGATTTCAGCCTCTCTGGGCCCTTTCTGCTGGATGATACCACAGGCCCGAGAGCCCTCCCCCTCCTGAAGTTAGACCTGAGGACTCCTCCATGACTCATGGCCCTCCCCCTGCTCCCTCAGCTCTCCCTGGCTCCCAGCCCCACCCCCCTTGGAGTGAGTCCCCAGTTTGGGCCACAGGAAGCCACACACCGCTTCCTTTTCCTTTTTCTTTTTTTTTCCTCTGTTTTTTCTCTCAGCCCCAGCCCTGAGTGGGCAACCATCCAACCACCCATCTTTTGGTCCATCTGTCCATCCACCATGGCAGCAGGCCCCACCCCTGGGCCCAGTCACATGACTGTCTCCCACTCTTCCTGCAGCAGGGCGGGTGGCCGCTCAGGCCCAGAGGCGTCCTCGTCCAGGCCTGAGCAGGAGCCGTTGAGGAACCCATCGTCCTTGGGAGCAGCCACAGCAGGTGGTGTGGTCTCGAGGGCCTCCAGGGCTGGGGCCCCTGGCTTGGCATGGCCAGGCAGCTGAGCGTGGCCATTGGTGGTGGCAGCGGGCAGCAGGCGGGGGCTGAGGGGCAGGCCGAGTCCCACACGGGGGCCGACGTTGGTCACACTTGTGTGGGACACCATGGGGCCATAGCTGTAGCTGCTGCTCCCGCTGCGTGCCTTGCGCTTAAAGTCCAGTGCCAGTGTCCAGCGGCTCCAAGATTTCTTGATCTCAGCTTGTACCTTGGGGTGGTAGAGGCGCAGCAGTCAGGTGTGTCTCCCAACCCCAGCGATGGCCCATCCGCGCCCCTGAACACCCAGCACAGAATGAAAACGGGAATAGGGGACTCCTGGGAAACTCTAAGGCCAAGTGAAATCCCATCCTCAGAACAGGGTGCTTGGCTGCAGGCAACTGACACATCCAGAATCTACGAGACTCGAATTGCCCCAAAGGTGGCTGAGTCCTCCAATCTGGGTTGCAGAGATTTCAATCATGGGGCTGGGAAGACATGGCTATGCCAGTGACTGAAAAGTCCCCAAATCCTAGCACACCCTGAGCTCGCACCATCTGGCAAGACTTCTCTGCTTTCAGCGTGTCTGCAGGGGTGTTCTTAGAGGGAGGAAGAAATGACACGGTGGGAGAATGGAGGGACAGGCCTTGAGGAGGCCTCTGGGACATCTGCCCCTCCCTGCCCTGTGCCAACACTGTCTCCTGCTTACCTCGCCGTTGCAGAAACAGTATATGATGGCAACAAAAAATCCCTGTGAAGAGAGGTGGCTGGAATCAGGGCCTGAACCCGGCGCCCCTCCCACCCTCAGCCAGGCCCGGGCCGGCACTGCGCACCTGGAAGGAGTTGAAGAGCATCTCATAGTGCATCTGGACTTGCCAGAGCGTCCCTGAGACCTCGGTGTATGGTGTGGCCATGAAGACAATATAGTGGACGCCGAAGAGGGGCATGAGCACCAGCGTGGATTTGAGCAGCTTCCTGGGCCGGTGGGGCAGGTGGGTCAGGGCCAAGCCCCTTCCCCTTCAACAAGCACCGTGCCACCCCCCGCCCTGCCAGCCCCAGGCTCCGGAAGCACAAAGGAGCCCAGGACTCCGGTCACCATGGGAGGACAGCCCAGTTCACCTGCTGGCTGCTCTCCTAGCCAAGTGCTAATAGGGCCCCTTGGTTCTCAGTGGTGTCCCAGAGTGCACCTCAAATGACAGTCTCCCAGGCCCCGGGCCCTTCACACCTGCCGAGCCCTCAGCTGGCACGCACTCCCCTCCACGGCTCTACCTCACTATCCCATGGCCCACTCCTCGGGTTTCAGCTGAGCTGCAACCTTCCTGGGCCACCCACGCTCTACCTGCTTCTGCTCCTCAGACTCCCCACAACCACCTCTTTGAGGAGATGTTCAAGTTCGTCCCACCCTCGCAGACTCTAGTGCGGGGCCTGGTACCAAGCGGGAGACAGCTGGCCTTGGGTACCCCTAGGGCCTCCCATCAATGCTGGGCAGGCCGGGGCCTGGGGCTGGCCAAGTGAGTGGGGACAGTCAGATGCTGGGTCCTTCCCTTGCCCCAGGCCTGTCCTTCCTGGGGTACATGGTACCGGGACTCAGTGACCCCTGGGGAGCCAGGGCATGGCAGGCAGGGTGGGCTCACCGGTACTGCTGCCGCGTGTCACACCGGCCGGCGTTGGTCTCCCGCAGCTTGGTGGCGAGCACCCGGACAATATTGATGAAGAGGATGAAGTTGAGCTGTGGGAGTGAGGGGCTGCGTCTGGAGACTGCACCCTAGCAGGGAGTGGGAGGGGGGCAGGCAAGACCTGGTGGCCGTGGCCACAGGCTCTACTCTGTCACTGCATCTCTGGGCCCTTGGTTTTCCTTTCTGGGCTGGAGTGTGGATCGGCTGGTCCTCTGGCCTCTGTGGCTCTGACACCAGGGTCCAGGGAAGCCTCCTAGGTCACTGTCAGGGGCTGGTCCCTGGGGCCCAGGCCATATCCCACCCACCCCTGTGGCCAGCAGCCTCCCCCCGACCCCACTCACCACAATGGAGGCAAGGATGGGCACCTGAATGATCCACTTTTTGTTGCCGGAGCTCAAGTCCCAGCACCTGGGGGAGGTTGAGGCCTTAGCGCCCATCCTGCCCGTGCCCATCCTGAGCCTTCCCGAAGAGGCCCAGAGTTGATCTGGTCTGACATTTGCTGTTGAGGACGCAGGGCAGGGGGGTTGGGTGTGGCCAGGCCTGAGGCCGCCCTCACAGGCCTCTTTGGAATTAGCCTCCTATGACCCTGAGGGGGGCCCTGGCTGGAGGCTGGACTGAGAACCCCTGAGGCTGGGCCATTTGAGGCCAGGGTACAGGAGGCCCTCTCACATGCTTCCTGGAAGAAAAGGGACCCAGGGGGCTTCTTGCCTGGGCCCCTTCTCCACCTGGACCTACCCGGTGTTGGCCAGGGTAGCTCTGACACTGACCCACACAGCCACGAAGACAGCGGGCAGACCTGCGGGCATAGAGGGGGACAGTGTGCGGGGCTGTGGCTGCTGTCCACAAGGTCACCCTCCCTCATCCTTTATGACGCCCAGCTTACCCCACCATTGCCCTGACCCCCTCCCCCTGGGCACCTGGGCCACTTGGGGACAGAGCCACACTCTGGAGTGTGCTGCCTTAACCGCCTCTCCTTGGGGCTCCAGCCCTCAAAACCCAGCTCAGCCTGTCCCCATCTTGGCTCTGTGTCATATGCACACAGGTGGGGTACACGGTATAATGTAATAATAAGGTATCACTAACTGACCATGCGCTGTCCACTCCCCTGCAGTGGGCGCTGCTTTGGACTTGCAGCTCCCATGGGGAGGGGGCCGATTATCTGCATTATTTTTGCCCCAGCACAGCACCCCTGGTTTGAAAGGTCCTAGCCCTCATGGGTGAGACTGGATGGGGTGGGAGGTTTTGTCCCAAGCAGAGGCCACAGGGAAGTCAGTGTGTCCTGGCCTGTGCCAACTCAAGGGGCACATGGTATCTCTGAGTGAGCTGTGCTTCTGGGAAGGGAGCCCCAGGCCCTCCCCACCACACATCACCAACTTGATTCTAGGCCTGGTGCACCCTTGGAGGGACAGGGCGTGACCTGGATTTATGGCAGGAAGAAGAGCTGTGACATTCCTGTGCCCCCAGGTTCTATGCATTCCCAATCTGCATGTCTCCAGCCCACTCAGACACCTCCCAGCCCCAGAGCCTGCATTAGTTTCTGGGACTGGGCCCAGGTCTCCTCAACTCTGGGGCTTTTCATGGTGAGGTCAGGGTCAGGATGTACGCCAAGGGGCAGGAAGGCAGTGTTTGTGGACCTGTGGGCCTCTGGGTGCTGAGTGCGGAGAGGGCTCCAGCCACCCGGCCCACCCCTCTGCAGCCTGGCCAGTTGCCCCGGAGCCCAGCCAAGCTCTGCAGCTGCCAACAATAATGGACAATTATCGGTAACTGGATCCCAGAGCCAGTGGGGGGCTGGGAGGAATGCTCGGCTCTAGCAACCCATTCTGCAGAGGGGCTGTGAAGCCCAGGCAATGCTGAGGGGCCGGGCCCACAGCTCTGGGTCATGGACCCCGCAGGCCTGCTGAGGCTGGCAATGGTGTGGGCAGTCCCCCACCCCATCCCATCAGGGCGACTGGTGGGGTAATAGATGCTGGCCCAGTCTATGAGACTCAGGGTGGAGGAAGGGTCCCAGATCCCAATTCCAGCCCCAGGCTGACCTCTGACCCAATATCCTACTCTGATCCTGAGCTGAATCTTGGCCTAATGGTTCCTCCTCCCCTTCTCCTGGGCTGAGCCTCAACTTCAGGTGAATCTGACCCCAGGTGAACCTGACTGCTGGCAAGTCCTGTTCCGAGCCTGGAACAGGGTCAGAGTCACAGAAGGGCAGCAGGCCTCTCTCCTGGTGTTCCACCTGGGGTGGGATGTGCTGTGTGGCGCCTCCCCCCAGGGGCTGCCCTCTCCCTGCCGCCCACAGTCCACCCGTTTCGCCTCACTGCCCACTGCGCCCGCGTACCCCAGCCGAAGACCGTGAAGCCCCGCAGGTACTTCTTCTCCGAGAAGAAGGCCATGAAGATGAGGCTGTGCAGGTACAGCCCCTCCACCAGAAGCCAGTAGTAGTTGGTGGCCAGGAAGTAAAGGAAGAAGGTCACAGCCACCCTGCAGCCCGCCTAGGAGACCAGCTGGTGTTAGCCAGAGGGCAGGGCCTGCCTCCAGGAAGTCCGGGCTGGGCTGGGGGCTGGGGCGGTGGGAGGGGACAAGTGGTGCTGGCCCATGCAGGCCAGGAAGGGGCAGGCTCTGCTGGGGTAGATCTCTCAGCGGGGTGAGGTTTCAGGGGCAGGAGGCAAGTGAAGAGGCGGAGTGGCTGGGGAGACTAGGTTGAGGCAGGAGCCTTGATGGCAGCTCGGGGCGTCTGGAGACTTGGAGCCCTTGGCAGCAGGGCTGGCGGCAGAGCTGAGGGTCGTGAGGGACCTTTGTGAGACGGGTTTGAGTGGCTGAAGCTAGTGGCGCCGGCAGGAGACTGGCAGGGCGAGGGCCAGGCTGGAGGGCAGGGGCGGCGCCCCACCAGGCCAGCAGCGGCACCGGGAGCGGGCGGGCGGACGGGCACTCACGTAGCCGGCAGCGGCGGCGGCGGGCGGCGGGGGCGCCTGGGCGATGGCTCGCAGCTCCTCCTCGGTGAGGCGCTCAGCCTCATCGAGGGTGGCGCCCGAGTAGAGCACCGCGTCCTTGACGAAGATGCTCACGGCGCGCAGCATGAAGGACAGGAACAGGTGCATGTGGATGTAGTTGCGCGTGCAGTGCAGCCGCCTGCGGGGCGCGCGACATCACCGTGGGTGGGGGCACGGGCACGCGCGGCAGGTGGGCAGGAAGCTGGGCTGTTCGCAGTAGGTAGGGACGCCCGCCAGGGGTGACGGGTGCAGGGAGGGGGTCGCATCAGACCTCGGCCCCCCCGACCACGCCCCACCGCCTCTCGCCCCGCCCTCGCCCCGCCTACCTAAAGTAGGCCAGGATGAGCACAGCTACGGTGAGGGACGCCAGGGACACAGAGTAGCCCACAGTGTAGATCATGCCCAGGCGGTCAAACACCTCCTGTGCGGGGGGAGACACAGTCAGATCCCCCGGAGCCAAGGCGAGCATCAGGGTAAGAGTAAGAGGCCAGGGTAAGGTTGCCCGAGGGACCGAGGTTAGGTCAGGGCTGGGTCAGGGGTCACCCATGGGATGGGAGTGAATTTATCCAGATCAGGTTGGGGAGGAGAACGACTCTCACCCGTTCACGAGTCTCATTGGTGAGAAATTTGACACACTCGCTGTAGTTGGCCCACGTCCTGTTGTGCCCAGGCACCAGCTCCCAGCTGCCATTTCGGTCACAGCGTCGGTAGGCATGGCCTGCAGGTCCATGGGAGGTCAGGGCAGGTAGGGAGGTCTGGAGCCCCTGAAGCCCTGAGCTCCAAGTCTCGGCTCCCTGTGATCCCCACCCCTCCCGCAGGCCTCACCTTTGTGATTGAAGTCATAAATGTAGTCGGGACAGGGCACAGCCACCACCTCACCTGGTGCCCCCAGCGGCCAGCACAGGATATGGTCCCATTCAGGCAGGCAGGGGTGCCCTGGGCCCAGAGACAGACAGGGTAGGGGATACCAAGGGAGCGTCAGGGTCATGGTTAGTGACCCAGAGGGATGAACACATCTGTTGTTGTTGGTTCGTGCAGGAACAGGTGTGCCCCAGGACAGGAAAATTGAGACTTTGGAGCATTCTGGAGAAACCATATTTCTGTGCCCTGCATCCATGTGGCCCATTTTCCAGATAGGCTGCCAGAGGCCAAGAGAGGTAGGCGACTTGCTGAGGTCATTCGGCACAGGGCCCTGCCCTCTTCAACTGCTCTCGGAAGCACCTTCCTGGTGTCCCTGAAGAAGGGCAAGTACCCAGACTAACACTCCCTCAGCTGGGAGGCTCCCTGTGTGCCCCTCTCCTGGGACCATGGACAGGAGGCAGGAGGCCTGGTTTCTAGTGCCAGCTGGACTCCAAAGAGCTGCTGACCTCACGCAGGTGTCCCAGTCTTTCTATTTCCATTTCCTTATTGGGAAGTTGGGATTAACCACATTGGCCCATGCTTCTCCCACCACCCAGTGCCCGCCCTGAGTACCTGCTGTGAGTCTCGCATGGCCACTGCTGGGGAGGAGATATGATTCCCCAAATCTAAGTGCTCATGGTGGCATTCAAAGCAGGGTGACAACCCACTTTGGAGCCCCAGCCTCACTGCAGGGAGGCTAAGTGACCTTGGAGGGTCCCTAGCCTCTGGATCTTCCACATTCCACTCCCAGCTTGCAGCCCCCTTCTCCCCCTCTGTAGGGCTCCAACCACAGGACTCTCCAGCCACCCTGGAAGGCTGCCTTGATGGCTGGACCCACCCTGGCTTGGTGAAAGGCTCTCTGTCCTGGGCGCCATATTCCCAGCCCCACCCAGCCAGGCCCACAATTCCCTCTGGTCCCCAGGGAGACACAGGGTGACCACAGCCTCCCAGATGTGGCCCATCTGGAATCCGCTGCCCACCCGGCCGGTTCAAACCGGCCCTGTGGCCAAAGCCTGGGCTCTGTGTCTGCCTCTCCTCATCGCCTTCCCTCCTTGTCCCACTGCCTCTGGCCCCACCCTCTGCCACTGCCCTCCTCTCCTGCTCTATTTCTGTGGCCCTCCCCACTGTGTGTCCCCATGTGCCTCCTCGGACACACTGAGCCCCAGACTTCAGGGTGTGCCTCCTGGTCCCCTCTGTCTCTGTGACTGTCTCTCCCTCCCTTTCTGTCTCTCCCTGTCTCTCTCTATATGCCACTATCTCTGTGTCTTTGTGTCTGTCTCCCTGCCTCTCTGTCCCTCAGGGTTCTCTGTCATCTCCATGGGTGGGGCTGTGGCCCTAGGTCCACTCTTGGTGTGGTTTTGGGTGAGTTCTCTGTTCTTCTCTCTTTGAGGCCTGAGCCATCCACTCCCCTTCCTTCCCATCAGACTCTTTCTTCTCCCAGCCCCTTGCCTGGGGATGGGGCTGCAGCCTTTTACTTTCTACAAGAGCCAAGAAGCATGAGCTCACATGACGGGGACAGTGCAGTGGGGTGCGCAGGTCCAAGGCCATGCTAGCTGGATGCATGGAAATAGAGACATACCTCGGTGCCTGCTGCCAGTGGGTGCCTCCTTGTCCTCCTCAGATTCGGGGTAGAGCTTCCCAGATGCCTTATCTTTCCTGGGCTTCCCTGATGTGGACGCAGATGTCCATCCCTTGTCTGATTCCATTATGTCGGCTGGAGAAACCAGGATAGGAATGATGGCTGTCAGCTGTGCTACAACAGGAGACCCGGGGCACTCAGACTCCCCCTTTGTACAATGGGGGGTTGTCTCCTGCCCTGCTGACACCCAGGCTGTTGGGAGATCTGAGACAATGGGTGAGGAGGCATTTAACAAAGTGTAAAGTGCTTGCCAGGTAAAGTAATAAGAGGATGTGGAGATTGCCCCCCAGGGTTGGAATGGGAGTGAACACCATGGGAGAGCAGGGTCAGCTAGTGAGGTGAGCACTAAACGTGAGTAAGACGGCAGAGGTGGATCCTCCCACCCAGGACTCAGGAGTGGGGGCCAGGGCCACGCAGCAGTGAAGACCCCACCAGGGGGCGCATGGTGAAAGCAGACAGATGGGGTGGAGATGTCAATGGGCAGATCGCACAGCGAAAATGAAGTCTGGGCTGAGTGCTGTGCAGGTAAAGAAGCTGGTGGTGAGAAGAGGAGAGCAAGGTGGTACAGTCAAGAGTGGACAGAGGCCAGGCGCGGCGGCTCACACCTGTAATCCCAGCACTTTGGGAGGCTGAGGTGGGCGGATCACCTGAGGTCAGAAGTTCACGAACCAGCCTGACCAATAAAAAAAAACCCCATCTTTAAAAAAAAAAAAAAAAAAATCAAAAATTTAAAAAAGAAGAAAAAAAAAAGAATGGACAGAGAAGTCTACCCCATCCCCTTCCCTGGACGTTAAATATGTGGTTCACAGCTTCCACAGCGGCCCTGCCTGGAGTGCAGTGATGTGATCATGAATCACTGCAGCCTCGAACTGCTGTGCTCAAGCGATCCTCCCACCTCAGCCTCACCTGTAGCCGGGACTACAGGTGTGCACCACCATACCTGGCTAATTTTTAAGTTTTTTTGTAGAGTTGGGGTCTCACTATGTTGCCCAGGCTGGAGAGGTCTTTCTTCCTAGTCACAAAGTCTTCCTCATTTCTTTCTTCTTTTTTTTTTTTTTTTTGAGACTGAGTTTTGCTCTTGTTACCCAGGCTGGAGCGCAATGGCGCAATCTCGGCTCACCGCAACCTCTGCCTCCTGGGCTCAGGCAATTCTCCTGCCTCAGCCTCCTGAGTAGCTGGGATTACAAGCACGCGCCACCATGCCCAGCTAATTTTTTGTATTTTTAGTAGAGACAGGGTTTCACCATGTTGACCAGGATGGTCTCGATCTCTTGACCTCGTGATCCACCCGCCTCGG
Organism: Cebus imitator; assembly: GCF_001604975.1. NCBI lineage: Eukaryota > Metazoa > Chordata > Mammalia > Primates > Cebidae > Cebus > Cebus imitator. Next base: position 7,324,889 of record NW_016107315.1, read on the forward strand.
CCTCCCAAAGTGCTGGGATTACAGGCGTGAGCCACCGCGCCCGTCAAGTCTTCCTCAATTCTGATTTGCATTCCTTCAGCCACAGCCCAAGCTAGGGCCCCCTGGCCCTCCCATGTCGGGTCTGTGGCAATGATAGGAAGCTGAGTCCAGGCAGCCAGGACTGGGATGAGAATGACTGCACTTATTTTCCTGCCTCCACCCTCGGCCATCAGTGTGGGGATGCGGGGAGCAAGATGGGTAAAGTAGGAAGAGAGAGGCTCCATGGCGGATGGGGAGGGGCAAAGACCGGCACCCTCCAAGCTTCCACAACTAAGAAGAGGGGCTGGGTTCAGGACCCAAGTGAGGGGGCCCACCTGACCCCCCAGATCTCGATGCAACTGGGAGCCACTGTTAGGGCCAGCATGGGTGGGGCTGTGACTGCAGAGACCATGTGAGTCTCTGTGAGTGTGAGCAAAACCCATGTGCCACAGAGTGTGTGTCATTGTGTGCTTGTGTTCTGGGCGTGCACCAGACTTGACCCCTGCAGATCCCTAAGGGCTCGTCAGGGGAGGAAGCTGCCCCCTCCATCAGTCAGCTGGCCTCTTGGGTTGATGAGATTAACCTGACAGCCGTCAGTCTGAGCGCTAGTGGTAGACAACACAGGGACCTGAGCTTAAGATTTAGGACAAGCCAGGCTAGGCGAGGTGGCTCACACCTGTAATCCCAGCACTTTGGGAGGCCAAGGTGGGGAGATCACAAGGTCAGGAGTTCAAGACCAGCCTGGCCAACATAGTGAAACCTTGTCTCTACTAAAAATACAAAAAAAAAAAAAAAAAAAGAAAGAAAAGAAAATTAGCTGGGCATGGTGATGGGTGCCTGTAATCGAAGCTACTCAGGAGCCTGAGGTTGCAGTGAGCCGAGATCGCACCATTGCACTCCAGCCTGGGCAACACTGTGAGACTCCATCTCAAAAAAAAAAAAAAAAGAAAAAGAAAAAGAAAAGACTTAGGACAAGCCAAGGACACCCATGCCTGCTGACTCCACTCCTGCACCACCCATCCCACTTCGGTCCTCACTTTGGCCTGGTCCCCTTTACCTGAGTCCACTCCCATGGAGAGCCTTCACCTGGCTCTGCATCCTGGGTCCCACCCTCAACTGGCCCCTCCCTCACCTGGCCTCATCCCCAGACCCCCACCTTTGACCCCCACCTGGCCTCTGCAGGACTTCCTTGAGCCGTTTCTCGCACTGGGCCTGAGCACGGTGCAGCAGGAAGATCTGTTCCTCTTTAGTCATGACGTCATCTGCATCCACCTGCCAAGCCGAAGGTCAGACCACAGGCAGGACTTTCCAGCGCAGCAGGTCCCAGAGCCATCCCAATTTCCCAGAGCGATTACCCTCTTTCAAAAGGCCCTGACTCTAGAGGGAAGGTGGGATTTCCCCCGCATGTGGGAAATCTGTTTTAGGCAGCTCCCACCTTACAGGTGGGAAGCTGTGGCTCTGAGGGATGGGGCCTGCCTGATCCAAGGGAAAAAGGAGGGAGCTGTCTCCTACAGCTGTTACCCGCCAGTAACCCTGCAGGCTGCAGTCACTGATACTCTCTGCCCAGTTCTTTCCCCAGGGGTTCATGGGACTGGAATGGAATGTCCCAGGATGGATCCACACAGGATCCTGGCTGCCTGCTGGGGACATGAGTTGGGGGCAGGGGTTGGATAAGGAGTCCTGAACTCTGGGGAGACAAACCCAGCCTGGATTCCTTCAAGTCCTGGCACCGTGGGGGGGGGGGCCTTGGGAGTCACCAATTTCCATCTTGGCCCAGGTCCCCAGTCAGCGCTTTCCCCAGTGAACGGTGAGTGCCTCAGTGCCTCCCCTCCTTACGATCCCAAGAGGGAGAGGGTGGAGGAACTGCTGGCGTGTGGCCTGGGTTGGGCTGGGCACTCTGGTGCTGGCTGTGGGTGGGAGTCCCTCTCCACTGCTGATCTGGGAGCTCCCTCCATTCAGGCGGACTCTGAGTTCTGATGACACTCAGGCCTTCACTCATGCTGTTCTCTGCCTGGAATGTCCTTTCCCTTCCCTCCAACCTGCACACCATGGGCCCTGGCTGCCACCCACCGGGACTCACTGGTCTCGTTATAGGAAAGGACATGAAACATCATGGGGGTGGAGGCTCACTCTGAGCAGGTGGCTGCTGAGGGTTGTAAGCCTCTGACTTGGGAGGAAAGGAGCCGGGGTGAAGACACCATCCCGCCCCGCCCCGGGGAACTGGTAGGTGTGCCCCGACCAGCCACTCCCATAAGTGTGACCCGCAGGGGTTAAGGCAGACTCTGAAACCTCCCCAGGGCGGGGCTGTGAAGCCCTCAGCCCCATCCCCCTTAATTCAGGGCCGTGTTTCCTCAGACCCCTGGGCCTGTATTCTGAGATGGCCCCCTCCACAGGTCCCCCAAAAGGCTACGTCTCCTCAGCCCCACGGGGCAGAGCTGCATCCTTCAGACGCGCCATGGCGGGGCTGGGGCTCTGCAGTCCAAGCGTGGCTGTGCAAGGCGGGAGGACTCGGAGGGGGCAGGGAAGGAAGGAGGCAGCCAGGGACGGGGTGGGCGGGCCGGGTCAGGGAGCCTGGCTGCAGGGAGAAGTTAATTGACCGCGTCTCTTGGCGGCAGCAGCGAGGACTTCCAGGGCCAAGGAGTCTCCAATTGGCTCGGCCGGCCTCGGGTTCTGCTGGTTCCACTTAGCGGAGCCACATGCGCGTCCCTGCGCGTGCGCGAGTGTGGCCGGCGCGTGCACTCGTGTGTGCCCATCTCTGCGCGTTCTCACGCGGGCACTGTCCGGCATGTCAGTGTGGGACGCCAGATGGACGTATTTGTGAGCGTGCACATGCAGGTATTTTTGGGCATAGGGCAGCGCGTGCGCGTCTGTGAGTGAGGCGGCAGCTCCTTAGCATTTGCGTCTGTGGGTGGCCAGTGGTTCTGTTGACTCTGGGGGCTGAGGTGGACCCTGAGATATCAGCTGGACCCCAGGAAGGGCTGGAACAGATCCCCACGTGCTGGCAGCTGGCCCCAGCTCCTCTATCCTAGTCTCTTCGACTCCACAGCTATGGCTGAACCGGCTGGCGCAGAGGTAGACATAGAATGATGGGGCTTAAGGAAGCACACCTTGGACTTGCCAGGATCCAGGGGCCTCCAACTAACCTGAAGCTCTCCCTTTGCCTCTGACATGGGGGATCCATGCTGCTGACGGGCTGATCCCTGCCCCACTCCACTTACAGCATCCATTCACTACCATTTCCATCGCTGCTACTAGTACCTCCATCAGTAACCATCGTTACCATCACTAACACCAACGCCAGCATACGGGTCCCTCCCAGTACTACCACCACCGCCGCTGGCATCACCGTTACCACCATGAGCACTACTGTAAGCATCAACATAACCACCATCACCACCCTCTGCACCATCACAACTGGTACAGCAAGAGCACCACTGCCACCACCTCCAGCATCACCAAGGCAACATTAGCACCATCACCAATCTGCCACCTGCCCAGTGACTACCGTCTTTGCCATCTTGTTGTCTAACCCCTCCTCCCCACTACACTTCTCCTGCCATCTCCACCTCTCTAAAGACAAACTTATTTTGCCATATTTTCTCCAGCCGATGGAGAACTCTGGAGTGACTGACAGAGGCTCCCACCCATCCCTAGAGACTTGCTGACTCACCGGGCCTCCTAACAGACAGACCAGCCTACTGATGGGACTGGGGGGCACCCCTGATGGCCTAGACTACAGGCAGGCAGTCATGGGTTGAAAACTGACTGGCCGTTTGGCAGACTGATCACCGAAATCTGATCAACACTCCCCTCCCCGGCTCAAGGAATTGGCTCAGCCTCTACATACTGCTGTTGGTTTCACCTCCCCCATGGCCAGGAGGAGGCACACTTCTTTTTCTGGAGTTGGGATGTTCAGGAGAGGGAAAGGTATGTGCTTCCAGCACACATGGCTCCCACACTCCTTCACTCATCCACAGGGGTGGTGGCCCCACCTCTGGCCTCCCTGAACTTTAGGATCTGTTTCTCTGTTAGTCTACAACCATTGCAACAAGAATAACTCGGGTCAGAGTTAAGGAAGTACCTTCCTAAGGAACAACCCCACACCACGTGCACTCCCCCCTCCAAACCTTAGCGCACAGCTCTGTGCCTGGAATGCCCTCACTCCTGTTCACTCTTCCCTCCAGCTGTACCCTCTTCTCCAAGGAGACTCTGCCACCAGTCCCAGAGCATGAATCTCACCTCCAGCCTTGACTGGCTTCATGTCTGAGAAAGTTGCTTAACTCATGTGCCTCAGTTTTTCTGTAAAATCAGGGTAATCATAGGGCTGTTATTGGCCAGGTGCGGTGGCTCATGCCTATAATTCCAGCACTTTGGGAGGCCAAGGCAGGCGGATCACCTGAGGTTGCGAGTTTGAGATCAGCCTGATCAACATGGAGAAACCCTGTCTCTACTAAAAAATACAAAATTAGTGGGTGTGGTGGCACATGCCTGTAATGCCAGCTACTCGGGAGGCTGAGGTAGGAGAACCGTTTGAACCCAGGGGGCAGAGGTTTCCGTGAGCTGAGATCATACCATTGCACTCCAACCTGGGCAACAAGAGTGAAACTCCGTCTGAAAAAAAAGGGCTGTAGTGAAGATTAAATGAAGTACTGCACAACAAGCCTGCACAGGGGTAAAGCTCAGGAAAAGTTGGTTGCTTTTGTTGACACTGTGAGCAGCAGCAGCAAATCACACCCCTGCCATGTACCCCCTGCTGCCTGGTGACATGGGTGCCCCAGGCCAGGGATCAAAGATGGCAGGGGGAGATTGTCTGGGTCCATAGGACTGAGTCCAGGGGGTGACAGTGAGGGCCAGACGGGAGGTGGGACCCCAGGGAGGACTGGGGTCAGGGACTGCAGGAGGATCTGCCAGATAAGGTGTACCGGGCGACCTTTTGGGATGGAAGGGTATCCCAATGACTCCTTGCATTTCTGGATCCACCCTGGACTTACATTAGGATTCAAGATTACTGCCAGAGCCCGCATGTTTGAGCTTAGAGGACAGGAAAATGGACCCCGTCCTCTGCCTCTGCCCTGGCTGAGGAGGCCTTATCTCCTGGGGATGAAGGGGAAAATGCTGACAGCTATAACTCATCTCAGCCTGGCATGCCCCCTGTCTGCTACTCTCTTCTCCCCAGCCCTCCAACTTCCACCCCCTCGATGAGCTCCTGTCTTCTTGGCCCAGCTCCAGGGTGCAGAGGACTCAGACCTGCATCCTCTTAGATCCAGCAGATCTGCAAATCTTGGGTTTCAGGGCTGAGGACTGATGGACTGGAGTTGGGCTATGGCCAGGGGTCACTTAGTCCATACCCACCACTGATATGAGCCACCCAGCCCTGCACCAGGTGGGCACTCCTCCTTTGGTCCTGAGAAAGGCTGACTTGCCTCCTCGGCCCAGCCATCACAGCGCTTGGCTTTAATCCCCCCCGACTGTAACACATCCTCTCCATGGTCAACAAGGAGCTTTACCCATGCCTTCTGCACCTTCTACCACATTCCCATTTTACAGACAGGGTCACTGAGGCCAAGAGTCACAGTTAGAAAAAGGAGGGCAAGGGATGGAGCTAAGATCCGCTTGACACTGAAGCAGCGGCCCTGGAAGAAGGGAAAGAAAAGAGGAAGTGCCCACCACATGGACACCCTGGCACCAGCCAGAACATCACCTTTCCACAGAGTCCTGGATTTGACCTGCTGCGTTAAGCAAGTATCCCTTTGCAGACCCTCTAAGGCAGCCTCCCCAAAGCTGATTCAGGAGGGGAGGTGGGTAGACATAAAGGTGACGGTGGTGCTGGTGCTGGTGATGGCAGCTTGTCCTCGACTGTAACTGGATAGAGGACAGCTGGGCCCTGGTGTTGGGAACAAGGCAGTTGATGCCTCTAGCACAGCCAGAAGGAGAAAACCCTGGCTAACAGGAGACCCCTTCATGACCTCCTGGCCTTCCTTCGGCTCTCCTCCAGGTTCTACTACCGCGACCCATGCTGGCACCCCTGGATGTCTACCGTGCCAGCTGGCTGGGACTGCTCCCCCACCCCTGCTGCCCTCTGTCTGTCCGGCTGGCCTGAGCAGGCTCCTCGTCCTGCCCCGCCACCGCTGACAAGTGCTGACTTTTCCTCCCCCTCGCCAGGCCTTCCTGAACAGGCTGCCTGTGTTTGGGGCTGGGAGGGCCTGGGGGGGAAGAGGCACTGCGACGCCTCTCATCCTGGCCAGCCAGCGTGGCCGCCTTGGGGCAGGCAGTGGGATGTAGCCTGGGATAGTGGAGTTGGCTGCTAGGACCTGGTGGATCTTCACAAGCAGACCCTACCTAGGCTAAGGAATCAAGGCCCAGATGAACAGTATGGCCTAATCTAGCCATCGCCTGCTCAATAGAATGAGATCCCACTAGGTCTCACCTCGGGCACAAGACTGGCCCCAGAGTTGGGGCTTTTAAGGGTTTGAAGGTCTCTGATGTTTCTACAAACCTGAGCAAACGTTTGCGCCCTTCTTCCAGTCACACCATATTTTGCAGACAATTTCAGAGGGCTGCAAAACCCTCGCCCCACCTTTTCTTTTTCCTGAGGACTCTCCTTCTGAAATAGCTGCCTTCCTGATGTGGTGGCTGGACCCGGGAGTGTCCCCAGAAGGCCCACAACTGGAATCTGGGGGAGGCTACTTGACGCCTCATTAAAACATTCCGAAGAAAACCCAAGTTCCTGGGAGGGCTCGGCCCCTCCTACTGCTCTGTCCATAGGCCATTTCAAGAGCTGGGGGGAACGTGTTGAAAGGCAGGTGACATAAAAAGCTTCAACAAATCAATATGAAAAAGACAAATAACCCATAGAAGTATGGTTAATGGCTCAGAGCAAGCTCTCTTAGAAGATGGATCATAAACCATGGTACAGCCCAAAAGTCATTGGTAATCAGCAAATTAAAATGACAAGACACACCATTTTTCACCTATCCACACAAAGGTGAAACACAAAGAATCCTCATAACATCCTATGAGACAGTGGGCATGGGAGAGAGGCCCTCCTGGTCAGTCTTGGTGTTGTATAAGTACAAAAGCACAAGCTTTTTAGAGGGCAATTTGGTCATGCTATTAAAACAAAAAATGCGTATCTCAGACCCAGCAATGACAAAATCTAGAAATATCCTACTAGGAAACAGTCACATGGAGTCGCCAGAGGGCATTTCAAGGAGCTTCCCTGCCACCATCCGGAATAACGCACACAGACACACATGCAAATTGTGCAGAAATGATCTAAATGTACATTCCTATGCACTACTTAATGAGTCCCAGGTTTTGGAATACTATGTAGCATTTAAAAAGATAGATTCATATTTATTGACATGAAGATCTCTAAGACACACCTTTAAGTCAAAATATATATGTGGCAGAGCCCTATCTAGAAACCGATGCCATTTATTTAAAAACAATCAACCAAGCAAATAGAAAATGACAAAATTCAACTATCTCCTTGATACGTACACAAAGAGGTACCATTCAGAAACACACAGAAAGAGGAAGGAGAATGCTCCTCTACTCAAACTGCTAAAAATGGTTTTCCCTGGAAGGGAATGGGGCTTAGGAGTGATCAAGGAGGGCTGCTGTTTAATTTTTATTGATTGACTCTTTTTTTTTTTTCAGAGACAGGGGCTGACTCTGTTGACCAGGCTGGAGTGAAGTGGCATCATCATAGTTCATTGCAGGCTTGAACTTCTAGGCTCAAGCGATTCTCCCTCCTCAGCCTCTCAAGTGTCTGGGATTACAGACTTGCTTGACTCTTTTATAAGAACATATTCATATATCAGTTATGAAGTTAAAAAAAAGAAAATAACAGAAGGATTTAATTTTTTTTTTCTTGCAGAGTCTCACTCTGTCACCCAGGCTGGAGGGCAGCGGCATGATCTCAGCTCACGGCAACCTCCGCCTCCTGTGTTCAAGCAATTCTCCTGCTTCAGCTTTCCGAGAAGCTGGGATTACAGGCGCACACCACTGGGCCTGGCTAATTTTTATATTTTTAGTAGAGACGGGGTTTCATCATGTTGGCCAGGCTGGTCTCAAACTCCTGACCTCAGGTGATCTGCCTGCCTCAGCATCCCAAAGTGTTGGGATTACAGGCGTGAGCCACTGCACCTTGGCCAGGATTTAATTTTTAAAAAAGAAAGAAAAAGAAAGAGACAAAACCCAGAGTGAGACATGACTATCTCCTGCCAGCAGCAAATCTCATGCTGCTTTCAGGAAGGAATTCAGTGCAAAGGTCTAAAGACCTGGGTTCAAATCCTGCTGTGCCACTGACTCACTGTGTGACTCTCAGGGCCCTTTCCCATAAAAGTGGCTGGGCGAGGGTGCGGCGGCTCATGCCTGTAATTCCAGCACTTTGGGAGGCTTAGGCGGGTGGATCACAAGGTCAGGGGATTGAGACCATCCTGGCCAACACGGTGAAACCCTGTCTCTACTAAAAACACAAAAAAATTAGCTGGGCATGGTGGCACACGCCTGTAGTCCCAGCTACTCAGGAGGCTGAGGCAGGAGAATCACTTGAATCTAGTAGATGGAGATTGCAGTGAACTGAGATTGTGCCACTGCACTACAGCCTGGGACACAGTGCAAGACTCAGTCTCAAAACCAAACAAAAATGGCTGGGCGAATGGATGAAATGAGAAACCAGTTTGTGACAGTTTTATCTCAGAATTTAGGGACAGCCAGTGTTCTGTACATGTTGGTTTCTTTCTGTCTTTAAAAACAAGCAACATGGCCGCGCTGCCCCCGGCGCAGGCTAGAAAAGGTCCTACACGCTCCCAGCCCGTGTGTCCTCACCAGTCTCTTGTGAGTCTACTCAGCAGTCACATCTCCACACGCAAGGCCTGCCCCACGCTGAAGCTGAGCTCCAGCTTCTCTCATTGCAGCTTCTCCCCTACCTGTGTATATGCTGGGGGTGTCCTTAGTAGGAGGCACCCCAAGGACAAGAACACCCCTTTGCCTCCTACTCACAATCCGTGGGTCCATTTCTTTCTCCAACCCCCACCCGCCGCAAGACCCCCAGGTTTCTAGGTAACTCTCTCCTGTGTGGCAGAAGATGGACCAGCTGAGTCTGCCCACCAGTGTCCTCCCCATGGGATGCTCTTTGGACCCCAAATGTGAGGTCACTGGAGATGTGAGCCTGGTCCTGGGACCAGCTTGGCAGGTAGCATACAGGTTTGGTGACTGGCGGTGAGATAAGGTTGATGTGCCTGAAGGGCATAGGTGCAGCTCTAAAGGGGCGGGGGGAGTAGCCCTTGGGCTCAGGAGAGGGAGCTGGTCGGCTGCCAGCTTCTTGCTGGCTCCAGATGAGTTCAGGGGGCCCGTAGGATATTGGATGGGTGAGTAGGCTGCCGCCGTCCTTCAGTCCCAATCTTCCAGCCCTGAAGCCAGGGAGTGTCCAGTGAACTTACATGCCCCAACAAGGTCCTAGGCAGACCCAGCACTAGCATCTCTCCCTTTACCCTCAGACAAGGGCCAGGGCAAAGCCAGGAAGATTTTCTGCAGATACCTCAGCTCCCCTGGAGAGCAGTGGGGCTCTGGGTACCCATACTCCCCCCACACAGGGGCAGCTCAGCCATGTGGCTTGCTTTTAAAGACAGGAAGAAACCAACATGTACAGAACAGCGGCTGTCCCCAGATTCTGAGATAGAAACTGTCACAAATTGTTTTCTCATTTCATCCATTCGCCCAAAGAGGCACAGGGCTTGGCTCTGGGTTGGCATGAGATAAATAACGGTCACTGTGGTTGTGTGATTTGGGCCAGTTAAAAATGCGGACAATAACCTTCTTCTGAGGGTGGCTGGGAAGATTAGACTAGCTAATATATGTGAAGTGCTTAGAACAATGGCAAGTAGAAAGCCCTACAGAAGCATTTATGAAATACACATAAGAAAACAATAGGCCGGGCACACAGGCGCTCACAAAGGCACACACAAACACAACTGTGGGCCTCCGAGTCATGCACCCACAGCTACAGACACATGAACTCACGCAGGGACTCAGACACTCACAATCACACAGACCCAGATAAACACCATGCCCAGAGTCCCACAGAGCCCTGCTGTGACATACAGACTTACTCTCAGGACACCCACACTCATCACCCTGTCTACCCCTCACACCATCACATGCATGCATATGTGTGCACACACCGAACTCCCGGGGAGGTGGGGGGCGGCTCTATCCCCTGGCATTCTTCAGTGTTTGGAGTGTCTCTGCAGAGGGTGTTGAGCTCCTCTGAACCTCAGTTTCCCCATCCACAAGGCCTTGTATGGGGCTATCTTTGGTGGGAAGCCTTTGCTGGGGCCAGAATTGTGGAGGCGTAGGCACAGGTAAGTGGTAGGTGCTGAGGACCACAGAGGAAGGAAGAGCCTCTGATGATGTGATTCTCAGGCAGATGTTTCTTCCAGGTCCTCTTTTTAGAGATGGGGCAACTGAGGCATGGAGAAGGACAGCCCAGGCTTACACAGGCATCCTGCAGAGGTGGAGGAATCCTAGGCTCCTGCCTCCCGCCTGGAGCTCTGCACTGTATAGGGAGCTGCTGATAGGAGGAGGAGGCTGCCTGCCTACCCTGCTCCCCAGCAGGCAGCTGCTCCCACTGGGGAGCTGGGAGAAGGGGCTTTGAAGTTAGGCACGCAGGCAGACAGCCTCCTCAGGAAGGGGCTGATCCCTTGGGACAGGGCTGCTATGGGATAGGACTGAGGGGCTGGGACAACCCCCTTCCCAGAAAGTGGCCCCTAGACCCTGGCCCAGGGGGTGGAGGTGCTGCCCGCTCTGTGTCTCCAGCTCTCTGTCTCCAGCTGTCTCTTCCTATTTTTCTTTGCTGTTCTTGGTCTGTTCACCCCTCCAGCTCCTGCGATCTCTCCTCCCCACCCTGCTTTGTCTCTGTCTCTCCTCTCCCCTTACCCTTCCCTACCATTCTGCCTTTAGGTCTCCACTCTCAGGGAGCAACAGTCTTCCCAGGGGTCTCCTCACTTCCTGAAAGGGTATGCTGTGCTTCTCCTACAGGGGTGCACTGTGAGGTCAGTCTCCTTCAGGAACCTCCATCCCTCCACCATGCCACACCACACCCACCTCCTCAGGCAAACAGCTTCTACTCTGGCTGAAGCCAGACATATGCGCAAGTGTGTGTGTATGTGTGTGTGTGAGGGCTGGAGGGGGCCTCTAAATCCTACCCCCTGTCTGGATGATTCTGACCTCAAACCTACATTCTCTATGTCCGGGATTGCAAAAAAACTTGCAGAAAACAGAGGTCCTCAAAGCAAAGTCTGTGGGAGTACTAGCAGGGCCAAAGCCCAGCCTTCTGCTGGGTCACACTGTCATCTTCCAGGGAGAAACAGCCATGGTGCTCACAGAGGCAGAGGATGGGGAAACCTCAACCATAAATTTCCAGATCTGGGACTCCAAATGAGGCTTCAGAAATAGGTAGGCTTCAGGCAGCTGGAACCCGAAGTTCAGACATCCCAGAGACAGCAGGCACCCAGGATCCTGGATCAGAGGGGACTCTCACCCAACGTTCGAACTGCAGGGGGAACTCAAGACTGCGTGCCCTAGACCTATCCCAAGGACTCCAGGGTAAGCACGCATCCCGTCCCGGAGTGTAGGCGGCGGGGGACTCACCAGCGCGTAAGCGGAGCTGAGCACCGGGCAGCAGAGCAGGAGCGCCAGGCCGGGTGCGATCCGGGCGGCCCCCATCGCCACCGCCTAGGGCCGCGTCCCTCGGGGCAGCCGCCGCCGCCGGCCCTGGTGGTGGTAGGGGGTGCAGAGCTGCGTCAGGCTGGCCGCCCCGCCCACGCCCCAGCCTAGGGGACCCCGGCGTCCGGGCGGCCCGAGGCCCCGGGGCCCGGCGCGGGGCCCATGCGCTGAGTGCGATCGAGCGAGCGAGCAGCGCAAAGGAGGGAGGGAGGGACGGGAGGAAGGGAGGGAGAGCCGGAGGCCCGGCGGGCGGCGGGCGGGCGCCGATCGCTGCGGAGCGGCCCGTCTGCCTCCGAGCGGAGAAATCACATCCATATGGCCGGGCCCCCCGCCCCCCTCCCCCGGCCCGCCCCCCGCCCCCCTCCCGCGCCGCCTTTTCTTTCTTTCTTTTTTTTTTCTTTTGGGGAAGTGGGAGCTGTGGCTTCGCCCCACGCCCAGTGGGGGGAGGGGTCGGGGTCGCGGTCTGCGGGGGGCGCACAGGACTGTTATTTTTAGCTCCGCGGCTTTCGCCCGTAGTGAGTCCGGGCCGGGCAGGGGGCGCGTTCTGAGCCGCACAGGGCGTGCAGCTAGGGGACGCGATCCCAACTTTGCAGCCACACTGAACCCTTGGGTGTTCCGGCCGCCAGCCCCCGGCCGCTCGGCCTCCCGAGACCCAGCCCCTCGGCAGCCGCCTCCCACACCCCTTCCCCATCTTCTGCCCGAGCCCCGCTTGCGCCCGTGCGGCTCCGGCGCGCCAGCGGCCCCGATGCTCTGTCGGTCTGCCTGTCTGTCAGTCTGTCTCTAGCTCCCCCGGCCTTGGCCTCAGTTCTTCCAGCAGCCCCAAGCTCCGTTTCGGTCACTCCCTCGCTCCCTCCCTCCCACTTCTCTCTCTACGAAAACATTTGCAAGTTTCCAAAAAAGCCACCGAGCCGAGCGGCGCGGAGCTGGCGGCTCCCCTGGGTTCCGAGGAGGCGCCGCCGACTGACACCGAGACAGAGCAGCCTGGCTGCCCCGGCCAGGCCCGGAGTCGCTCCTCCCCGACTCCCGCCACTTCCCCTCGGCGCGGGTCCCCAGCCCCGACTTACTCCGAGCGCGCCGCCGCGGCCCCCGCCTTGCCATGGATGTCGGGGTCCCCCCGACAGCCTCCCCAAGCCAGCGCCCCGTCCGCGGCCCCGGGGGGACTTCATGGAGCTCTCAGGATACCCCCCCGGCCGGCCTGGCCTCCAGCGCCCCCCGCCCGGCCGCCGCTCGGAGCCACCGCCCGCCGCGCGAGTCCCTCGCCTCGGCGTCTGCCTCTGCCCTCCCCCCGGCCGGGCGCCTCTTCCCTCCCCCGAGCCCTGCCGGGCCTCTCCCGCCCCCACCCCCTCCGCCGCCGCCGCCGCTGGAGTGTGGAGAGGCCAAGAGGAGCCCGCCGCCCCCCGCCCCAGGACATTGCGCTAGAGGCCGAGGCCCGGGGTCGTATGGCGGCGGGATGTGAGTGCTGTGGAACAGGGCGGGGGCAGCGGTGACACCGAGACCCGGGCAGGGAACCCGGACGCCGCCGCCGCTATATTCTCTTTTGGAAAGCACGGCCTTTTCTTTTTCTTCTTTTTTTCTGATCATCTGCCCCCCGCTGGCGAATAGGGACCCTCAGCCGAGAAGCAAGCCCTCTTTCTTCAAGGGCGAATCCCCTAGGGAGGCCGCCCGGTACCCCGCGCGCCCCCGGCCGCGGAGCTGTCAGTCCGCGCTGGGCTCTCGTTCGGGCTGGGTCGGGGTCCCTGGGGAGGCCACTCAGCTGCCAGCCCGGACCCGGGCTTGGCCGCCGCCGCCCTCCCACACGTCCAGCCCCACCCTCGCCTCAGTCCCATCCTAGGCCGGCAGTTCTGCTCGGCCGGCCATAGGCCGGCCACGACCCCTGCCAAGGTCTGCAGCCACACATCCAGCTTCCTCCCTGCTCCGCGGCTCTTCGGGTCCGGGTTTCCGAGTCTCTGAGTCTCGACCCATTCGGCTGCTGGCCGGGCCTCTCCAGCTCTCGCGGCCCCAACCCCGGCGGCTCGAGGCTGCCAGACCTGGGGCTCAATCCGGACGTCCACTCTCGGGCTTCACCTCCCTCCCCTGTCTCCACCCCTATTCCCAAAACTCTCGGTGGGCTCAGATCTGCCTGGGACCCTCTACTTAGGGGAAGGCAGGGAGAAGTCCTCCAGGGCTGGGGCTGAACGAGGCGAGGTTTCTGTGCTTGGCTGGGGAGGGCACGCTGGAGCTCTAAGAGGAGGGACCCTTTGACCTCAAACCTACCCCCTCCCGGTACCAGGTGGGGAAACTGAGGCGGAAGGAGGGGCCGGGGATGCCTGGATTGGAGGGCTTTAAGGATAGCGGAGGAAGTGAATGCTTGAGGCCCTGGGAAATATCGTCTGGGCTAAGCAGCAGCCTGTGCTTGCCTGCTCACCAATCGTGTGTCTCGGACACTACTACTCTTCGGCTGTCTGGATCTCAGTTTCCTCATCTGCAAAATGGAGAGTTTGGCCAGCTGATTCAAAGGCAATGTTAACTTTCCTGTTTAGTATCCACAAGGGTGGGCGTCCTGGCCCATGGGCTCCAGGGGCTCTCCAGACTCAGCCTGTGGACATTGAGCTCCTCAGAGCCTGCAGACCTGCCCTCCAACCCTCAGTGTGAATCTGCCAAGCCCAAGCCCTAAGGTTTAGGATCCAGATGTTGCCACTCTTCTCCTGGCTCAAGCACAACCAGCTTCCAGACTATACCCATAGCTAGGTACTTTCCCCATGCATTTCTTCTCCTCCTTCCTCCTCCTCCTCCTTTTCTTCTTCTTTTTCTTCTTGTTCTTCATCTTCAAGACAGGGTCTCACTTTGTCACCCAGGCTGGAATGCAGTGGCATGATCTTACTTCAACTTCCACTCACTGCAACCTCCGCTTTCCAGGATCAAGTCTTCTCCCACCTCAGCCTCCCAAGTAGCTGGGACTACAGGCACACACCACTAACCTGGCTAATTTTTGTATTTCTTGGTAGAGACAGGGTTTTGCCATGTTGGCCAGGCTGGTCACAAACCCCTGATCTCAAGCGATCCACCTGCCTCAGCCTCCCAAAGTGCTGGGATTACAGGTGTGAGCCACTGGACCCGGCCCTCCCCACACATTTCTATGGCTGCATCCCTTCTCTGTGCCCACTGCCCTCATTTCTTGTCCTGGTGTTCAAGGGCTGTGCTATTTGAGAGTTTCCTCCAAAAATGACTCTCCCCAACAGGAACTGTCTGCTAGACTCCTGGCCTTCCCCACACATCCACTCTCCTGCCTTTGCCCTTGCTGTTTCCTCTGCTAGGACCACACTCCTCTGCTTGCTGTAAAGGACATTCCCCTCTCCTGTGTGCCCACATCCTCCATTACTAGGGAGGAGATTGTGATTTCAGGGCTGCCTCCTATGTTATGTGGGCTCCTTGGGACAGAGGCCCAGGTGCCAGAATGGGGACCTAAAGAACACTTGTGGTTCTTCAGTTATAGTTTAATGGTCTCAGTTTTATTATGGCTCTGTTTCTTTTCTGTTTTTTTGAGACAGGGCTGTCTCCTAGGCTGGAGTGCAGTGGCACACTCTCTGCTCACTGCAACCTCTGCCTCCTGGGTTCAAGCAATTTTCTGGCCTCAGCCTCCTGAGTAGCTGGGATTACAGGTGTGCACCACCACACCCGGCTAATTTTTGCATTTTTAGTAGATACGGGGTTTCTCTATGTTGGCCAGGCTGGTTTCAAACTCTTGGCCTCAAGCGATCCACATGCCTCAGCCTCCCAAAGTGTTGGGATTACAGGCATGAGCCACCACACCCAGCCTTTTTTTTTTTTTTTTTCCCCCCAGACAGGGTCTTGTTCTGTTGCCCAGGCTGGAGTGCAGCGGCACAATCACGGCTCAAAGCAGCTTTGACCTCCTGGGCTCAAGCAATCCTCCCACTTCAGCCTCCCATGTAGCTGGGACCACAGGCATGAGCCACCACACCTAGGTAATTAAAAAATTTTTTTTGTAGAGACGACATCTCACTTTGTTGCCCAGGCTGGTCTCCAACTCTTGGGCTCAAGCAGTCCTCCTGCCTTGGCCTCCCAAAGTGCTGGGATTACAGGCATGAGCCACCGCGCCTGGCCTATGCCTCTGTTTCTAGGTGTCTCTAAGTTTTATGTTTCTATGACCACTGACTTCCCACCCTGCTTTCCCCCTTGGTGACAAGAAAAGAACATTAATGGAGGGATTAGAAGGACAGAGAGGTAAAACTAGGGGCTGATGGGAAGGAGTTCTTTTCAGATCTGACACCAGGGAAAGCTTGAGATTTGGAAACATAATATTTGTACTTGGGAGGACCAGGGTGGGCTGTGGAGAGGGCTGCAGAGAGGAATCTGATGGGCGCTGGGCCTCTTAAGGGCATTCCCCTTGCCGTAATTCATGTGCCTCACCCCAGAGTCCCCTGCTGGACATTCCACAGCTATGGGTGGGGCCATAGATCCTCTCCCTCACCCTCAGGCCTCTGGTTAAAGTGCCACCATGAGGGTGAGGGTATCGGTGTCACACATTAACTGGTAGCACCTAAGCACCTGGCAGAATCAGCCTGCCCTTTTTGACAAGCAGGCCCCAGGGGCCCAGAGTCAGTTTCTGGTTAGTGTCAGGTCAGTTTCAATGGAATTTGAAAAGGCCTGGCTGGGACCGAGGAGGAGGAGCCAGGCCGGTTGCTGGATCTCAGAACTACACTAAGGGCTGGACTCTGGCCCCATCCCTGCTGGTGTGGCAGCCCCCGGCTGACAGGCCTCTGCTGCAGCCATCCCACTGTGAGTAGGGCTTCAGCCAAGGTACCCAGACTCTGGGGCCAGGGTGGGCATCAGACACCAACAGGAAAGGCAGAGGCTCAGCTCTCTGAGCATTGCAGCCTGGCCTCCCTCTCTTAGAAAACCCCTTGCTGACCCAGGGGTTCTCTGGGACTAATGGCTCACATCTATTTCTGAGTCTTTATATTCCCCCAATGCTTCATCCCAGCACTAGCTCCAAAATAAGTCTGCATCCCACGCTTAGCCCTGATCCCAGACTGAGCTCTGTTTCCATGATGAACCCCAACCTAGGGCTGAATTCTTATCCTAATCCGATTTCTTGCCCCTGGCTGAACTCTGACCCCAGGCTGTGCCTCCACCCAGACCTCAACCCCGGATCTCTCCCGGCTTCCAGGCCCCTCTGGAAGCTTTTTGAGGCAGGAGGCCAGTAGGGGAGGAGATGGCCAGGCCATAAGTGAAGCGAGGTGCCACTTTTACAGCCATTTCGGCTGCTCATAAACACCCCCCGACACCCGGCTGAGTTGCTGGAGGCTCCCATGGCAGCTGGCTGGGCAGCCCCCTCCCCTCGCAGCAGAAGCATGGCTGCCTGGCTTTCTTGCCTCTCAGGAAGGTGAAGGGAGGACGATGGGGGCACCTGGGGCCGGCAGGCTCTGTTCCAGTCAGGGAGGACTCCCAAGGCTCCCAAGGAGCTAGAGTCATGGGCTTTCTGTCCCTGCTGGCCTCATGGTTACAAGCCCCTGCTGTCATAACACCAGGTCCACAGATGTGTCTCCATGTGGGCATGTCTTGTCTGCTCCATAGCACGGCCTAGGTACTTACATGCTCACCCCCGGGGAAACCAAAGAGTTGCTCCTCCCAGCTGTGCTCAGGCCACCAGGGTCCCCTGACCCCCACTCACCTGGAGCCCACGGGCCTTCCAAGTCGGGCCTGAAGCTGCAGAGCAGGCTCAAGTTGGCCACGGGGAGGCCATGGACAGTCCCTGGGCAGCTTCTGTGGCTCAGGCCTAAGCAAGGATAGTGCTGCTGGGGACAGGAAAAGGCCTGAGTCAGAGCTTCCACTTGCAAAGAAAAATTAATTATTTTTTACCAAGCCCTACACTGGTCCAGGACTTTGTCCCAGACCCCTAGTCCGGGATAGGAGGCAACAGAGGCAGATCCAAGCGTGCCAGTGTTCAGATGCCTTAGGCTGGGCCCTCCCCTCAGCACCCATGGCTTTGCCTGCCAGGTCCATGGGCCCGCTCAGGCTGCCAGGCATGTCTGCGTGTCTCAGTAGTCCTCCCCTTGCCCTGCCACGCCTCTCTCTTGGTCTCTGTGTTCCTGTCTGATCCTCTGGTCCTGTCTACATCTTGGGAATATCAGGCCACCACGAGGTGTGAACACAGCCCCTATTAGTGACTTCACTCAAGTTTAAGGCACCCAGAGAAATCAGAGGGGGGCTGGAGGTGGTTCATTCCTGTGCCACAGGCAGGAAAACTGAGGCCCAAGAAGGCATGACCTGCCAGCACTGGGTACCCAGTGGCTCCTAGATGGAAGAGATATGGGGGCTGTGGTTCCACTCCAGCCCGTGTCGTGACCCCTGCAGCCCCATAGCCACCCCATATCTGACTCCTTGCCCACTGGAAAGTGGGCTCCTGGTGAGGAGCCAGCCAGGAAGCCCTCTCTATCTGCTCCCAGGCCCTCCCGGGCTCAGGGTCTGCTTAAGCTGTCACAGGTCACAAAGGCAGGGGGCTGTGGACAGGATGACCTCTTTATGTGGATCTATAGAATGAGCTGTGTTCAGAACCAGGGCTGGTTGTTCAGGATGAAGATGTGGGCAGACAGGGAGGCAGAGACCCTGGCAAGATCCTGGAAACCTCACCCCCGGGCCCTGTGACCTGGCTGGAGGTTGCCCTTTTGCCTGAGCCCAGTCTGAGCTGGTTTGTGTCTGGAAGTCCTAGGCTCAGCCTGATGAGGTGTAATGATTCACGTGGCAGCTGCTATTCAGCACATTCCAGCTGCAGCCCCCAGCGCCCTGCATGTGAGGCAGCTGGCCCCAACCACCCCCAGCCACTGGGCATGTTCCTAGGGCCGCCCTCCCCGGGTCTTCCAGGCTCCTGGGGAGGGTACCACTCATTAGAGTTTCCAAAGTATGTTTTGTTTCACAAGTTAGACAGGGAGGCAGGGAGCTCGGCGATACCTGGCCTCCAGGTGGGGGAAACGGGACCAAAGAGCAGAATGGACTGGCCAGGGGACATAGCAGAACTATGACAAACAGCACTTACAGGGCTCTTGCCCCAGCTACTGTGAAATGCACTGCTCCAAGGGGTATCCCGGGACACGTAGGCCATTCTGTGACCAGGCCAGCGGGGAACAGTGGGCAGTTGTGCCCAAAGGAGGGAGAGCTCTCCTGCGCTCTGTCAAGCCTCCCTGCTGCCCTGGCTCTCGAACGCCAGAGTCTCTCCCTCCCCTGAGTCCATGTACACTGCCCTGCTCTGCCCACAGGCCCCGTCCTCACTGGCCAGGGAAGCAGGAGGCTGGGGCCTGTTCTGCTCTGACCTGTAGAGCCCTGAGCCAGACCCCTTCCTGCTCATGGTCTCAGTTTCCTGATCTACTGTCCACAGATGGGCAGTTTCAGGCTCCAAGGGGATCTTTAAAGTGCCCAAGCACTTGGTGTTGGATGCAGGCAGACCTGGGAATCTGAAAACCTGAAGTCCTTTCTCTCCTCGAGCTTTGGCTCTGCCAGTTTGTGTGTTCCTCCTGCGGGCCCCAGCCCAGGACTCTGGGGGGCAAGTCTGGCCCTCAGCTCCGGGGACAGGAAGTTGTATTTTGGTCCTGGGTCCTGGGGAAGAGGCAGGGGGAGAATGGCAGCTCAGACCCAGCCATGTTTACTCGGGCCCGGCCCCCTCCGAGCTCAACAGGCTCCCATTCATTGGGAGCCCCATAAACCCTTTGGGGCTCCCTGAGGTTCAGAATGCCTGGACGCCAGGGCTGGCTGCCGCCCCCAGACCTGCTGGGGGCCGTGGGCAGCAGGTGGGGCGTGAGTGAGGCATGAGTGGGGTGGTGGGTGGGAACCGGAGACATGCCTGAGTCTCCAGTTATGTGCATGGAGTAACAGTTCTTGCCCCATGCACAGTGTGGAGCAGCTAGGAAATCCAGAGAGGCAGTGGAGGTTGGAGGGTTCCTTCCATGGCCATGGGGCAGTCAATACTGATTTCTCTTAGATCAGGCCCCAGAAGGTGTCTCTTCCGACTAGGCTCCTGAGGGCGTGTCCTCAAATCGCATGACCCTCAAGGCAAGGCTGAGACTGCTGTGCCCGAACCAGAGCTGCTGTCCTTGCTGAGACTGCATACCTGGCCTTGGGTTGTTGACAGTCCACTTGCTGGCAGGGTGGGCGTGGGCGTGCATCCCACTGGAATACTGGAGTAGGGGAGGTGTCCGGTGTGTTCCTCATCTGTTCAACAGGAGATCTTCATCGGAAGGGGAGGCACTGGGCTGGGATGCTGTGGGCTGAGGCCCTAGGGTCTGCTTCTCCTTGGTGTCGGGTGTTGTCGTCTCTGTGCACATCTTTGTGGCTTCTTTGGGTGAGTGAGAACACTGTCCCCTGGTCTCTGGAAACAAAAGGGAGGCTGCAGCAGTGTTCAGTGGGAAGAACTGTGGCCTGGGGGTCCAAACCCTGTCCAGCTTTCCCATGACCTTGAAACAATTCTGTCCCCATCCAGGTCTTCAGTGCCACAGACAGGGGTTAGAGTGGACTCTCTCCAAATCCACCCCCAGCCCTGCTGTTCCCAAGGGCAGCTCTGAGGGTGATCCCTGGTGGCATGGTGGCAGGGAGTGGGGTAGGAGAAAGGCCTCCCCGCCAGATCCCCTTTTAACAGTGCCCCTGCATGCCCAGGCAACCTGGCTAGCCACTGGAGACCCTGGTGGGGGGCCACAGGGGGTCCTGTTTCCCAGACGCCTTCTGGGTGGAGTGTGACTTCCCGCTCCAGTGGTTGTAAAATCCCCAGAAGCCTGGTGCGTCCCTAATGTGTATGGGGGGGGTCTGTGCCTCGGAATACCCCCTCCCAGGCGTGTTTGACACGTGTTTCCGCCTCCCCGGCATGGGCTCCCGCTGCTGCTATTTATAACCTTTAAGAGCTCCTGCCGACTGCAAAGTTTTCTTAAACTCAAAATATCACCGAGGTCCCGGGCACGCGTTCCAGAGGCCGGCTAGGCCCTGCGGTTTGAAGGGAGGAGGGGGCCAGGAAGGAGGAGGAGGTGGTGGGGAGGGGGTTAGCTGTTAGCTCAGACACTGGGTCCTTGCCGGGGGCTGTGGCCGGGAGACTTCGGGTGGAGAACCCCTGTCCTGACACTCCTGCCCTGTTAGGCCTGGAGGAACCCTCTATGTGGGTGGTCCTTGGTTGTACGGGGCCACCTCTCTGGGCCTCAGTTTCTTTTCACTCTAAATGGACATTGGCTGGGGCAAGGCAATGAGCTAGTGGACACTGGGAACGTCTCTAGGGCTGGAACCAGGGCTGCATCTGCCCGATCATCCTGCACGCTGCACAGAGCCTGGCCCGGGGGCACCGTGGACATTGGCTGAACTGGCCAGAGAGGGGAAGCACTGGGAAAGTTTATAAAACCGTGTGTGGGAAAGCGACATTCAGAGAGGGGCAATGGCCTGCCAGAGGTCACCCATGCTCATCCAGAGCATGTCTCCAGGCCTCCCGACACCTGTGCCCTCTGAAGTGAGCCTCTTTGGAAGAGGCCGGAGGGCTCTCACTGGGCACAGATGGGTCGCCAGTGTGGAGGAAGTTCTGGGCATAATGGGAGGTGGCTATGCATAACTCAGATGCCTCCCTGAAGCTGGAGGGGACACTGGCAGCTGATCTGGCCCAGCGAGGTCAGGCCTCTGCCCAAAGTCACACACCCGGATCCTGCCAGCCTTGACCTCTGCTCTATCTCTGGGCCTCTCTGCCTCCCGGACCCAGTCATGACCTTTTTGGGGAGGCTTCCTCCAGTCTTGCCGCGCTCCTTTCCTGAGCTGGTGTGGGGGCTGCGGAGGCAGGGGACTGGAGCTCTGAGCCATCCAGCACATCCTGTCCCCACGGCAGCACTGTGTCCCCACAGCAGCACCCTGTCTCAGCACAGCTGGCTCTGGAAGCCACTCGTGGCCCAACGAGCAAAGCTGGGTTCAAGATGGAAGGGTGACCATTCTGCCCCTCCAACTCAGCAGCTCCACACCAATTTTCCCACCCAAGCATAACCACAGAGGGCTCCTTGGGGGCAGAGAGGGGCAAGGAAGTGATGACTTCGCACATGGAGGAGGCGGAGGTGGAGGCAGCAGCAGTCAGTCTGGAGGAGGAGGAGGAATGCTTTCTGCAAGCTCAGCCCCGCCTTCCGTGGCCCCTGCCTGCACCTTACTATGTGTTGGGCTCAGCTGGGAAATGCAGTGACTCGAGAGTTTGGGGGAGCCAACTGCCTGCCTGGCCCCACTGCCCTGTGTTCCCATTCCCTGAACCCTCCATGTGCGCTTGGCCTCTGCCCCTGCACGTCTTGCCCTCTGACTTGTTCTTCCCTTCTCAGCCTAGGTGGCTCTTCTATGCCCTCCAAAGGCTCCCTCCTCTCCGAAGCCTTCTTGGATCTGCACCCTTCAACTCCCAGCAGAGTGAGACCTCAGACCTCTTGGTTTGACTAGAAAATTTAGCGTGGCATGATATGCTGCTGCCTCTGTCCCAACAGAAGGCGAGTCCTGAGGACAGGGTCTGGGTTATCTCTGTGGCTCTGCTGAGAAACCTCCATCTCTGGGGGAGGGCATACCTATTGACGAGAGTTGTGGACTCCAAACACCCTGACCCCCTCACCTCTTCATCTCTCAGTTGCCGTGGGGAGGCTCAGTTTCCTCATGAGCAGATCCCAGGATCAGAGACAGATCCCTGTCATTCCTGGTCAGAACGTTTTCCTCCAAGGAGCCTTAAGAGATGGAATCTGCCTGACGGCAGCTTCTCAGAAGCCAGCCCCAGGGCTTGAGCTGGAGCCTAATCCTGAGACAGGAGCTGAACCTGGTGCTGGCAGTGAGGACTTGCTTTCAGCCCCCATTCCAGAGCAGCCTGGCTGTCCCTGCAGCTGCTACTGTGAGACCGTGGGAGTGGGGAGACTGGCATGTCCTCTCTCTAGACCCCAAGGTCAGGTAAGGAAGGGCCTGAGAGGTGGTGGCGGCTCCTGGCAGCCACAGTGGTTGGTGGTTTCTCCTTGTTCTCCTGCCCCTGGGAGCTGCATCTATAATGATTCTAGGCAGGACAGGGGACGTGAGCATGCTGATTGGGGGTGGGCTGTGGGAGGGGTCTCCTGCATCCCCTGCTAAATCCACCACAGAGACTGTCCTGCTTATGTTCTCAGACCAGGACTCCCAAAGGCAGAGCCCCCCTTTGGATGGATGGGCTCGTTGTCAGGCAGGGCTCCCTGGGGGCACAGGAACTCCCCAGCCCCTCCCAGCTCATCTGCAGCCTTGGATGAGCCCCTGTGTTTATGCAGAATTCCAGCCAATTATTCCCCTGTTGTCTTGGCTTCAAGCTCCAGCCCTCTGCCCCTCACTGAGACCTGGCCAGGGGCACAGGCTGAGGCAGTGGGGAAGGAGGAGACTCAGATCCAGGGACCTGCTGAGGCCACCGGCCCCGTTGTGCAGGTTGAACACTGAGGTCTCCAGAGGGGGAGAGGTTCCAGCAGTCAGTGATGGGGCCAGCACCAGAACTGAATTCTCTGTCCCCAGCCACCCCAACCCCCATCCCAGGACCTGTACCCTCATCTGCTTTGGATGGGAGGATGACACTCCAGTGTCTCCTAATATTCTACCGTCCTCCCAGCTCCAGACCTCTCGGGCACAGAGGCCTCGACCTCAGCCCTGGCTCTAAAACCTCATGAGGCTCCCTGGAGCAGAGGGCTCCAAGGCCAGATGCTGCAGAGAGCCGGCCTCCTGGCTTCACCCTTCCCTATCGTCTCTAGGCTCTGCATTTGGGAGTCCCTGTGCTAGTCTGAGGGGTTTACTCTATATTCCTGGATACCTGCGAGTCTCTGAACCTGCTCTGGTCTCCCCGCAGCCCTCAAGGCTGGCCTGACTGGGGCTTGCCTGTCCCTCTACCATCCCTCCTTCCCTTTTGTCTTCCCTGTGCTTGCCCCGGGGCCCAAGATCTGGGAAAGGAATGGGTCGGGAGCCTTCCAGAGAGTCCTTTCCCACGAGAGCCAAGCTCTGACCCTGTCCTTATCTGGCCTGGATGTGCCAAGAACAACACAGATGCTGAGGCTTGAAAGCCCCAAACCAGGACGCTGACCTCCCCACTCAGCTACTCCGTCTGGGGCTCTGTTTCCCCTTCTGTGAATGGAGCGGGGTGGGGTGGGGTCAGAGGAGGCAGTGGAAAGATCCCGAGTCTGGACACACACGTTCACACACAAGCAGGTGTGGACACTACCGTACCAGGCAGGCCGGGTAGGCTTCCCTGATTTCACCTGCTTTCATCCCTGTTCCTCCTTCCCAGTGCTCATTTCTGCCTGGAAATTATACCTGGGTGTTCTTTCTATACCTGTGAGCTCAAAGGTGTGGTGCATTAGGTGTATGTGGGAGAGTCCATGGATGTGTTTGCAAAGGCATGTGACTGTGTGTATACACGTGCAAACACGTATGTGTACAAAGGATTATGGATGTGTGTGCACAGGCGCGTGAACATGCATGCAAAGGTATCTATAAAGCATGAGGATATGTGTGTAAAGGTGTGTGGTTCCGCTTGCCTGCTCTTGGCCCAAGGGCCAGGGTTCCTGAGTGCACGTCTGCAGGCTCCAGGAGGCTACGTGTGAGCACACACATTTCAGTGTGATTCCTGCTGTCCCAGTACTGGTGGAAAGCGACTAGGCAAAGGTGGAGTAGGGAGTGTCTAGGGGCCCATGGGTATCTCCAGACAGACACACTTCAGGGGCGGGTTAGCCTACCTGGGGATAGTGTATGCGTGTTTCAGATACAGCCATGCTGGGTGGGCGGATATATAAATACTCACACAGGCAGGTACCACAGTTGACCCTAACTATTCCTGGCTGGGGGCTTGGGCCATTTTTAATGCAGCATCCACACCCTGGGCCACAGAGGATTTTTGTATGGCCACTGGAGGCAAGGCTATAGCTGGTGCTGGGTGGGGCAGAGTGGGGACAGCCCTGGGTGTGGGGGGCCACCATGGCTAGATGGGGTCTGCAAGGGGTCCGGGAGGCCCTCCCGGCCAGCACTCCTTCACTGTCATCACCACTGTTGCCTCCTTGTTACCGTCCTGTCTTTACCTCCACCATTGTCGTCGCTGTCCTCGGCACTGCCGTCTTCATCTGTCATCCTGTCCCTCTGTCCAGCTGCCCATGCCCACCCTGTCTCCCGCATCCCGGTATGGCGCCCGCTCCTTGTCCACTTGGAGCTGCTTGAGGATCGGTGAGAGGTGGGAATGAATTTGTGTTACTCTGGCTGGGAGCCGAGGTAAGGGATGACAGGAGGGCGTGCGTGTATGTCTGCAGGCGCCAGGAAGCTGCAGCTTTCCCTGGGGCAACTTTGGTCCCTGACCCACCTACCCACCCTCTCTCCCCCATTTCTGACTGCCCCGTCTCTGTCTTTCTCTATCTCTCTCTGTCCACCCATCTCTGTCTTAGTCTCTGTGTCTCACCTCTGCCATAGCCAAGGGTCCCTGTCTCCAGTTTCTCCGTGATGGCCCTGGGGAGCCAGCTCCTCCTTCCAGCCAGCGTGAACTGTTTGCCTGAGACAGTCGGTCCATCCGCTCAAACAACCACTCAATTCAGACTCCTCGTCTGACTGACGGGTTTTTTTTCCCCTGCTAAATTTGCTTGCATTTTTGACTGAATTGGCCATTCAACAGAGGTTGTGTCCACATGCCCCCTCCCCGCCCATGCCAACAGATGAACAGGCTCACAGGCACGCACACAGAGCCAGGGGCATGCAGACATGCTCATGCCCATGCTCATGCCCATGGAGAAACACAGAAGCACGCAAGACAACATGCTCCCACACAATCACACGTGTGGCCCTATCCTTGTGTCTATGGTTACACGTGCATAGACCATACACACCCGTCCAGTCACACATGTTCACACCTCGTGTGACAGCGTCTGCACATCTTCACACCTACTCTGGGGAAGGCTTGGGGAAATAGAGGCGAGGGGAGGAGGGAGCGTGACCCAGGGTGCAGTGCTGGGCAGAGCCCCAGCCAGCACCCGGGGCAGCCTTGGCCCTCTCCTCCAAGGCCGGCTGGTGGTGCACCCTCCTTTCTTCCTCAGCCCGTTTAGGTGGGGTTTCTGGTCATTTCAGGCCGCTGCTGAGCCCCTGCAAACCTCAATAGCGGTTCCCAGACCCTGATCCTAAAAGGGGAGTCTTTTTTTTTTTTCTTCCAAGGACAATAAATATTTGCTCTTTGGGAAACTGCTGGTGGGAGAGTACAGGGTTTGGCCCAGTGGCAGGGAATGTCCAGGGCAGTTCAGGGAGGCCACAGGCCATGCTGGGGGGAGGCGCTGGGCCCTGTCCGGAAGCTGGACCAGCAGGCAGAGCTGGGGAGCTGGGGTTCAGGGCTGCACCTCGCTCCATTCCTCCTGACCCAAGCCCCAGGCCTCTGTTTTCTCAGCTCCTTTGATTAGCACATCGGCACCCCCTCCTCCCATCCCAGACCCCACTATCCCAAACCTCACCCCTCCAGAGCTCCCACGAACGCTTCACAGCCTGACTCCATCTCACGCACCCCGAATGCATGGACCCAATGGGTGCTCACTCTTTGGACTAAACAGGGGTGCAGTATCTCCAGACACCTTTTCAATCTCCCTCCAGAGACTAGCTGCTGACAGCAGGGCTCAGGTCCCCCAGTCCAGGCCCCTGAGAAGTCAAGGCTGTGCCCTCCTTCCAGAATGGACCAAGCCTGGCCAATGCTGTCCCCATCCTGTCCCCTATGAGGCTTGGGTCCCTAGAGGCTCCTGCCTGTTCACCCCTCCCTCATGCTGAATTGGGCTCCCAAATATAGCGGCCGTGGCCACAGCCGGCCAGGACACCACAGCCCCAAGCGTCAGTCCTGGGCTGGGATCAGAGGGGCAGGAGCTGATTATAGGTCCCTGGGCCAAAACCAGGCTTTGCCTGCCAGCCCGCTGGGCCCGCCGCCCCACCCCAGAACCACAAGGTTGGAGCATCTGGTCCCCGTCAGCACAGTGGGCAGAGGGAGGGGCTTGAGGGTTGCGTTTGGCCTGCTGGAGGACAGAGTTGTCTGTGTGTGGTGTGGGGGTAGTGAGGATGGGCTGGGACTCAGGGGCACAGGCTCTTCTCTGAACCCGGATCACATTGCCCTACCCATGGCCATGGTACAGGTGGGGAAGCTGAGGCCAAGAGGAGCAGGGACCAGCCCGGGTCACAGGAGCATGGAGAGTCTACTGCCTCCCCCTTGGGTACTCTTTTCCATCTCGCAAGGCCGGGCGTTGTGCCTCTGGGAGGTGGGCCACATCCTGTTGGTGGCAGAGTGGCCTTGCTGGGAAGTCCTCCTAGGAGTCAGACTTTCATCTGAGGCTCCAGGGACCTGAGATGGTATAGAAATTCATCTCTTTCTCCTGGTCCTTATGCCTGCCTTGTGCCACCTTAGAGTTACTGGGCAGCCCCTGCCTCCTTGGGTCCACAGTCTCCCCATCTGTGCAGCCGGGCAGGGACCTAGGGGCCCCACGTGGGGTCTGTGTTTGTGGGTGCCCAGTGTGTGGTGGTGGGTTCAGGATACACCAGTGGGTCCTGGTAAGTGAGCTGCAGCCCATGGGCCTGCTCACACCAGGACAGGGTCCCCAGGACCTGCTGCGAGGCAACATTTGACCTACTTCTAAGGCTCTGGGTCTGGCCCAGGCTGTGTTCTCGACTCCTCCGGGAAGTGTGGGCCTGCATCCCAGCCCAGAAGCTGTGGGCCAGGAGGGGCGGGCTCGGCGGGCCAGGGCGGGCTAGGGCTGCCTGCGGAGCCTGCGGCCCAGGGGACAAGGGCACGTGGGAAGCCCGACCCTGTTCCCCTGCTTCTGGCTCTTGGACCCAGGGTACAGCTGGGCTTTACCTCCTTCTGCCCCCCTTCCACGTGGCAACCATAGTCTGAGCTCCCCAAATTGGCTCTGACAGGATGATGGACATTCTTCACGCTCTTCTGAATGCTAACAGGGAGGTCTGCCAAGCAGCTACCCCTGCTGTTGCCAGGAGTGTGACCCCCCCGTGCCCCTCCCACTGGCCTTGTCCACACAGGCCCATGCTGATCTGGAAATCTGTCAGCCCCTGTCCTGGGTCCTGGGTCTGGGATTTGGCTTTGCAATCCTGGAAGTCTGGATTTAGAGTCCTGGGGCTTGAGTCCTGGATCTGGGTCTGGGTTTAGAATCCTGGGTCCTGTGTCTGGGGCCTGGGCTCCAGAGTCTGGGTTGAAGGCCAGGGTTTGCCATCCTGGGTCTTGGGGTCTGGGGTCAGGGTTTGGGTGCCAAGATCTGGGTCTAGGTCTCCACAGTGGGGTCTAGTCCTGGAATCTGGGTTCTAGGTTCTGAGTTTGGGACTCATATTGTGAGACCTGAGTCTGGGGTCTGAGCTTGGGGTTCTGGGTTCCTGATCTGGGGTCTGGGTTGGGATCCTGGGTTCTGAGGTTTGAGTTCAGGATCCAAAGTTCGGTTCCCATCCCTTCTACGCCCCCTGCTGGCCGGTCATGGTCCAGTCACTGCTTGTACCACGGGGATCGCCCTCACCTCTTTAGGCTGTGAAGAGCACGCCTGAATTGGGGTGGGCATGGGGAGGTGGTGGGTGGGCTTGGGGGCAGCTGCTGGCTACGCTACTGTCCCACAGTGCCCTCTGCACTGTCAGTCAGTCGGCAAATCTCCCCATCTCTCTGGGCCCACTCCAGGGACAGGGTTTAGCAAGGGGTTCCAGTACCTCTGTGACAGGAAGGTAAACTGAGATATTGGGACACTTGTTCATCCAGCGTTTATTGAGTGCCTGCAGTGTACCAGGTCCTGGGAATATGCAGCTGTGGAAGAACAGAGCATTCCTCCTTCCTGTGACGGCTGACATTCATAGGAGGGCGGACCCACGGAAGCAGCCAGGTAACAGGAGCCTGGAAGAAGGCCGCGTGGCCGGGCTCTCCTGCCGTAGTCCACAGGCCCCTCAGAACTCAGGGCCTACCTACCTCTTCCTGCATTGCCCTTGGCTGGGGGAAGGGGGAGGGCTCTGGGACATGGCGTGTGCCAGCCCACAGCACACTGGGGTGCAGTTCAGACACCAGAGCTTCGGGAGCTGAAGGGGTAGGACCTAGACCCCCACCCCAGCTCTCCAGGCCCCTGAGGCCTTGCTCAGATCCTGCCTGCTAGGCTGACTCCTGAAGGGCACAAAGCTCAGGTTGGGACATGGGAGAGGGGAGTGCCAGGCGTGGTGTAGCCCGCCCTTCCTGCTGCCCACTGCTGCTCACCCTCCCTCCCTCCACCGCCTACTCCCTGAGCACCTTCCTGCCCTCTGTTCACCCCTGCCTTGCTCCGCGCCTTGGTGTGCCCGGGAGGGCTCTGGCTGGTCCTGTAGAGTCCTTACTGGTGGCTGGGGAGACGCTATAGATTTGAGGGTGGGCCTGGGGGTGAGCCCTGGCCACTGTTGCTCCCAAGCCATCAGAGGCATGCTGCGGCAGGAGCACATCCACCCTTGAGTGTGACGGGAGGGGCCCGAGCCACTGCCCTGCCCCTGCCACGCAGGTGGGGGAAGGCGGCACCGTGTGGCTCTGGCTGGCGGCAGACCCGGACACTGAGGCCCAGGACGCTCTTGTCACTGACTTATCCCCGTTTGGGCCGATGTTGGGTGGTTTCCAAGGGACGGGAACTGTGTGAGGATGAAAGAAATGGATGGGAGAGGGGCCTGTGTATGTCCTCTGCCCTGGGCCTCCGCTTCCCTCACGATGAACGCAAGGAAATTGGTCTTGGTGGTGGTGTCTGTGGGTGGCTGGGACCCCCGTGTGACTTCCAGAGCCTGTTGTCCTGAGGGTCGGCGGGCCTGGGCAGTGGGCTCCCGGGCGGTCTGCGTGGCCCTCTGGCTGTCCCCTCCTCCTGTGGTATTTCTGGCTCGTCTCTACTGACCCTCCCCCACCCCTTTCTTTCTCAATACTCTTGCCAAACATCTGGAAGAAAAGTGAAAAACTTGTCCCCCCTCCAGCCCCGGATGTTGTCAGATTTCCAGATGTGGCGTGTTCTGCCCTCCAGATGAGAGGCAGAGCGCGTTCCAGTCAGGAGCAGGCAGGCCCCAGCCCTGGACCGCTGTCCCTCCCCAGGAGGTGGAGTGACAGGATGAGAGGGACCTCGCCTGGCAGGAAGAGGGCAGGGTGCGCCAGGTACAGGCCCTGGGCCCTGCCGCACCATCTCAGCCTCAGGCTCAGCCCCTCCCCACACCAGGGAGATCCCTGGGGGTGGGGGGCACTGCCTCTGAAGTTTCTATCAAAGGCTCCAGGCACTTAAAAGTAACCAGGAGCACCTCCTTCCTACCCCCCAGGCCCAGATACTGGGCAGGGGACAGAGCCCAATGTGTTTGCAAGATGCGCCCACTGTTGGTGTCCCTGTGCGGGAAGTCTTGTGCCACCTCAGGCTTCCCACCTCCCCAAATAGTGGTCCAGCGAGGCTGCACTCCGCCACTGCTATCTGCTGAGGGCTGGGCCTTGGGATGGGCCCTGAGGATGGGGCACTGCAGGATGGGCGCTGGGGGTGGGCACTGAGTGGTAGGAACTGGGGGTGAGCATCCTTGCACCGGGGCAGACCCTGCTTGGCAGTTTGGGGTCCCTCAGAGAGGCAGACCGCAGACCATCTCAGAGCCCCTGCCAGAAGGGTAGGCAGAGGGCAACATGGGGCAGCGGAACAGCATCGAAGAGAGCTTTCTGGAAGAGGGCCAGTAGAGCCGGGCCTTGAATGTGTTAGGCAGAGGGGGTGAGGGCACTCTGGGCAGAGGGCACAGTAGGAAGCCAGGCCTGGGGTGTGGAGGGAAAGGTAGGTCCCTGGGGCCATAGAGAGGGAAAGTAGGAGTAGGGGTGAAAGCTGAGAGGCTGGTCTCTGGGCCCGGCAGGGGCCGAAGAGGGAGGCTGGTCCCTGGGCCCGGCAGGGACCGAAGAGGGAGGCTGCTGAATTGGCCTGGGGGCCTGCGGTAGAGGGAGCAGCATCCATTCTCTTGGCCTTTGTGGGGTTCCTGGAGACCCTTGGACCCATAGTCAGGGCTACAGCTGCCAGTCATACCAGACACTCACACACAGACATGTATAAACACCCGGACATAAACACACAGAGGCAACACCCGCTGACACACTCACATAGACAAACACACACACATAAAGACCCAGACCCACAGAGATAGCATGCAGACACATGGACCGTCCCCCACACAGACACAGATACGGAGCACACACAGGCACACACACGGCCCCGCATCCAGACAGCACACACAGGTGTACACAGACCCCTTCACACAAACACAGACACACGGAGACCCATGAACCCACAGACACCCCGACACAGACACACAGAGACAATGCACACACACGCGTGCTGACCTCCCCCTTCCCCCACATAGACTCGGTCATAGACACAGACACAGGGGACTTTGAGGCACAGATGGGAGCTCAGGCTCAGAGGTGCCCTTAGGTCACCTTAGTCCTTCTGGCCCCAACGCAATATACAGCACACGCTTGGTCCAGCCTTCTTCACCTCTCCAACTTGTGGACCTTCGGAGGGCAGCAGGGCCCTGTGTGGGTATGTGTGGGTGTGCAGATGAGTGTGTGTGTGTATGTGTGTGTTAAGCCGTGGCCTTTGTCCTCCTCTCCCCCTCCCCCTTCCCAACAGGTGATTGGGAGGAATGGAGATCCCTCCTCCCCTACCCATTCCTGAGCCCTAACAATGCCCTCCCCAGGCCCCAAAATAGCCCCTGAGCCTAGCTGATGTCCTTTTATGGCCCTGTCCCTATTGTGCACTGCAGGGGTGGGGCTGGGGTCATGAGGTATCTAGGCAGGATAAAGGCCTAGGCGCCGTGGCTCACCTACCCTGCTTTCTGCATTCTCCTCTCCACATCCCTCTCTGTGCTTACGACCCCCATGGCCCCCAAAAAGCCAGAGCCCAAGAAGGATGACACCAAGGCGGCCTCCAAGGCAGCTCCAGCTGCAGCTCCAGCTCCCGCACCTCCCCCTGAGCCTGAGCGCCCCAAGGAGGTGGAGTTTGATGCTTCCAAGATCAAGGTGGGTATGGGAGCTGGGCTGTGGCAGCGGTAGCAGAGCAAGTGAGTGGATCCCACGGTGGACCCAGCAAGAGGCAGGCCAGGCTCTGGAAGTGAGCACCGAGCTGAGGCTGGAAGCTTCTGTGCAGAGGTCAGACAAGCCCTGCCTGCTTCAGGTATCAGAAGGGCCGCAGCAGGAGGGATGGTGGTCAGACATTAGGCAGGACTCCCGTGGTGCTGCTGAGAAGTAAGGGTGGAGTCTGGACTGAAGTTTGAGACTGGACTGGCTTTTTGGTGGTTTTGGAAATGGACTCTCCCTTGCCTTTCTTCCTGTACTTCTCACCCTTGGGGAATCCTGGAGCCAGCTGGAGCCAGGCACGGATTTTCCTTGTTCAGCTGAGGGGTCCCCAGTCCATACACGCTCCTAGGGTGGATGAGATGAGGAGTAACAAAAAGCAGCGTCCCTGTCCAGGCTGGGTCTCGCTCAGGTCACTGAGCCCAGAGCTGATAGAGCACTTCTGGCCTCAGCTTTTAGGTAGGGAACTGGAGGTACCAGCTGGGTGGGGACATTCTGGAAGCTGTGCAGGAAGCTGGTCGTGGACTGTGACCAGTGGCCCCAGGAGCCCTTCCCCAGCTGGGAAGCCTTTCTCACAGTCTAAAGTTGGAGGGAGCCATGACTCGCACCTGCGGCATCTGCATAGCGGCACGTAGCCTGTGTCCTGCCTGCTCCCTGTTCTTGGCTGGGACCACTGCTGCTCTACCTGCCTCTGCAGGAGCCCTGTGGAGCCCTCCCTGTCCCTGCATGCCCAGCAAGACCTACACTCCATCTGTGCAGTCTTGCTTCCTATTCATGAGCCTTTCCCAGAGGCACCTACCCTGTCCTTCGAGGCACGGGTTCAAATCCTAACTCAGCTCCATTTTACTTGGCAAGTCCTTTGCTGCTCTGAGGCGTGATTTCCTCAGCTGTGAAACAGACCAGTAAGTCCCCTCTTGCAGGGCGGCTGGGAACCATTCAGAGTATATGCACCTGGAGTTGGCCACCCCAGGTCCCAGGCTTGCATTCTGCAGGCCCCATGGTGAGGCTCTGATCACAGCCAGGGCCCATGGTGTCATTATCCTGTCTCACCAGGCCTGAGGTTGGCACAGATGCCTCTCTGAGAGGTGACGACAATGAGACCCCTTGTGCACCCCCTTTCCCCATCCCCAGCTGGCAGGTGAAGGGCAGGGAGTATTTGCCAGGAGCCCAGAGAACCTAATCTCTGCAGGCTTCCTGGTTGAGAGAGCTCTCAGAGAGCCAGGAATGACAGCCTGTTCTTTCCAACGTTGGGTGGAGCCAGAAGCCAGGAGGGACAGCAACGGCAGGGTGGCCCTGGACAGGGTGTCTCTCTGTGCCAGCATGCACTGTGGAGGTTGGTGGGTCCCCGAGGCAGCAGCCATGGGAGAGGCTCCAGTCATACCCCTCCCCCAACTCCCTTCCCTCCCATGACCTTGACCTTGGGGCAAGTGACTGCAGTGATAAAAATAGACCTGGTATCCGGTGAGGAGGGGGACACTGGATCCCAGGAGGCCTCTTGATTGACGTCAATCAAGGTGGCCCCAATGTGGCTTCAGCAAACACTCAGCAGCACTGCCCCGGCCCTGTGCCGTCCTGGGGTGTGGGAGCTTCCAGGGGCCCACAGACAGGGTGAGTGAGAAATAGGTATACGGGGCCGGTGAGCGATTGCCTGGTCTTGAGGGCTTAAGGGGCTCTGTGAGGGCAGACACATGTAGACACCTGCTCATACACACACTTGTGTGCCTGTGCTCACCCCCGATGCTGCATGAGCCCTTGGCCTGCACCACTGCCCTTACTCGTCCTGCCTCCCTGGGCAGTCCTTTGCTGACAGTCCTGCCTACCAGGCCCCAAGCAAAGCCAGCCTGACTGGGGCTTGCCGCTTAGGGTACATCTGCCCAGAACCAGGAGCATCAGGTAAGGCCCAGGCTGGCCTGAGTCCTGGGGCACCAGGCCTCCCTCCTCACTTCTACCCCCTCCAGGGTCCACTGAGCATCGTGGCTGGGGGCACAGACTCAAGGCCTTCTGGCTGGACAGGTGGAGTGGTGCAAGGAGGCAGGAGGGCGTCAAGGTGGGCTGCAGGAGGTCCTGGGGTTGCAGGCTGGGATGCTGGAATGGGACAGGCTGAGACAGCTGAGGGGCTGGGGCCTGGGCTGGCCATGGAGTGCCCAGGAGGAGGCGTGGCTCCAGCTTTTGAGACAGGCATCTGAGTCTTTGGCGTCTCTTTTCAGATCGAGTTCACACCTGAGCAGATTGAAGGTGAGCAGGGGTTGCAGGATTGGGCTGGGGTTCCCTGGTCTGAGGGTCCTGCCAGGGGTGTGGGGAGTAGGGTAGGCTGACCCTGGCAGTGTCTGTGGCTCACTGCCCTCTCCTGGCAGAGTTCAAGGAAGCCTTCATGCTGTTTGACCGCACACCCAAGTGTGAGATGAAGATCACCTACGGGCAGTGTGGGGATGTCCTGCGGGCGCTGGGCCAGAACCCCACACAGGCGGAGGTGCTCCGTGTCCTGGGGAAGCCAAGACAGGAAGGTTAGTGCTCCTGCCTGAGAGCCCCTGTAGTGCCCGTCCCAGGGAGGCTGCCAGGGTGGGCTGCCATCCATCCTTTGGGGTAGCATGAGAATCTTTCCTGACATCCTCCCATTGTCCTGGTGAGGACACCGAGGCCAGTCACAGGGCAGTGCTGACCAGGTGGCAAGCAGTACTGGTTTGCTGACGCACCTGGCTCTATGTGGATTTGCCAGGCCTCCTGGTCGTAGGCACTGACACCTAGGGAGAAGTGAGAAGATTGAGCAGTGGCTCATGCCCGTCATCTCAGTGCTGGGGGAGGCTCACTTGAGGATAGGAGTTCGAGACCAGCCTGGGCAACGTAGTGAGATTCCATCTCCACAAAAACTTAAAAATTTAGCTTGGCATGGTGGCAGCGCCTGTGGTCCCAGCTACTTGGGAAGCTGAGCCAGGAGGATCCCGTAAGCCCAGGAATTTGAGGCTGCAGTGAGCTATAATCACACTGCTGTACTCCAGTCTGGATGACACAGCAAGAAGACCCTGTGTCTAAAAATAAATAAATAAATAAATAAATAACATTTCAAATCTAAAAAAAAAAAAACAGGGGTGCGGCCCAGGCTCTCACCAAGGGTTCAAAAGTCCCAGGGAAGATCTCTGATTGGCCTACCACTCCTGCCCAATTTCAGGTGGTGGGGAGTGTGATCTATAAGAAAATTAGCCAGGCGCGGTGGCTCATGCCTGTAATCCAAGCCCTTTGAAGGCCAAGGCGGGAGGATCACCTGAGGTCGGGAGTTCAAGACCAGCCTGACCAACATGGTGAAACCCCGTCTTTATAAAAAATAAAAGAAAAAAAAAAAAGAAAATTATATGAGGGGAGGACTCTTTCCCAAAAGTAGGGCAAGGGGTTTTGGGCACAGCCCGCCGTGGTGGCCCATGGCAGCAAACTCCCTCTGTGAACAGCAAGGGGTTGTGGAAACTGCATTGCTCAATAGACTGTAAAGTGCCTTGCGATGGTAGCTTGCTTTTAAATGGCAAACTGGTGTAGACTGCTTTGGGAGCTGTGTGAGAGGTGGGGCTAGCTCCTCATTATCAGGCACAGGGAGGGGTGTGCCCACCCCACTTAGACCCTGGAACCTGGGACCATCTCTCTGCAGAGCTCAATACCAAGATGATGGACTTTGAAACTTTCCTGCCCATGCTCCAGCATATTTCCAAGAACAAGGACACCGGTACCTATGAGGACTTCGTGGAGGGGCTGCGGGTCTTCGACAAGGAGGGCAATGGCACTGTCATGGGCGCCGAGCTTCGTCACGTGCTGGCCACACTGGGTGAGGGCATCCTCCTCCCCAACCCTGACTCCTTCCGGGGGCATCCTGGGAGAAACCACTCTGTCGCCCCCCAGGCCTGTGTCCTATCGGTGAAATAGAGAGTCACACAGTTAGGGAGCCTCAGTGGCAGATGACAGAAATGTTATTTAGGAGGAGAATAAAGGAAGCATGCTGGTGCAGCTCAGAAG
This sequence comes from Cebus imitator, assembly GCF_001604975.1. Taxonomy (NCBI): domain Eukaryota; kingdom Metazoa; phylum Chordata; class Mammalia; order Primates; family Cebidae; genus Cebus; species Cebus imitator. Next base: position 7,360,686 of record NW_016107315.1, read on the forward strand.
GGGGTGACATCAGCTCTGGGGACAGAGCAGGGCCGGAAGGTGCATCGGATCAGTTCCGTCCCGGTGGTCAAATTCTAGGGCCACAGCCCTAAGCAGTCAATCAGGTCGAGTGCCTGCCCCTGGGAGGACCCTGACCTCTGTGGGGCCATCTGTACGTCCCACTTACACCTCCACCATCAGCTGCCTGCAGCAGTGGGCCCCTCTTCAAAGTGATTTTTCCTGCAGCAAACATTTGAATGCCTACTGTTTCAGCCCTGTGCTGGTCTCTCTCTCTCTCTCTCTCTCTCTCATTTTCTCTCTCTCTCTCTCTCTCTGTGTATGTCTAGAGGTGGGGGTGGGAAGGGGGAGCTGCGGCTGGGACTTCGATGGGGGGCCAGCACACACACAGAAGTACGGAGGCAGGAGAATGCCAGACTTGGGGAGCAGTGGGTGGTCTCTTGGTCCCCTCCACCACCCTCTCCCAAGGTCCCAACTCCACCCCATGGGCCCTTCCTCTAGACTCAAGGGGCTGCCCCAAGGGACTGCTTCCAGGGACGCCTGGCTTCCTCCTGGTGGAGGGAGCCCCAGCCAGCCTAGGGGAACAGAGGACAGCACGTACTGCACCCCACGCCCTGCCTTTCTTAACTTGTCACTGATTCTCCTAGCCTCAGAAATGGGGTGATGGCAAGGTCTTGTGAACAATGCTGGCTGTGGGAATACTGCAGAGGCTGAGCCACCGTCTAGAGGGATTCAGTGGGTGCCCCCACCCTGTCACACCTTTGCACGCATGGTGCTGACTCAGCCTCCCACTCCTGCCAGGTGAGAGGCTGACGGAAGACGAAGTGGAGAAGTTGATGGCTGGGCAAGAGGACTCCAACGGCTGCATCAACTATGAAGGTGGGCTCAGCAGGGGTGGGGGCTTCTGGGAGGGGAGCGCTGGGACCCAGGCTCCCAGCCGTGGCTGCCCCGTGTTGCGCCCCCGCCACTCACTCTTCTCTTGTTTCCAGCATTTGTGAAGCACATCATGGCCAGCTAAGCCTCCTGCCCAGGTAGGTGCCCACTCCCTCCCCAACCCGCTGCTGCCCCTCCCCACACTCCACCAGCTTCAGTGCTCAGCTGACATCCTGCTGCCTCCATCTACCTCCTCCTCTGTCACTTGCACTGCCTTTGCTCTCAGGGAGCCCAGGGAAGGCTGTGCTGGGGACGTCTCATCTCCCATGTGTGATGCTGACACCAGTGGCCTGGAGTCATGGGAAGGAGGGGAGCGTATCGAGACTCCTGGACAAGCCCTCAGACCTCTCCGTGTGGCTGCCATCTCTGGCCCCCTCAGACTGTGCTTACCCGTGACTGCAACCCCGTCGCCACCCCATGGGCCTCATGAATAAATGGCTTCTTGCCGGCCTTCCTTTCTGACTTCCTTCCCTCCTGCCGCTCCTCTTTTTTCTTCCTTCCTTTCTCCCTCCCTCCCTTCCTACCCACATCCCTCCCTTCCTTCCTTCCTTTCTACCTTCCCTCCCATGTTCCTCCCCTTCCTCCCCTTCTTCCCTCCCTTCCTTCCTTTCTCCCTTTCCTCTTCCCCTTCTTCCTTCCTTTTTCCTTTTTCCCTCCTTCCTTCTTCCCACCCTCCCTCCTTCCCTCCTTCCTTCCTCCCTCCCTCCCTCTCTTTGTCCCTCATTTCCCCTCCTCACCTTCCCTTTCCTCTTTCTCTCCCTTTCCCCTTCTTTCCTCTCTGTTGCTCTTGGCTTGCCCCTGTGAATTCCGTGGCCCACGGACGCTGGGCTGGAGGGGGCTGAGCCGGAGGAGGCTGAGTGCTTCTCCGCTGCGCTTGTCCCCACCCCGCCTTCTGCAGGAGGCAGCCATGCTGGGGCCGCTAATAGGGATATGGGCTGTTGGGGGCCTGAGAGTACTGTCTGAGCTGTCTCACTCCATGTCTACCATGGGGTGACCATAGGGCACTGGCCTAGAGGCCCCGCTGTCATAGGAGGGAAGGTCGAGGCCCAGCACAGGGAATGGCCTTGCCTGAGTCACATTGGGAATGGGTGGCAGGGCAGGAGCTAACTCTGTCCCCAGGCTGTCAGAGCTGAAGAGACCTTACCCCTTGCCCTGACTCAGATGGGGAAACTGAGGCACTCTGCCAGCAGTGTGGCTCTAGGTCAGAGGTAGAGACTTGGTGGGGCCAGCCCGGGGCTCCTGAGCAGAAGACGGCATAAGCCCACTGTGTGGTGGAGGGAGGTGCACACACCTGCAGACCCCTGCTCCTTCCAGCCCCTGCTCTGAGGCCAGGGCCTCTCCCCTGGGTCCTGGACCTGATGAGGCTAGAGAGGGGAGGCTTCCTGGAGGAGGTGATCCATGCAGGCTTGATGTGAAGGGTGAGAAAAGCCCTGCAGAGAGGCGGGGGGCCCCGGATATAGGGATGTGGGGGAGATCAAAGGCTTTGAGTGGGGAGCGGGCCACCCTGGATGGGAAGCACCTTGCAGGCCAGGAGGACGCAGGAGTCAGGGCAGCTCCATGGGGTGCCTTTCCATGGCCTCGTGTGGATGTGCGTGTCTGCGTGGCAGGGGGATGTGGTGGGGTGAGAGTGACTTGGAAGGCTGTGTGGTGTGGGGAGTCCTGAGCGAGTGTGAGAGTGGGTGTGTGTGTGTGGATGGGGGCTGCCAGCATGTGTGAGAGACAGCGCATGTGAGGGGTGAGTGCGTCTCAAGAGCCCGTTGCATCGTCCTTTCGTTCTCTCAGCATTTGCTGAGCGCCGACTGCGTGGCAGGCTGTTCTAGGTGCTGGCAATGCTGCAGTGGAGAAGGCGGTGGAAACCTTTGCCCTTGCAGAACTCACACAGACCAGACAAATCCCAACAGTCGAGTGTTGAACAGTGCTAAAGGAAGAGAAGGGCTGACAGCGGGAGGGCTGTGGGGTGTGTGTGTGTGTGTGGACGTGTGTGTGAGCCGGGAGGTGGGTGACATGTTAAAGAATGAGGTCAGGGATTATCTGAGCAGGAAATAGTTGGGCAAAGATTTAAAAGAGAGAAGATAATATTTAGAATATATAAAGAACTTCTATAATTCAACAACCCCACCCCCTGCCCAAACAACTCAATTAAAAAATAGGCCAAGGAGTTGTATATATACATTCCTCTGAAGACGATATACAGGCTGGGTGTGATGGCTCATGTCTGTAATCCCAGCACTTTGGAAGGCTGAAGCAGGTAGATCACATGAGGTTATGAGTTCAAGACCAGCCTGGCCAACATGGCGAAGCTCCATCTCTACAAAAATACAAAAATTAGCCTGGCATGATGGCTGGTGTCTGTAATTCCAGCTGCTTGAGAGGCTGAGGCAGAAGAATCGTTTGAACCCAGGCCTCGTGTGGATACGTGTGGAGGTTGCAGTGAGCCGAGATCATGCCGTTGCACTCCAACCTGGGTGACGGAGCAAGACTCCATCTCAAAGAAAAAAAAAAAAAAAAGAAGATATACAGATAACCAATAAGCCCATGAAAAGATGCCGAACATCACTAATCACTGGAGAAATGCTAATCAAAGCCTCACACCCGTTAGGATGGCTGTTGTAAAACAACAACGGAAAATAACAAGGGTTTCCGAAGATGCAGAGAAATTGAAACCCTTGTGCACTGTTGAAATTTGAAAGTAAAATGGTGCCGCCACTGTGGAAAACAGCAGTATGGCAGTTTCCCACAGAATAGAATGACCAGATGGCCAGCAATTCTACTTCTGGGCATACACCTAAAACACTTGCGAGCAGGGTTTGAACAGGTGTTTGCACACCCACATTCACAGCAGCGCTATTCGGAGTAGCGAGCGGTGAAGCAACCCAAGAGTCCACGCGGGGTGAATGGGTAAGCAAATGTGGTCTATCCACAGGGAATGCGACTCAGCCTTGCACAGCAAGGGCATGCCGACCTGCAGCAATGTGGGTGAACCTTGAGGACGTTACGCTACGTGAAATGAGCCAGTCACACACACACACTACTGTACAAGTCCACTTATCTAAGGGTCCTAGAGTAGCCAAATTCATACAGACGGAGAGTAAATGGTGGAGGCTGGGACATTATTGCTAAAGGGAAAGAGGGGCAGATGGAGCGTCTTAGGCTCGGCTCCCACAGAAACAGACCCTGAGACAAGGATGAGAGTCTCCTGAGTGCAAGGTCTACCTGCAAGTAATCTCCCTGGAAGGTGATCCTAGGATCGTGGGAGAGGGGTGCGGAAGGGGCCTGGGAAGGAAGAAAGCACCCCAAATGGGTGCACGCAGGGCAGTTGACACTATGGGCAAAGGGGTCTCAGCCCTGCTGGGAGCCTCCGGGAGATGGTGGCGTTGTCCTGCTGAGCGATGAGGAAGGCAGACTATCTACAGACTCCCACCTGCCGCTGGCTGGGCAGGGCCCCTGGGTGGGCTGGAACATTCCTGTGTGGCACCTCAGCATCCACTTCAGGAGGCTGTGTGGGCATCTGAGGGAAGACATCCTGGCAGAGGGCACAGAGGCCTGATGATGGGAGCAGGGAGTGCCATGGAGAGGGATAGGTTCTGAGTCAGAGAGGTGAGGGAGGCTGCGACATGCACCCTGGGGAGGTGTTTCTTCCGTGCTACCCTGGCTGCTGTGTGAAGAAGAGACTGTGGAGGCCGCAGGAGCAGCAGGGAGGCCAATGAGGAGGGTCCAGGAGAGAGGAGATGTGGGCTTGGCCCAAGGTGCTGGTGGGGGTGATGGTCCTAAGTGGTCGGATTCTGTGGCCGTTTTGAAAAGACCCTCTACAACATCTCCAGCAGATTTCAAGGCTTTCTGGTTCATTCCACTCCAGCCTCAGATCTGATTCAGGGGAAGGAGTCGTGATCTGCTCTGTCATAGTTTACCACCACGGCACTGAGGTGCACAGTCTGTCCACAGGTGGGGCAGATGAAGGCGCCCTGGGCCCTGTTGCAGTGCCCTCGGCCAATGAAAGCATCTTCACATGCATGTGTGATCTTGGCGGGCTCTGGCCAGCAATCCTGGCCCATGAGAGGTTGAGGACCCCCACAGAGGGGAACAGGTCCCAATTAGGCTCCACCTCCATCCTCCTCCTGGGCAGGCACCACCTGAGGTGGCTGACACCCTCCCGGGCAGCCCCCAGCGCCTGCCTGTCTGGTGCACCTTGCTCCTGAATACCAAGCCCAGAAGAGTCTGCATAGGAAGGACTGGCCTCAGCATTTTCTTTCTGGGTATGCCCGCCCTGGGCTGGAGCCCTGAGCAGGGACTGTACCTGCTGTCAGTCATCTCCAGCAACGAGTGGCCTGCATCCAAGTTTGCATGTGTCTCAGTCCTCAGGCATACACGTCCCACTCTTTCAAGAATGACTGCCCTTCTGGTTTCCAGGATGTCCTGCAGTACTCCAAAGCCTTCCCCAGACATACCCTCATCCTTGCAGGCTCCCCTAGTTCCTGGGAGCTGCTGTCCAACTCAGTTTGGCTTGGTAGTAGAAGGGAGCATCTTGCAATTCTCTCCTGACATTCGCAGCCCCCAGTCTTCTTGTGTGGCTGGATGGGGAGGGGTTGGGGGCCCCTTAGTCTGCTAGTGAGGGCAGGGCTGGGGCTGCTGTCTGATGAGCCCTGGCAGGGGCAGTTTGGTTCCGCTCGCTGCAGCTCAGCTCCACTTAGAATGTGCCTCTGGCCCAGCCATGGCCATGTTGCTACCCTGGGGCCATTTACCTCCCATATGTGGCTCTTCTGACCACGTGTTCCTGGGCTAGGGTCACTGGCTGTGGGTGCAGGCATCCGAGTGGATGGGTGGAGGCACCTAAAGGTGAGCCTCAGCCACGGAGGTGAGCCTTGTCCTTACTCTGCATCCTCCCATCCTGGCTGGGTGAAATGTGCATGTATATGTGTACATAAGGCCACAGTGTGCACATATGCCTGTGGATCTGTGTCTGTGAGTGAATGTGGGCTTGTGCTTTTATGTGTGTTGTGTGTGTGTGTTCATGTACGTGAGTGTGCAATGACCATTTGTGCATGTGTACATGTGTGTTTGCCTCTGTGTGTGCATGAGTGTGTGTGTTTGAGTGCATATCTGCTGGGGGGGCTCTGCTGAATCAGCACCAGTGCTGGGCAGGCGGCACTGCCAGATGGGCTGTGGCCTCCCCACAGTTGCATAAACACTGGTCCCAGCTCCCCCCTCAAGCAGGGTGGTCCAGCCTGTGGCCCTGAGGCCGGTGGAGAGGAGTGGGAGGGGGCAAGGGGCTTGCCCTGGGTCCACCTTGATACCCCCCCATGCCTCAAGTGCCCTGCCATGTGCCCCATAGGTCTGGGGTCTGTTCTGGGGTCTCTCTGTGCCTCACTTTCCTCTTCTGGCCTGGGGCCTCATCTTTGAGGTCTCCTCAAGGTGGCAGGAGGAGCCACCTCTCCAGTCCGGGTCCAGGCTGAATCACAGGGTCAGTGGGCTGGTCCAGGGGCAGAGTTCAGCCTCAGCACCCCAGGCAGGGCCAGGCAGTCCCCTCAAAACTGCAAAACCTAACTCAGAAGGTCCAGTGACATTGCGGGAACAAGGTTGGGATGGGCCCTTGGAACTCAAGGCTTCAGGGCAGAATTTGGGGATCTGGAACTTGAGCACAAAGGACAGAGAATGATGGGAGCTGGGCCTGTGACGGACTCAGAACAAAGTGTCCCTCCACTGCTCAGATGTTCCTGCCTGGACACCTGGGGCTCTTGTTAGCCTGCCGCACCCTGCATCCTCTCTTCCCGGGATCCTGGGGTTACCACTGGGACAGGAATGAGAAGGCATGGGGTGAGGGTGCCAGGAAGGCCAGAAACCCAGGCCAAGGTAGAAAGAGGTCAAGTGAGATCTTGAAGAAGTCAGGCATTGGATGGAAATTTTGCCAGGCCGCAAGAAGGAAGGAAATCAGTGCAGCTGTGAGAAACTGGACTGCAGGGCTCAAGGCACTGAGGGCAGAGAGGCTTATGGAAAGCTGGCGAAGGCCTTAAGAGAGGTCAGGGGTGACGGAACATATGGAACAGGGGAGGAGAGGCCAACGGAGGTCGGGCAGCAGTGTGACAGGAGCTCCTTGTGTTGTGTAAGGGGGTGTTTGGGGAGCTGGCTGGAGTCCTCCGTGGTTGGTCCTGAGGCCACGGGTGGCTGTGATGGTTGTGGGGTCGGGGAGAGGGCAGGAGAAGTGCTGACCCGATCACCTCAGAGCACAGCAGGAAAACCAGATCTTGAACCTGGTGACCCAGCATGGAAGTGGTTCCCTGGGGTTCTCCCAAGTCACTTCCAACCAGCCTCAGTCCCGCCCTCGCCCGTGTTTGGGGGTTATATTTTCCCCGCCCTCCCAAAGCCACACAATCCTGGTTTGCCCAAATGCTGACAGAGCACAACAGGAATGTGGCGTGTGTGTGTGAGTGTGTCCACACAACACTCCTGGCCCTATCGCCCAGCGGGCCTCTACAGTCTCAGCAGCCGGGGCCCTGGGCCTCTTGGACAGAGAAGACCCTCAAAGGTCAGGTCTGGGCAGGGTTCCGGCCTGCACCCTCCTCTCCAGCCTGCCGGAGGACCCCTGAGCTTCCACCATTTTCTTCCACTCTCCACCCCTACCTCTGGTCTTGGGTATCTCACACATCCACTGAGGCCGTGGCCATGGTACACATCAGAACCTTTCTGGAGGGCTGGTCGGGATGGAATGGAGCAGCGGAGACTCAGACTCCAGACTTCGCACTCCCAGGTGCCCCTGGAAAGATTTTTCTACTTTGGTCCAGCTGAACATGAGTACGCCCTTTTCCTGACCACACCTGTGTCCTGGGGCTGGAAGCCTTTGTCTTCCCTCCTCCCGGCACCTCTGCCATCATACTCTCCTGCTCTCCTTTCTTCTCTCCTGTGGTAGGCTTGAAGCCATTTAAAGGTGCTCTAGAACGGCACTGTCAGCTCCTGAGCCAACTGGGAGAGGTGGTGAGCCCTCTGTCCTGAAGAGTATGCAAGCAGAGGAGAACCAATCCCAGCCAGAAAGGCTGCAGAAGGGGCTCTTGCCCTGGTGGAGATTGGAAGCACTTGAGCATTTCTAAGTTCAAAGACTCAGCTTATCGCAATACCTGAGAAAGTTTTGAAAAAATGTCCTATGTTGTATGTTTTCCGGAATCCCAATTTATGCACCTTTAATACCCGTCTTTCTTCCAAGATTGCATCTGCCTACTTTCTTTTGCCTTGAGAATATCCTTCTGTTTGCAAAAACAATGACGATGGTAGTCGTTGTTTTCCATATCTCTACTTGGCAAAATAAGACCTTACCCTACGAGTCAGTTTTTAAGTTTTGAGGAAATTTCACAGTTTGTTGCAATCAGCATTTCCCCAAACCCCTGGATAGAGACTCTTGAATGGAGCAGATCTTTGCCAGGCCCAAGGCTCATTTGAATCAGCTCATTCATCTATCCTCCCTCCCTCCCTCCCTTCATCCATCATGTCATTTTCAGGTGCTAACTGTGTCCCACATGACTAACAGAGATCCAGCCCTGCCACTGGGATGGAGTGGGGAATGGGAACTTGGCAGGGAGGTGCTGATGACCCTTTGGGACAAGCAGGTGCTGTGAGGTCAGGGCTGCGGGGTGTCGGGGCACAAGGGAGAAGATGCTTCAGCTCTTTGTTGAAGTATCCAGGATCCTGAGATTCTGAGTGTCCCCAAATCTCTGGACATCCATACCTGTTCCCACCTCTGGGGCCTGTAGCTGGAGGTGGGGAAGCTGGTGGCAGTGACCTCTCATCCCTAGCTGTAGCACAGGGCGTGGGATGGTGGCTGCTGTGGCAGGAGGCACATGTTCAATGGTTTCTAGCCCCGGGAAAGGTGGATGGATCTTGAGGCTGAGGGACGAGAAGGGAAGCAAGGTTTCCCTCTATATGGCCCAGGCTCAGTGGAGGGGCCCTAGGCTGGGAGCCCTCAAGAGGGTGACATGGCCGGATCCCAAGCTCTAGGCTGGGACAGCTCCAGGGTCCTGCTCTGAGGGCTGACTCAGACTCTGTGCAGTCCCTCCCCAAGAGGGGGCCTTTCTCATAGTGATGGAGTTCTCATAGTGATGGAGAGTAGAGCTGGACATATGGGAAGGCTCTGGGCTCCCAGGCTTACAGTGGACTCCAAGAACCCTCCAGGGCCACATTACAGAGTCACCTGTACCCTCCTGGGCACTCGAGAATGCTGCCGTCAAGCCCCACACCTGAGAGCGCATGCCCAGTTATAGGGCGAACGTGGGCAGGATAGCCTGAGTGCTGAGAGTGACATCCAGACTCAGTCTCCAGGCTCTTGGGCTGCCTGCCCCATTTTCTCCTGGGTTCAAAACTCTTCCTCCAGTCTCTTTTCCAGGGCAAGTCTGACCAAGCTGCTGCTTGCTTAAAGGCAACAAGGATCTTAGCCCCTGTTGAGGATGCTCTATAGGAACAGCTCTCAGATGTAGGGGAGAAATCCATCTAGGGCCTCCCCATTTCTCTGAAACTGAGTCTCCAGAACTGTTCCTCCCCAGGCTGGTCCCTTGGTGGTCCACTAGGCTGACCTTGGCCCTGCTTTTTTCTAGGTACGGGCCCTGCCCTCTGTCAGGCCACTGACTCAGTGAGGGCTCAGTTAGCCAGGCGCCGCAGCAGGGCAGGACTTTGAGAATTGTTCTGGTACCTGCTCCAGAGGGGGAGGCAGGCGTTATCTTTGTTACGGAGGGACTACTGTGGCCACCTGTGTGGTGGGTGGAACAGAGTGGGTGCAGAGAGGCAAGAAGACAGTGTTACGGGAGGGTGACTGGGGGCACCCAGGGGAGGGTACATTCAGGAGCAGACTGTTGGGGGAGATCTCTGCAGGTCTCCTTGGGGTGCTACTCCATCCACCTCTGGCCTTCATTTCCCTCCTGTGCCGGGCTGGAGTTGCTGGAGACTCTGGTGTTCTGAGTCCTGGAGAGGCCCCTTCTGGACTCTGAGCTTTGGGCTGGGGGTGGTTGGGGGAGGCAACAGCTGCTTTGAAATGTGGAGAATAATAAAGCAAGGAATGTCTGAGCTCAGGGGAAAAAAAACCCTCCTCACCAGGCCTCCCACCCAGCCGAGCATAATGAATTAAGTATAGGCAGGCACGTTTCATGTGGGGGTGTGGGGTGGGGGAACCAAGAAGGCCCCAAATGAGAAACAGGGTCCTGGGCGGGCTGCCGGGAGCTGGGGGTTCTGGGCCATCTGACCCGATCCCTGGGAGTGCCCTCACTCCCCAGAGGCTTCCCCTCCATCTTCCCTCCATCTGCCTGGGTGAATGGGTGAAATGTGTCCCAACCCCATGTTGACATCTGACCCCAGGCCACACACTGGTGCTAACCCTGACCCCAAAAGGCCAGAAATAGGAGAAGGTGTGGTGGTTGACTCAGAGGGATCATCTCTTCATTCTCACCCTTCCATGTGCATTTATTGAGCACCGACGGACGGGGTGCCTTCTCAGTGCTGGATGATGGAGTCAATGCTGCCCCCTGCTGGACTGACTGAACCCGCAGTCCTGCCCATCAGCCTCTGGGGGGCAAGCCCTGAGGCTTTGGAATGTGTCCTGCTTCTGGTCTTCCAGCCCTCCACTTCCCCTGGCCAGTTCTTCACATGTCACCTCTGCTCCATGTGGGGTCATCCTCCCTTCCACCCTTCTGTCCTTGGTGCCAGCTCAGCCTCTCTGCCCCAATCTCCCTGGGGCTTGGACATCAGTGACTTCTAGGCCCACGCTCTCAGGTTGTTACTCACGCTGTTTCCTTTTGCTTATCTGCAAGGTCCATCTGTGGTGGACCTCATTCATTGACTGCCAAGACTGCTTTATAAAAGACCACATCGGCCACGGGCGGTGGCTCATGCCTGTAATCCCAGCACTTTGGGAGGCCAAGGTGGGCGGATCACTTGAGGTCAGGAGTTCGAGACCAGCCTGGCCAACAATGCGAAACCCTGTCTCTACTAAAAATACAAAAATTAGCTGGGCATGGTGGTGCATGCCTGTAATCCCAGCTGCACGGGAGGCTGAGAGAGGAGAATTGCTTGAAGCCCACAGGTGGAGGTTGCAGTGAACCAAGATCGAGACACTGCACTCCAGCCTGGGTGACAGAGTGAGTGAGACTCTGTCTCAAAAAAACAAAAACAAACAAACAAAAAAACCTCCCTTTCCAGAGCAGCCCAGGGAATAGTGGGTAAGTAAATGAGCCGTCAGCAAAAGGGCAGGTTCTCAGCCAGGGAGCTGGAGAGGCGGAGGCAGGTAGCAGAGCTTTTCCTTGGGCTCTGCAGCAGGGATTCTGCCTCCCAGCCTCTGCTGGCTTGGGGCGAGACTCCCACTTTATTTTTAAGAAGTCTGGCCTGCAACTTGGAGCTCCTTGAAATATTGTCCCCTACAGTCCCTTCTCTCCCCCACCCGCTTTAATGAAAACCATTGTTTTTCAAGCACATGTTAATTAAAAAGCAAACATGTTTTGCTAAGTAATTTGGAAGCTCTGGTTCTGCAAACCATAGCCATTCCAGTTAAAAAACATCCCTCACCCAGCTTGGTCCAGTGTCTTGGGAGCTGAAGACCCCTGTGGCTACTGCAGATGCACTTCCCTTTACAGTGTGTGCGCCTGTGGTGGTGTCCAGGACAGGGTGTCCTCTTCGTCTCACAGGTGGGGACATGGAGGACCCAAGCTCCTGGCAAGTTCAGCCCCACCAGCTCTCTGCAATTCTGTGCTTTGGGCCCCACGAGAAATAGCTGGTAAGGAAGGGTGAAAGACTCATGTGCCCCATCCTGCAGGCAAGGTCATTGTCTCAGAGCCACGGGCCAGGGAGGAGGATGGGACCATGACAACCCTGTGAACCCAGGTGGGAAGGCTGGCAGGTGCTGCGTGGCCCAGGTCACCGCCCATAGTCTCCAGTGCAGCTGAGTGACATCTACCTGAAGCTGGGATAGTAGGTCCCTGAGGCGAGTGCCCAAGGTGAGGACTGGGCTGTGGGTGGAGGGAACCTTGGATGCTCAGAAGCACCCACTCCAGCCCAGCTCCCCACCCAGTGTCTGGTGACCGATGTCACTACAGTGCCCACATCCCCACCTTGGCTCCTGGCCTTGAGGGTCCTGGGGCTTTGAGGCCCTTCATACTGGGTGGTGCCCTCACGGTCCATCACCAGGTGCTGGGGTCCCTAAGGTGCAAGGTTCAGTGACCTCCAGCCTTCCTGTTCCCAGCCCCTGGCAGAGGGAAGGGGCACCTCACCAAGAGGCCTTTCTTAGCCTTGCTCCTGCCTCGCAGCCTGGCGGGCTCTCCCAACTAGGATTCCTAGAGCAGGAGTACTTCCCTTGGGTGTGCCTCCAGGTGTGAGCCTGTGTCCAGGTGTGTGTTACTGTTCCCATGAGGGCTGTCAGTGTCTCTGTTAGTCAAGACCCTGGTGTGAGGGGTTCCTTCCTCCCTCCTGAAGGAGGAGATGCCCAGGCTCCTTGAGGGAGTGTGAGGCGGGCAGTGACCAGAAGTATGTGTGTGTCTGGGGAGGTGGGCCCTGGGCTCTGCTGGACACCTGGGCTGGTTGGTCCAGAGCTTCTGCATCCACTCAGGGACACGCCTCCCCCCAACCCCCCACCGCGGGAGCCAAGACCCAGCATGTGCACGGGACAGCCCTCCTTGTCCTCTGCCCTTGGCTGCTGAGTTTTGTAAAACGAGGAGTGTGTGCTGGGAGGTGTGCGACTTATCACACGCACAGCGTTTTCCCCCGGGACACACCCTCGCAAGCCACCCACACACGGTGACAGCAGCGACGCATGCTGGCGGCAGGCTCCCAGGGCTCAGCCTCCCTGGGCGACCCGCCAGTGACACACACTCCCGCCTCTTCCACTCCCACCCACATCCCGGGAGGAGCGGCCGCTCCACCGCGCTCCCCCGGCCGGGCCCTCGGCGCGGCGCTTCTGTGTTCTGTTCCCTTCACAGCGGCGTGGAAACCGCGGCGGGGCGGGCCGGGATGAGCTCACGCCGCCGCCCGCCAGGCCGCCAACCCTAACTCGCTCCAGATGCCGGGCGGCCTGTGCTGGCGCGGAGAGCGGCGGGCCGGGGCCGGGGCCGGGACCGGGGTCTGGGCGCGGGTTGGGGGAGGCACGGCCCGCTCGCGCCCCCTGCAGGGGCGGCCTCCACAGGTCCCCTGGAGGCGGTGGCTACAGGCTCTGGGCTCGGGGGCGCGGCTGGGGGCTGCCTACCCCGGAAGAGGAGGGCCTTATGCCATTCGATCGCTTTTTCTGAGGCCTTGCCCACTGCCTGAGTTCTGTCCCCGGCGGGGGCAGCAGTGGAGGTCACAGTCCACGTCCCCTCCCTGGGCGCAGCCTCGGGGTGCTGTGGGACCGTCCCCACCCGGACTGGTGCCCGCCCCTCACAAAGGCTGCCTTTGCCGGCCCCCACCCTAGACTCCGGGTGCGGGGCTGTCCCTCACTTCCCCTCCCCGCAGCTCCCGGGACACCCGGACCAGGTACTGCAGCTCAAGCCTCCCGCCTCAGGGCGCTGGCCAGGCCCTGCCCACTCTTGTTCATCTTGGAACAAACACTCCAGTTTCTACTGGGAAAGCAGCGGGGGCCTGACCACCGCCTGTTTTTAATAAGGAGCTGGTATTTCCCCGAAATCGCCGGCCGTGGCTGACCTCATGGGGAAGACGGCTGGCCCTGGGCCAGGGGGCGGAAGCCGGCTCCCGGCTCCCGTGTGAGCCCCTGGCCTGCAGACAGACGCGCAGGGAGGAGGCCCTGGTTTCTCATCCCAGCTCAACCGCTGGCTCATCCAAAACTCTATTTGACTGCCGTGTTGTGTACCTTGGGTTGATACCCGCCAGCCCCCTGCACCCCAGCCCTACCCAGGGCCCTGGGTTCGAATCCCGTTTTACTCTACTGCCTAGTGTAATCCTGGCAAATTGCTTAACCTCTCACCACTCATTTCCTCCACGGTAGGATTGGGACTGTCCTGGGGATTCGAGAGGGAACACTGTGAGGAGGGTCGATGGATTCCAGGAACTTTTCTAGACAGCAGGAGTGGGGGTTGGTCTCAGGACCTGGGCTTCCTGGGTGGGGCACTGAGGGGAGGGGTTTGGGAAATTGTCAGCCTTGGGGGAGATAAGTACAGCACAGAGGGTCCAGCAGAATGAGAGTGCTTCGTGAGGGATCAGCACGGGGGGCTGTGGGCACCAAGAGGTTGGAGAGGGTGTCAGGAAAGGCTTTCTAGAGGATGGGCACCTAGGTGGAATGTGGCGTGGTGGGGGGGGGCATCAGGATGGGGGCAGAATCCTTAGGCAATCCAGCCTGGATGCTGGAACAAGTGAAGGGGTGGAATGGGGGGGACAGAATAGAGGAGGGTGGAACCAGGCAATCAGGTTCAAGATATCTTGGGGGGATTCTGCCTGAGGCACTGTAGAGAGTCCAGAAGTCCGGTCTGTAATTGAGGGACAAGGACTGAGAGAGCCAGAGGGAGACTCAGGCTCCAGTGGCAGAGATGGAGACCAGGAGCCACAGAAGGAGCAGGGAGACCAGAAGAGGAGATACAGCAGGCAGGGAGGCAGGTGGCTGGACACAGATGGTGGCTGGGAGATTTTGTTTGCTCTGGGGCCTGCATGTTTCAGATGCTTGGGGCTCCTCCTGAAAGTAACAACTATAACCACAATAAGGAATAAGGGCAACTAATACTTATTGAGCAGTTAGTGTGTGCTAGGCAGTGCTCTAAGCACTCACAGCTATCAATATGTTCTATCTCAATTTCATTTATATTTATTTATTTATTTTTCCTAACTGCTAGACTATATGGGATCTACTTATTTATTCATTCACCCACTGATTCCTTCATTCATTTAACAGATAATTATTGAGTGCCTACTATGTGCCAGACATGTTCCAGGTACTGGGAATACAGCAATAAGACAGACAAAAAAAAAAAATTTCCCCACATAAAGTTTACAGGAGGAAGAATTTATGAAAGAGAAAGATCCCAATATATTAGGCTGGTGCAAAAGTAACTATGGTTTTCACCACTGAAAGTAGTGGCAAAAACCTTTGCACCAAAAAACCTAATATATGTGAGCAAAATACATAGTATAGTAGATTGTGAGAAGTATTATGGGAAAAATTAAAGGAGGATAAGGAGGATTTGGAAGGATGAGGGAGACAGTTTTTGAGGATGTCCTAGGAAGGCCTCATTGAGGACGTAACATTTGAATATAGACTACATCTGGCCCCCTCCTCTTAGCCCATGAGCAGAGAATGGTTGATACAGAACATTTGCAGCTGGCTGTGGTGGCTCATACCTGTAATCTCAGCACTTTGGGAGGCTGAGGCAGGAAGATTGCTTGAGCCCAGGAGTTTGAGATCAGCCTGGGCAACATAGCAAAACCCCACCTCTATAAAAATAAGTAAATAAAATTAGCCAGGTAGGGCCAGTTCCTCCTGGATGCCAAGAGGAGGATTTGTTTCCTTGATTTTTATACATTCTAGAGGTCATCAGTATTCCTTAGCTTCTGGTCCCCTTCTTCCATTTTCAAAGCCAGCAATGTTGCATCTCTCTGACTCTTTGATAGTCCCGTCTCCCTGTGACTATAGCTAAGAAAGGTTCTCCACTTTTAGGGACTCATGTGATTAGTTTGGGCTCTTCCAGGTAATCCAGGATAATATCCCCTTTCAAGGTAGGTCCTGAACCTGAATCACATCTATAAAGTTCCTTTTACAACGTAAAGAAGCATATTACAGATTTTGGGTATATGAACACGTATCTGTTTGAATCCCTGCTTCCACTTCTTTTGGGTGTATACCTAGAAGTGGAATTACTGGATGATGTAATAGTTCTATGTTTAACTTTTTGAGGAATTGTCACACTGTTTTCCACACTAACTGCACCATTTGACATTCCTACCAGCAAGGCACAGCATTCCAATTTCTTCATGTTCCTCTCCAACACATGTTATTTTCTGTTCTGTTCTTTTCTTTTTAATTAACCATCTTAGTAGGTGTGAAGTGGTATCTCACTTTGGTTTTGATTTGCATTACCCTAATGATTGAGTGTCTCAATGTTGAGCATATTTTCATGTGCTTTCTGGCCATTATGTATATTCTTTGAAGAAGTTTATTTACAAATTTCTTTGGCCATTTTATTTTTTTTAAATTTATTTTTATTTATTTATTTATTTATTTTTTTTGAGGCGGAGTTTCACTCTTGTTACCCAGGCTGGAGTGCAATGGCGCGATCTCAGCTCACCGCAACCTCCGCCTCCTGGGTTCAGGCAATTCTCCTGCCTCAGCCTCCTGAGTAGCTGGGATTACAGGCACGCGCCACCATGCCCAGCTAATTTTTTGTAGTTTTAGTAGAGACGGGGTTTCACTGTGTTGAGCAGGATGGTCTCGATCTCTTGACCTCGTGATCCACCCGCCTCGGCCTCCCTAAGTGCTGGGATTACAGGCGTGAGCCACCACGCCCGACCTTCTTTGGCCATTTTAAATAGAATTGTCCTTTTGTTTTTGAGTTGTAGGAGTTCTTTATATATTCTGGATATTAATCCTTTATCAGGTATATGATTTGCAAATATTTTCTCCCATTCTGTGGGTTATTGTTTTACTCTCTTGATAGTGTCCTTCAAAAGCACAAAGGCTACCAATTTTTATTAAGTCCAGTTTATTTTTTTCTTTTGTGTCGGTGCTGTTGGTGTCATATCTAAGAAATCGTTGCCAAATCCAAGATCATGAAAATATTCACCTATGTTTTATTCTAAGAGTTTTATAATTTAACTCATACATGGAGTTTTTGATATGTTTTGAGTTAATTTTTGTATATGGTATAAGGCAAAGGTCCACCTTCATTCTTTGATTGTGGATATCCAGTTTTCCCAGTACTATTTTTTGAAAAGACTGTCCTTTCTCCATTGAATGCTCTTGGCATCCTTGTTGAAAATAATTTGACTGTATATGAGAGGGTTTATTTCTGGGTTCTCTATTCCATTGGTCTTTATGTCTGTCATTATGCCAATACCAAATTGTTTTAATTAGTATAGCTTTGTAGTAAATTTTCAAATCAGAAAGTGTGAGTCTTCCAATTTTGTTCTATTTTTCAAGATTGTTTATCTATTTGGGGTGCTTGAGATTCCATATGAATTTTGGAATGGTTTTCCTATATCTGCCGAAAAAAGTCATTGGGGTTTTGACAGGATTGCACTGAGTAACTTTGGATAATATCATCACCTTAATAATATTGTCTTCCAATCCATGAATGTGGAGTGTCTTTCCATTTTTTAAGTCTTCTTTAATTTCATTAAGCAGTGTTGTATAGTTTTCTTTTCTTTCTTTCTTTCTTTTTTTTTTTTTTTGATTGAGTCCCTTTGAGATGAGTCTAGGCTCACTGCAAGCTTCGCCTCCTGGGTTCAAGTAATTCTCCTGCCTCAGCCTCCTGAGTAGCTGGGATTACAGGTGTCTACCACCACCCCTGGCTAATTTTTGTATTTTTAGTAGAGATGGGGTTTCACCATCTTGACTAGGCTGGTCTCAAACTTCTGACCTCATGATCTTCCCGCCTTGGCCTCCCAAGGTGCTGGGATTACAGGCATGAACCAATATGCTCAGCCTCTGTATAGTTTTCATTATATTTCACATCTTCGGTTAAATTTATTCCAAAGTACTTTATTCTTTTTGATGCTATTATAAATGGAATTTTTAAAAATTTTCCTTTTTGATAGTTCACAGTTATAGAAATGTAACTAATTTTTGTATGTTGATTTTGTATCCTGCAACTTTTCTGAATTTGTTTATTATCTCTAACAGGGTTTTGTAGGAGTTTTTGGGGTTTTCCTGCATATAGGATCATGTCATCTGCAAACAGAGATAATTTTACTTGTTTTCCAATTTGGATTCTTTTTATTTCTTTTTCTTGTCTGATTGCTCTGGCCAGAACTTTCAATACAATGTTGAATAGAAGTGGTGAAAGTAAGCATCCTTGTCTTGTTCCTGATCTTGGGAGAAAAGCTTTCAGTCTTTCATCATTGAGCATGATGTTAGATGCTGGTTTTTCATACGTGGCCTTTATTATGTTGGAGAAGTTTTCCTTCTAGTCCTAGTTTATTGAGTATTTTTTATCATGACAGGGTGTTGAACTTTGTTAAATGCTTTTCTGTATCAATGGAGGTCATCAAGTGATTTCTTTCCCCTCATTATATTAATGTGGCATATTACACTGATTGACTTTCATATGCTGAATCATCCTTGCTTTTGGGGAATAAATTCCACTTGATTAGCTGGGCATGGTGGCTCATGACTGTAACCCCAGCACTTTGGGAGGCCAAGGCAGGAGGATCACTTGCATCCAGAAGTTCAAGACCAGCCTGCACAGTGCAGTGAGAGCCCATCTCTATTTTTACTAAAAGAAAAATTCCACTTGGCCATTGGATATAATCCTTTTAATATGCTGCTGAATTCTGTTTGCTAGCATGTGACTGAGGAGTTTTGCATCAATGTTCATAAGGAATATGCACCTGTAGTTTTTTTTTTCTTACAGTGTATTTGTCTGGCTTTAGTAATAGACTAGTATTGGCCTTATAGAATGAGTTAGGAAGTGTTTCCTCCTCTTAGATTGTTTGAAAGAGTTTGAGAAGCATTGGTATTAATTCTTTAAATGTTTGATAGAATTCACCAGTGAAGCCATCTGATCTAGAGTTTTTCTTTGTTGGGAGATTTTTTATTACTCATTCAGTCTCCTTACTAGTTATAGTTCTACTCAGATTTTCTATTTTTTCAAGCTTCAGTCTTGGTAGATTGTGTATTTTTAGGAATTTGTCTAATTCTTTTAGGTTATCCAGTTTATTAGTGTACAGTGTTCATGGTATTCTCTTTTAAATCTTTTTATTTCTGTAAAATCAGTAGTAATGGCTTACTTTCATAATCTTCATTTAAAAAAATAGCTTTGCTGGATATAACATTTTGAACATTTTTTCTTTCAGCACTTCAAGTAAGTTGTCACACTATCTTCTGCCCTCTGTTTTATTCTGGTAAAAACTCAGGTATAGTCTTACTATCGTTCCCTTGTATGTAATGAGTAATTTTTCTCTTACTGCTGTAAACATTTTCTCTTTATCTTTGGCTTCCAACATTTTGACTCTGAAGTGTGAGTATAGGTCTCTTTGAGTTTATTCTACTTGGAGTTCATTAAGCTTGTTGAATGGGTAGCTTAATGTTTTTCACCAAATCTGGGAAGTTTCCAGCTATTATTTCTTCAAATATTTTTCTCTTCCTCTCTTTCCTCTCCTTCTGGTACTGCCATTATGTGTATGTTTGTGTGCTTAATGGTGTTCCACATTTTTCTGAGTCTCCCTTCCCTCCCTCCCTCCTTTCCTTCCTTTCTTCCTTCCTTCCTTTCTTCCCTTCCTCCCTCCCTTCCTTCCTTCCCTTCCTCCCTCCCTTCCTTCCTTCCTTCCTCCTTCCTTTCTTCCTTCCTTCCCTTCTTTCTTCCTTCCTTCCTCCTTCCTTCCTTTCCTTCTCTCTTTCTTTCTTTCATTTTCCTTCGTTTTTTCCTTCTTCCTTGCTTCCTTTCTTCCATCCCTCCCTCCCTCTCTTCCTTCTTTCCTCCCTTCCCTTCTCCTCCCTCTTTCCTTCCTTCCCTTCTCCTCCCTCTCTTTCCCTCCCTCCTTCACTCTTTCTCTTTCTTCCCTCCTTCCTTTCTTCCTTCCTTTCCTTCTCTTTCTTTTTCTTCCTTCCTTCCCTCCCTCACTCCTTCCTTCCTTCCTCCTTCCTTTCTTTCTTCCTTCCTTTCCTTCTCTCTCTTTCATTCTTTCCTTCTCCTTCCTTTTTTCCTTCTTCCTTCTTTCCTTCCTTCCTCCCTTCTCTTTCCCTCCCTTCTCTTCCTCTTCCCTCCCCTCTCTTACCTTTCCCTCCATTCTCTTCCCTTTCCCTCCCTCCCTCCCTCTTCTTTCTTTCTTTCTTTTCTTTCTTTCTTTCTTTCTTTTCTTTCTTTCTCTCCTTCCTTCCCTTCCTCCCTCCTTCCCTTCTCTATTTCTTTCTTTTTCCTTCCTTTTTTTCTTCCTCCTTCTTCCTTCCATTCCTTTTCTTTCTTTTCTGTTCTTTCATGGTGAAAGGGTCTTTCTCTGTCACCCAGGCTGGAGTGTAGTGGCATGATCATAGCTCACTGTAACCTTGAACTCCTAGGCTCAAGTGATCCTCCCTCCTCAGCCTCCAGAGTAGCTAGGACTACAGGCATGTACCACCATGCTTGGCTAATTAAAAAAAACTTTTTTTGTAGAGATAATGTGTTGCTGTGTTTCCCAGGCTTGTTTCAAATTCCTGGTCTCAAGTAATCCTCCTGCCTCAGCCTTCCAAAGTGTTGGAGTTGCAAGCATGAGCCACCATGCTCAGCCTCTGTTCATTTTTCTGCATTGAATTTTTGTTTTTGTTTCTTCATATTGTAAAATCCCTAATGATTTATCTTCAAGTTTACTGATCCAAATCAAATCTACTGTTGAGGCCATCTCATGAATTTTTCATTTTCGTTATTGTACTTCTTCACTTGGTTCCATCTGGTTCTTTTAAATATTCTCTACTTGATAAGTCACCGTTATTATACCTCCCTTTAATTTTTAAACACGCTTTTCTTTAGTCCTTTGAAGATACTTAAAACAGTCATTTAGAAGTCTTTGTAAACTATGCCTAACATAGGGGCCCTTCAAAGATAATTTCTATTACTTTCTTTTTTTCTACTGTAAAGTGACCAAACTTTCTTGTTTCTTTGTGTGTCCTGTAATTTTTCCATTTCAAAGAAGACATCTTATATAATATATTATAGTGAATCCAGACACAGGTTCCCACCCTTTCCTGACTCCCCAGCCTGTTTTGTTATTTGTTTCGTCATCTGTTTGTTATGTAACTTGGGTGCGATAATTATGCGAAGTCATTTTCCCTCTCAATTTTTATGCATCGCTTATTTGATGGTGGTTGAAGGGAAGCTTCTTTAGTCAGTTTTACTTTCACTGTTTACCACTGGATATGTGTGTGGCTGGGAGACTGCCTTCACATTTTAGATAATTTACTATTTCCCTCATGTTCAGCCAGAGAGGCAGAGGTTGCAGCAGTGAGCCAAGATTGTACCACTGCACTCCAGCCTAGGCAACAGACAGAGACCCTGTCTAAAAAAAAAAAAAAAAAAAAAAAGATGATGTGCATAAAATATCACTACAGCTCACATTAACAAAAGATTTGCAATTGATTTTGACAAAAGAGAATACTGATTTGAACCTCAATAAGTAAAATGTTATACTCCTCTCAAAACAATTTTTTTATTCTCATTGGTAGATATGAATTACCAAATATTGTATGCAATTACTATTATGGCTATAATTTTGTGGGAAAATTATCTTGTTGCTATATAAAAACCTACATAATATCCTCAGTTTTGCCTCGGTCTGCAAATCCTAAAATGTTTGCTATCTGGCCCTTTGCAAAAACTTTTGTTGACCTGTGAACCAGAGTCTGCAGATACATCCATCATAATGTTATCAACCCCCTGTGTGATAGTTCCAAAATCCATGTCATAGCTGAGTCTGGTTTTGTTGATTGATTTGTCTCTTGATAGTGCGTTATTTTTTGTTTCATTATGTGTCTCATGATTTTTGGTTGAAAGCTAAAGCTTTATTGTGAAGGCTAGTGGAGACTTAGGTAAACACTACGTCCAGAAGTGGAGATGCCTTTTCTTTAGAGAGGAGCATTGAGACAACTGTGTCAGGTTTTGTTGTTAGTATGGCTACTCTCAAAAAGCACATAATTCAAATTTTTCTAGTATTATTTTTTGCTTAGAGTGGTGGCTAGTTTGTTGGAGAGTTTTTCTCAGTAGCTGTTCAAATTGCAGCTATTGGTTTTCTCTTTGTGCCTATGCCTAAGAGAGGATATCTCTCTGTGCTTTTACCCTCACTTTTCCAGCAGTAGACTGCTGTTACTTGTTACTGGACACTTGCTATTGTGGTAATGAGGGGCTTTCTTTATTGTTCTGGCTCAGCCTCACTCTTAGGCAGGTGCTATGTTCCTGGCTCTTAGTCATGGGGCCTTCTAAGTGACCTAGCCCCTCTCCCAGAATAGATAATCTTTAAAGATTTGGAGCAGGACAGTTTCCTGCTCCTCCCCAAGAAATAGAGGGTATTTTATGTTATTTTCACCCAGCTATAATAGGCATTTACCTGTGCCCTGGAAGTGACATTTTTATGCCCCCTTTCCACCCCTGGTTGTATAGGGCTGGTGTAGTGTGTGTGTGTGTGTGTGTGTGTGTGTGTGGTAGTGGTAGTGGTGGTGTCAGGGTTGCTGGGAAACAGAGGATCCAGGCCAGACATCATGCCTTTCCCACAGTGGCTTTTGCTCACCTCCCCGAAGACTGCACGGTGAGCAAGGCTTTCTTTGGTCTCTTGCCCTTCCTCTCATCTTTCTCTTGAAGACCTGATGGAAGTTTGTGGAGAATGGCCTGTGAGTAGATGCAAATTTGCTTTGTGTTTGAAGCTCCCAGAAATTCTGAAGTATTACTGTAGGCCACACTGCCTTTCACAGTTCATTAAAAGATAACAGGCTGCCACAATAGATGTTATTGTGGAAATGAAAAATATAAGGACTGTGGAGAGAACTGGTTACTTATTACTGAATTGAAAATTTTAAAGACGGCAAATGGCAATCTTGAGTTTTAGTTTCTTAGATTGAAATCTTTCTATGATTTCCTGAAATAATTTCATATTCCTTGTCACTGTAGGATTGATGTAGTTGAAAATAAAATGTAGTATCTTATCTTTTGGGTTGCCTAATTTCAACATAAATGGAATTAACAGCATTTCCTGAAATAATTTCATATTCCTTGTCACTGTAGGATTGATGTAGTTGAAAATAAAATGTAGTATCTCATCTTTTGGGTTGCCTAATTTCAACATAAATGGAATTAACAGCTTCATTATAATACTTACATAAATGTCAGGGCATTGATTGGGAAAGAATGAGATCATGAAAATTTAAATGAGGCACATTTGGATAGATTTAGGACACCTGGGCCGGGCGCGGTGGCTCAAGCCTGTAATCCCAGCACTTTGGGAGGCCGAGGCGGGTGGATCACGAGGTCAAGAGATCGAGACCATCCTGGTCAACATGGTGAAACCCCGTCTCTACTAAAAATACAAAACATTAGCTGGGCATGGTGGTGCGTGCCTGTAATCCCAGCTACTCCGGAGGCTGAGGCAGGAGAATTGCCTGAACCCAGGAGGCGGAGGTTGCGGTGAGCTGAGATCGCGCCATTGCACTCCAGCCTGGGTAACATGAGTGAAACTCCGTCTCAAAAAAAAAAAAAAAAAAAAAAAAAAAAGATTTAGGACACCTGACCCCCTGACCCCCAGCCACATTGAACCTCCCTTGCAGATGCAGTGCCTCCTCTGATTTGACAAGGGTGATCCTCTCTACTTCAGAGCTACTGTATTGACTTCAACTGAGATAAGGGCATGCCAGTTCTATACCTACCTCTAGTAGGTCTAGAAGTCTACTGCCTCTAGACCTGTACCACCCCAACAAATATTCACTGCCTCTAGACCTAATAAGTACAGTCAGATCCTAGCATGCTCTAGAAGGACAGATACAAAGGATAACCCAGTGGGAGACTTTCATGGGAAAGAACCTGGGAGATATGTATAGGATTGGATTCCTCAGACTCTTTTTTTTTTTTTTCATTTTTTTTTTCTTTTTCTTTGGATTCTTCAGACTCTTGATTAGAGAGGATTGGGTCCAAATTTAGCAGGAGTACATTTGCCAGAAATTCTGAATTCAGTTTGCTGGTGTCTGTCTGCAGATACCAAACAGGCAGGTGAAAGTGACTCTACGTTAGGCTTTCCAACCTGTAGCCCGTGGGCCACATACAGCCCAGGATGGCTTCGAATGTGGCCCAGCAAAAATTCATAAACTTTTTTAAAACATTACAAAATTTTTTTGTGATTTTTTTTTTTTTTTTAAAGCTCATCAGCTATCATGAGTGTTAACGTGTTTTGTGTGTGGCCCAAGACAATTCTTCTTCCAGCGTGGTCCAGGGAAGCCAAAAGATTGGACACCTCTGCTTTACACGTTTGTTTATTTTTATTTTTGGGACAGAGTCCTGCTCTGTAACCAAGGCTGCAGTGCAGTGGTGTGATCGTGGCTCACTGCAGACTGGAACCCCTGGGCTTAAGGTGTCCTCCTACCTCAGCCTCCCGAGTAGCTAGGACTACAGACACAGGCACCAGGTCAACTGATCTTTTTATTTTTTGTAGGGACAGGGTTTCTCCATGTTGCCCAGGCTGGACATGAGCTCATGACACATGAGCTCAAGCAATTCTCCCTCCTTGGCCTCTCAAAGTGCTGGGATTACAGGTGTGAGCCACCGCACCTGGTTGCTACTTGGTTGTTTTAAACCTGAACTCAGTGGTGGCCCACACTTGGCTACCAAGTGTGATATGTCAGAAATTCCTTGTTCAATGTAGAGAGAGAGTTAGGGAGAGGGGAATATTGGGATGGATTCATGATGTATGACCTGCTCGGCCACTCCTCTGATCTCCAAAAGGGCCTTAGAAAATGCCCCTTTCACCAAGACTTAGAACAATAAATTGGTGAGGAGAGCACTGGCATCCTTGCAAAACACTGTCATGGTTGTCCATTTTCAGCCAGGAAGAAGTGGAACATACAGCAATTCAACAGTTGTAATTGTGATTTTCCCTCCAACTTCAACAAAGATGAAGCCAGGGGAGGCACAGGCTTGGTAGTAGCTCTTGGGCAGCAGACAAAAGGATGAGCTACCAGAATAGACACAATAGACATCAGGGACACATAGCTAATAAGAGTGGATTGACCTGCGGTTGTCTGGTGGTGGCCATTTAAAAGATGTCCCTGCGACTGAAACAGAAGAGCAGCCCACTCCTCTGTCTAGCCTGCTTAGAGCCTTCGTACCCTGTAAAGTCCTCCTACCCCAGTATCTAGGTCTGGTGAATGAAGTCCTGATTTGAGGACACGTTATGGAGAATGAGGGCTCCTCGATGAATTCCCACAAGGCCCATCCTGACCAGCTCCTGACCAGGTACCAAGCGTGGAAGGGCAGGGGCAGCATCGCACCTGCCTCCTAAGTGCCGACCCTAAAGCGGGAGGTCTCCATCAAGGGCAGTTTCCTCAGAAGTACCCTAACCCCTTGGTCCTAGGCAGGGTTTTGGCTGGACAAAGTCTGGAATAAGGATCTGAATGAAACTGCGAGGGCGACATTTCCCATTCAGACAAGGAATCTGGCAGGGCCAGGGTCGGCTATGTCAGCTCCGAAGCCCTGGCCCCGCCCCCTCGTTCCTCGCGGGAGCCCCTGGTTCCCACCCACCCCATCGAGCCGGGACGCTAGCCGTTGAGAGAGAGGCAGCGGGTACCCATGAAATGTGCTCTGGCGGCAGCTCCCTGGGCCTCCTGGCCTGGCTCTTGCTTCTTCAGCCCTGGCCTGGGGAGGACTGGGCGGGCAGGGCGGCGCCACTCCTCTCCCCTCTCCTCTCCCAGGACAGCCGCCAGAACCCGGAGACGCCAAGACCGCCGGCGCGCCCCCCACCCAATCTGTTTGCGTCCTTCCCAGGTGACTCACGGCGTGGGAGGCCCGGGGCGGGGGTTGGGGCGCCACCTGGGAGCCTGCTGTCCGTGGCTCGTCCCTCGGGGAATCTGAAGCGTGGCTCCGGAGCCCCAGGGGACATGGCCTCCTTCCTGGGTGTCATCGGGGCACCCGGGGGTCAAGGCCTGTGTCTTTGAGGAAGTTCTTCATCCTACACTGTCCTCACCCCAGTGTGTGGCCGAAACCTCCTGAGAATCGTGGGAGGAGAGAACGCGGAGGAAGGGAAGTGGCCCTGGCAGGTGAGCGTGAGGATCGGCCGCAGGCACATCTGCGGCGGCACCCTGGTCACCAACACGTGGGTGCTGACGGCAGCTCACTGCATTTTAAGGTGAGGCGCGGCACGTGGGGCTGGAGGTCTTCTGGGGTCAGGCCGGACCCCTCAAGCACCCAATGAGTTCCATTGCCCTGGCAGTTTGGCGACAATTAAACAAAACTCACAGTGAAGCCGGAGTGGGGGCTCTGCATTGGTAGTCTTGCTACTAGGCATGTCTAAGAGGGGCAGGCAAACCAAGGTTGAGAGTGATCAAGGAAGAGTTTTTGGTGATGGAGATGGGGTGGTAGGGAGAGTGGCCAGGGACATTGGGACTAGTTTGAGAAACATTGGAGATGTATGGAAAAGGCACAAAGGATGCTTCCCAGGGCCTCTCTTAGGGGCATGTCCTCTTTCCCACAGCCACAGACGTTTCCAGTACAGTGTCAAGATGGGAGATCGGAGTATCTACAATGAAAACACAAGTGTGGTGGTCCCTGTGCAAAGAATTTTTGTCCACCCTAACTACTCAGCAGCTCCAACCGTTAAAAATGACGTTGCCCTTCTCCGGCTCCAACATCGTGTGAATTTTACCATGAACATCCAGCCTGTCTGCATCCCTCGGGAGAATTTCCATGTGGAAGCTAGGACCAGGTGCTGGGTGACCGGATGGGGCAACACAAAAGAAGGCGGTGAGACTTCGAGGCAGGAAGCAAAATTGGGGCAGAGAGGAGGCACCCTTATCCCTGGAGTAGACATGAAGGCTGCAGAGAGGGGCAGGGAGGCAGACTGCCTGGTGGGTGGAAGGTGTCGAGGGGCAAGCAGTTTAGCAGCAGTCAGGACCATGGATTCTGGTTGGCTTGGGTGACACCAGAAACTGGGTTGAATTCTTTTGTTGCAACACAAGTATTTGATGGCAGCCATTTAGGAAGTCTGCTGTCCTGAGAAATGGAGTTGCTCAGCCAGGAGAACAAGAAACACATGGGCAAAGTCTCCTGTGGATTTGTGGGGCACTATGCTCGACTGATTAGGGGGGATTTTTAGGTTCCCTGGAAGAGCCAGATGCTCTAAAGTTCTCCCCAGGAACAGCTCAGTGGGTGACGAGCTGTCTGCCAGTCAAAGCTGCTCCTCATTGGAAGGACCTGCCTTGGTAGGTAGGGCATTTCCTGTTCCTGGGGATGTAGAGAGAGCCAGGAGACTCCTGTTGGGGCTTGGCCCTCCTATCCCAGGGGAGAGGCTGGATTTGGTACTTCCAGGGCACTTTTTGCTTGAGAGTCTGTGATCCTGCTCTAGACCGTAAAGATGCTTTATTGATGCACAGGACACACTCTCACTATTACTACTGATACTTGGAGTGACAGATAACTTGGTTGTCGTTTCTTAGGCTGGCAATGCATTGCCTTTCCTTCTCCTGAAATATTCTTCCTGTTCCTGTCTTCGTTTTATTTCTTACATCTGCCTCTCCCCATGTCAACTTTGGGCCTCCTGTGTCAAATGAGGATAATACTCACTGCCCTGCCTTTTTCCAGAGGGATGCTGGGTGCTTGGGAGCCTATTGCCCACTTGTGCAGATCCATACACTGATGATCTTTGTTAGGAGAGAAATCTCCGACAGAAATTCTCCAGGAGGTAGACCAATACATCCTGCGCCATGAGGAATGTAATAAGCAAATGCAGAGGCTCATGTCATCTACTAAAGATGTAATAATAAAAGGGATGGTCTGTGGCTATAAAGGACCAGGAAAGGATTCTTGTCAGGTAAGTTCATGGGTCCTTTCACCAGCCCCAGATGGCAGAGCCCGGGTTATTTGCTGCTTCCTCTATTCATGCCTAGTTGAGTTAAGGATATTCATAGAGGGAAGCCTGCCGTGGTTGCCCTAACTTGGCCTGGCCTGTTCTTTCAAAAGGGAGCAGCACTGCCTGGGGGCATTGCTGGCGTGTGGGAAAGTTGAGGTGGGTAATCCTAATAACATATGCTGTACTAATTGAGGTGCTCCTATGTGGCACTCACCATGCCAATGGGGACATTAACCCTCATTATCTCAGTTAACCCACAGCACAACCCTGCAACATAAACATCACACCCTTGTACGAATGTGGAAGGTGAGATCCAAGGACATTATTTCAGGATCCTCATATGAGTACCAACACCCAGGCCCATGCTCTTCCCTCTTCACCGAGCTGCCTTTCTGAGGAGGGGGCATTTGAGTTGGGTCTTAGAGGCTGAGTATTTGGATTTCTTAGAAAAAGGAAAACAGCATTGTAGGGAGAGGGAATAGCATGTATGTACAGTGGCTCAGAGGTCTGAGGGAACTTCTCATGTTAAGGGACACTTTACACATTTGGAGCAATGAGGTAGCAAATGTGGCTGAGAAGTGGGTTGGAGTCAGAATATATGTGGCTTGGAGTACTATGCCAAGTTTATAGATTTTGCTCTGGCAGGACTTGGGAGGGAGGCTTGATGAACATAATTAGATTTGCCTTTTAGATACATGACTCCCTGAGCTGTGTGGTGCATAGACTGAAGTCTAGTTTTTTTTTTTTTTTTTTGAGACAGAGTCTCACTGTCACCCAGGCTAGAGTACAGTGGTGTGATCTCGGCTCACCGCAACCTCTGCCTCCCAGGTTCAAGCAATTCTCCTGCCTCAGCCTCCCGATTAGCTGGGACGATAGGTGCCCGCCATCAGGTCCAGCTCATTTTTTGGATTTGTTAGTGGAGACGGAGTTTCACCATGTTAGCCAAGATGATCTCGATCTCCTGACCTCATGATCTGCCCTCCCTGGCCTCCTCTAGTCTTGTTTTCATCAGCTAGGCCGTGATAAATTGAGTCTTGAGTGATGCTGGGGCAGGGAGGCAGGTGGAGGTGTTTTTGAGGCTGACCCGTCAGTTCTCGTTGACTGACTGCATGTGGGGCTGGGGGTGAGGGAGAGGCTCAGGAGGACCCTGTTTTTCTGATTGAGGCAGTTGGTCAGCAGAGGCGGTCTGGGAAAGGACATGCAGACTTCTGCTTGAGTTGGAGGGTGTGGGGCTGTCTGAGTGGAACTGAAAGTGTGGAGTGAACTAGCTATGTAGGTTAGGAGTTGTAGAGAAACTTCAGGCTAAATATAAGGATTTAGGGGACTGCCATGCAGGGGTGATATTCAAGACATTTAACAACCGCTATGGTTTGGAAAATGAGCAGTCATTTTCTCAGAGCATATTAAAAATTTTCCCTTAATTTTTAGTTCCCATGTTCACATATTCAGTTGTCCTATTCACAAACACCTGGGCGGTGGGGCCTTTGAGGTGCTAGGGGATGCCCTATGTGTGCCTGTCTCCCCCGCACCTTGTGGTACAGTCTGCTCTGACATAGAGCCTTTTCAATTTCTGAAGTTTGTTTCTTTTTCTTTCTCCAGGGAGATTCTGGGGGTCCCTTGGTCTGTGAATATAATGACACATGGGTCCAGGTAGGGATTGTGAGCTGGGGCATTGGCTGTGGTCGCCAAGGGGTGCCTGGAGTTTATACAGAAATTGGCGTCTACAGTAAGTGGCTGATTACAGTGGTGAATCAGGCTACCTGTTTGTATCCAGCAGTGTTCCTCAGCTTACTCCTGCATCTGGTGCTGCCTCTGGGCATCCCGGTGGCCCTGTGATCACCCCAGCTCACTCCCCTTTTGTTTCTGAGTCTCATACTAGGCCTCTCCTCCAACCTCCCACTCCTTCTCAATGCCTTTTCCACAAATCCCAGTTGGAATCCACGGGCCCTCTGGAGATCCACACAATAGAGCATAGTGGGGAGACTGGGGCCTGGAAAGTGTCCCTGCCTGGTGCCCTGGTCACCTGCCTCAGCTGTGCCTGCACCAGGGCTGTGCTCTGCCTGGTGGGAAGGAAGGATGAACCAATTCCAGCTAGAGGACCAGCCGCCCTGCCAGGGGGCCACGGTGACTCTTCAATACCTGGGGGAACATCTATCAAGGAAGAGACATCATCAACCCGTGAAGCAAGCGTTAGACATGGTTCTGGTTTTAGGACTCCCATCTGAGACTTTGTGAAACCAGCCAGCTGGGCAATTGCTCAGAGTGAGTGAAGGAGGCATTCCCAGGTCCCTGCAGAGGTGTGAGGCCTGGGACTTCCACTCTGGCTCAGTTGTCTGGGGCTGGGAGAAGTTCCCCTGCAGCCCGGTGTGGGTCCATCTGTGAGTGGACAGCCTCTGCCACACCAGCTCTCTTGGGGCAACCCATTCTTGTTATCCCCTTCCTCAGTGCCCTAGTGGCCGCTTTCAGGTTGTGTTGAGACAGTTATGGAGTGTGGAGTTTTCAGAAATCAACTGAATAAATGTTTGGAGAATCCTGTGTTCTGCATGTCTACTGGCCTGGGTGTTGGGGACGCTGAAGAGAACTTAAACGTCACATTAAGCTTAGGAAGATGCTGATGATTCTTTTTAAACTAAAGAGTGAGAGAGGAAGTCTCTGCCTACACAGTTGTGAGTTGGATGAATGGTTTTAGACAGTTGGGTTTTGCTGCCTGTGCTCTCCATGGCCATCAGCATTTCCACATGGAGTTTTGTAGCCGAGTTTGCTAGTTGTTGCATCTGGGAAGGAGGAAGTGAGAGAGACTGGAAACAAGAGAGGGGTCAGGGCACTACATTTCAAACTGTAACCTCCATTTTCTGCCTATTTCTGTCCCTCTTTCTCTAAGCTTTGAGCACCAGATCACTTTAATCAGGCTGTATGGAAAGCAGAGGGCTGAGGGTTAGGGAGATGTTGGGTTGGGGTAATTAATAATTCTGGCTCATTTCCCTCACTACCCTATGGTCCCAGGGTCTTTCTCTGGTATGATGCAGAGCACACTACTGCTTCCAGTTTCCCTCTTTGTTTATGAAACTTTGAAGTTGCCTCCTCCTTTTAGGAGAGGCACCAACACCAGCTTGGCTGTAGAGACCCCAACCCAGACGGTACCCAAGGTGTTGTTAAGAAGCAGACACCTAGATAGAACAGCAAAGTGGGACTATCCGGGGGCCAACAGCCTTCTGAGCTGAGAGCCTCAGGGGGCTGACAGCATTCTGGTCTGAGGGCCTTGAGCAGAATCTGACCCATATATTTATTCTCTCTGAACAGGTGATTATTATGAACAAACAGGTATTCTGTGTTTTCTCATAGAACCAAGGTAAACTAGGTAGGCAGCTGGTGCCTGCTTACCACTGATCAAGGACAAACTAGAAAGTATTCTCCACGAGGGAGCCACAGGGGCAGGGTCACATATTCCATGCTTAAAGAATTGTTTTAACTGGTGTATGAAATGCATATACAGTACTGTTTTGCGTCTCTACAATGCCCCAAGTAGTTTTCCACTTGAGGTGGGGGTGGGCTAGGTTTTCCTTGCCACTGTTCTTAGCAAACAATATAGTCCATTGTATACTCAGCATTTCTCAACAATCATACACTCAGCATTTCTCAACAGAGAGGATTAGTGTGTTTTGCATATGGGAAGAAGGTGCATGTGAATATTTACATGAATAAAGATTGGTAGAGGCTGGACAGTGGCTCACACCTGCAATCCCAGCACTTTGGGAGGCTGAGGAAGGCAGATTGCTTGAGCCCAGGAGTTTGCTGCCTCTAGATTTTTTCTGCAGTCTCCTGGATATGGTGCCATCCCTATTAGAATCAAGAGGGGTCCAGCATGACATCTTATGCCAATACAACCCTCTCTTAATTACCATACCTTTACAGTAAGTCTTGAAATCCAATAGCTATCTGCCTTAGTTAATTCTAGGTTCTATATGGATGAATCTCAAAAATGATGTTTGGAAAAAATATGTGGAGGATAAGAAGCCAGACACAAAAGAGCATTGGCTGCATGGCTCCATTTATATGGCGTTCAATAACATGCAGATCTAATCTGCTAGTAATCAGAACAGTGGTTATCCACCAATCTCTACCTTTTTTTTTTTTTTTTTTGAAACAGAGTCTGACTCTGTTGCCCAGACTGGAGTGCAGCAGCATGATCTCAGCTCGCTACACCCCTGACCACGCAGGCTCAAGCAATCTTCCCACCTCAACCTCCCGAGTAGCTGGGACTACAGGGATGCACCAATATGCCCAGCTAATTTTTGTACTTTTGGTGGAGATGGGCTTTCACCATGTTGTCTGGGCTGGTCTCAAACTCCTGAATACAGATGTGGTAAACATTTCATTAATTTTTTAATAAAATTTGATTATAATGTATTAGTTGGTAGAGTCCTCATGACTTAAACACTTCCCATTAGGCCCATCTCCAAACACTTTTGCTTTGGGGATAAAGTTTCCAACATATAAACTTTGGGGAACACAGTGAAACCATAGTAAGGGGTAAGGTGGATCCTGGCTAATCTGACCTAACAGGATTCTTGCTTAAGGTAGGCCAGAGTGATCAGACATCACCTGGGAGATGGGAGAGCATGAGGAATCTGATCAGATAATGAGGATAATCAGATATCAAGAATGGGAATTCTGGCGAAATGGACTTAGCAGCGTTCTTTTGCTAAAAGTAGATTTTACAAGGACGTGCACAGACAGACCTAGGAGAAAGTTTAGAAGACTGATTCAAGTTTGGCCAGGCAAATAACTTTTGTCACCACTCAAAATCTTATATATGAATGTTTATTGCATCTGTATTTATAATAGCCAGGATCTGGAAACAATCCAAATGTCAACAGTTGAGTGATAATGAAATAGTACTCAGCAATAAAAAGAAGAAAGTTTTGTCAATTTAAAAATAAATAAAAAGTGAATAACATTTAAAAAATGAGAAAAAGAATAAAAATAAACTATGAATATACACAATGACATGGATGAAATTTAAAAAAAATTATGTTGAGTGAAAGAAATCAGAATCCATCAATTTAGATTGCAAGCAGTCTTCCAAGTTAGCCGAACAATTGAGGACTTTCCTATTGCTGGTTAGGGACTGTCCCTCATCACACGTTTGTCCTTTATGACTTCTTTGGTGCAAGTGCTATGTCTTCACTTAATGACCTTTAAGGTTCCTCCTGTAGGTCAACAGCATGAGCTTTAAAAGCTAGCTTTACTGGCTGGGCGTGGTGGCTCACACCTGTAACCCCAGCACTTTGGGAGGCCGAGGTAGGCGGACCACCAGGTCAGGAGATCAAGACATGATGAAACATGGTGAAACCCCATCTCTACTAAAAATACAAAAAATTTAGCTGGGCGTGGTGGTGGGTGCCTGTAATCCCAGCTACTTGAGAGGGTGAGGCAGGAGTATTGCTTGAACCCAGGAAGCAGAGGTTGCAGTGAGCTGAGATTGTGCCACTGCACTCCAGCCTGGCCGACAGAGCGAGACTCCGTCTAAAAAAAAAGCTAGCTTTACTTTCCTGCAGGTCACCAGTTGCAAAACAGAAATTTCTGACGACTGAGGACTTGGGTCTTGAGTACCCAGAGGAGTAATGAAAAGGAAAGAACAAAGATTCCCAAGTTCCCCAACTTCTTTTTTTCCTTACATTTCTATGTGATTGCCTTATTTAAGAAAGTCAGGTGTCTCACAGCAAGGGGTATGGGAAGAGAAAGGAGTACCCAAAGAGATTCTGAGATCAACTTCATCACCAGATATATTAGAAATTTATCAAAATCTGGCCAACTCTTGACTTTGCTTAGGCATTTTGTTTTAAACAAAAAGAGTGATGTGGAAATTTCAGATCAAGAGATCTAGAAATCTCTAGATAATATTCTATTATCTATTTTTTAAAAGACACAAAATGATATTGTAGGGTCATTAAGGAATATCCAGTAAAGAACTTGCCTTCTCACTGTAAACAATTAGAAAACTAGACAGAATAAAATAAATAACTTCAGATACCAGGATGATAGGCAGTATAGGACTGTGATCCTAGAGAGAAGGAAAACAAGTAAAGTGAGTTCTATAATTATATTGGCCTCCTTCGTGGAGGCAATTTTCAGATGGCACAGAGGGAAACCAAAACAGAACACTGATGTCATTAAGAGAAGGAGACAGAGATTGGAGTTCAGGAAGGCTGGGTATCTGTAGTTTGCAGATCAGAATACTGTACAGCAGAGGTTGGCAGACTATGACTGTGGACCAGTTCAAGACATAGTCTTTTTTTATACAGGCCTAAGATAAGAATGATTTATATATTCTTAAAAGATTTGTTTTTTAAAAAAGAATATAGCAGAGACTATGTGTGGTCTAGAAAGCCTCAAATATTTACTATCTAGCTATATGGAGAGAAGTTTGTCAAACCCTGCTATATAGGATGAAGATATGCAGAGAAAGTTCCAGAAATCTGCAGAGCACTCCCTTTTAGTCTTTGGCTGAATGTTAATTTGCACATCAATAGGGTAAATTTTGAGGTGACTATGCAAAGAACAAATGCCAGGGAGCCATGAGCTGAG
This sequence comes from Cebus imitator, assembly GCF_001604975.1. Lineage (NCBI taxonomy): Eukaryota > Metazoa > Chordata > Mammalia > Primates > Cebidae > Cebus > Cebus imitator. Next base: position 7,394,865 of record NW_016107315.1, read on the forward strand.
CAATTCTCAGAACTCACACAGTACTGGGAGACATTCAAGTTTCATCCAACCAGAGGGGAGGGATCTCACTGAATACTTGGGTGGTCAGTAGAGATCCTACAAGATTCATACCTTAATATCAAGGGTAAGGTAGCTGATATGGTTTGGCTCTGTGTCCTCACCTTGAATTGTAATCCCATGTGTCTATGGAGGAACCTGGTAAGGGGGTGGTTTCCCCCATGCTGTTCTCATGATGGTGAATGAGTTCTCATGAGATTTGATGGTTTAAATGTATTTGGCAGTTCCCCACTTGCTTGCTCTCTCTTCTGCCACCATGTAAGCCATGCCTTGCTTCCACTTTGCCTCCCACAATTATAAGTTTCCTGAGGCCTCCCCAGCAATGTGAAACTGTGAGTCAATTAAACCTCTTTTGTTTGTAAATTACCCAGTCTCAGGTAGTTATTTTTTGCAGTTTGAAAATTGACTAATACATAGAATTGGTACTGGCAGAGTAGAATACTGCTATAAAGATAACCTGAAAATGTGGAAGCGACTTTGGAACTGGGTAATGCATAGAGGTTGGAACAGTTTGGAGGGCTCAGAATAAGACAGGAAAATGTGGGGAAGTTTGGAACTTCCCAGAGACTTGTTGAATATTTTGACCAAAATGTTGACAGTGATATGGACAGTGAAGTCCAGGCCGAAGTAGTCTCAGATGGAGATGAGGAACTTCTTGGGAACTGGAGCAAAGATCACTCTTGCTATGCTTTAGGAAAGAGACTGGTGGCATTTTGTCCCAGCCCTAGAGATCTCTGGAACTTTGAACCTGAGAGAGATGATTTAGGGTATCTGGTGGAAGAAATATCTAAGCAGGAAAGCATTCAAGAGGTGACCTGGCTTTTTCTAAAAGTGTAGAGTCAATCATATGCATTCATGGAGAGATGATCTGAAATTGGAACTTATGTTTAAAAGGGAAGCAGAACATAAAAGTTTGGAAAACTTGCAGCCTGACCATGCACTAGAAAAGAAAAATCCATTTTCTGGGGAGAAGTTCAAGCCAGCTGCAGAAATTCACATAAGTAATGAGGAGCCAAATGGTAATAGCCAAGATAATGGGGAAAATGTCTCCAGGGCATGTCAGAGATCTTCATGGTAGCGCCTCCCATCACAGGCCCAGAGGCCTAGGAGGGAAAAATGGTTTTGTGGGCCAGGCCCAGGACCCTGCCACTCTGTGCAGCCTTGAGACACGGTGTCCTGTGTCCTAGCTGCTGAAGCTCCAGCCATGGCTAAAATGGGCCAAGGTACAGCTCAGGCCATTGCTTCGGAGAGTAAATGTCCCAAGACTTTGCAGCTTTCACGTGTGTTGGGCCTGTGGGTGTGCATAAACAAGAGTTGGCGTTTGAGAACCTCCACTTAGATTTCAGAAGATGTATGGAAATGCTTGGCTGTCTAGGCAGAAGTCTGCTGCAGTGGCAGAGCCCTCATGGTGAATCTCTTCTACGACAGTGCAAAAGGGAAATGTGGGGTTGGAGCCCCCACACAGAGTCCCCACTGGGGCATTGCCTAGCGGAGCTGTGAGAAGAGGGCCACTGTCCTCCAGACCCCAGAATGGTGGAAAAGCACAGACACTTAATGCCAGCCCATGAAAGCAGCCATGGGGGGTTGTGCCCTGCAGGTCCACATGGGTGGAGCTGCCCAAGGCTGTGGGAGCCCACTCTTTGCATCAGTGTGCCCTGGATGTGAGACATGAGTCAAAAGATATTATTTTGGAGCTTTAAAATGTAAAGACTGCCCTGTTGGGTTTCAGACTTTCATGGGGCCTGTAGGCCTTTTGTTTTGGCCAATTTATCCCATTTGGAATGGGAACATTCACTCAATGCCTGTACTCACATTTTATCTAGAAAGCAACTAACTTGTTTTTGACTTTACAGGCTCATAGATGAAAGGTACTTGCCTTGTCTCAGATGAGACTTTGGACTTGGACTTTTTCAATTAATGCTGGAATGAATTCAGAATTTGGGGAACTGTTGGGAAGGCATGATTTTTTTTTTTATTATTAAAATTTTTTTTTTTTGAGACACAGTTTCACTCTTTTGCCTAGGCTGGAGTGCAGAGTCATGATCTCAGCTCACTGCAAGCGCTGCCTCCTGCATTCAGGTGATTCTCATGTCTCAGCCTCTCAAGTAGCTGGGATTACAGGTGTGTACCACCATGCCCAGCTAATTTTTGTATTTTTAGTACAGATAGGGTTTTGCCATGTTGGATAGGCTGGTCTCAAACTCCTGGTCTCAAGTACTCCATCTACTTCAGCCTCCCAAAGTGTTGGGATTACAGGTGTGAGCCACTGCACCTGGCCTGTGATTGGTTTTTAAATGTTGAACAGAAATGATACCGATGGAAATTTGTATCTGTACAAAGAAATGAAGTGGGCCAAAAATGATAGTTTTGTTAATAAATATTAAAGACTTAAAATTCTAAAATTTCTTTCTTTTTTATTTGTTTTTGAGATAGTCTTGCTCTGTTGCTCAGGCTGGAGTGCAGTAGCACAATTATGGCTCACTGCAGCCTCAACCTCCCCAGGCTCAAGTGATCCTCCCCCCTCAGCCTCCCACATAGCTGGAACTACAGGCACACACCACCGTGCCCATCTAATTTGTTTTAAAATTTCTTTAAAAATTACATCAAATGTGAAGTGGTATACTATGTATTAGTCCGTTTTCATGCTGCTGTTAAAGACATACTTGAGACTGGGCAATTTACAAAAGAAAGAGGTTTAATTAGACTTACAGTTTCACGTGGCTGGTGAAGCCTCACAATCATGGCAGAAGGCAAGGAGGAACAATTCACATCTTACGTGGATGGCAACAGGCAAAGAGAGAGCTTGTGCAAAGAAACTCATTTTTTTAAACCATCAGATCTCGTGAGACCCATTCACTATCATGAGAACAGCACAGGAAAGACCCACCCAATGATTCAGTTATCTCCCCCTGCGTCTCCCTCACAACATGTGGGAATTATGGAAGCTACAAGATGAGATTTGGGTGGGGACATAGAGCCAAAACATATCAATATTTGAAGGTAAGTTGTAATAATTTAAAGACATATTGAAAACACTTAAGCAACCACTAAAAAATAATATATGTATATTATTTTATGTATTCCATTTAATCTATGTGCATTCCATTTAATCTATGTGTATTCCATTTTGAAGGTAAGTTGTAATAATTTAAAGACATATTGAAAACACTCAAGCAACCACTAAAAAATAAATATGTAAATATATGTATTATTTTATGTATTCCATTTAATCTGTGTATTCCATTAATATATGTGTATTATTTTTTGTATTCCATTTAATCTTCTAAACTGCTATATATACATATATATATATAACAGTTAATCCAAGATTTGGCAGGAAAAGAGAAAAGATGGGTTGGAGAACAAATGGAATAGAGAAGAAGTAGCAAGATGGTAGACTTAACCATATAAATAATTACATTAAGTATAAAGAATCTGAATAATCCAATGAAAAGACACATTTTTAGACTGAAAAAGAAAGACCCAGCTATATGCTGTCTACAGGAAATTCCCTTTCTTTATTTTTTTGAGACAGAATCTCTCTCTGTTGCCCAGGCTGGAATGCAGCGGTGCAATCATGGCTCACTGCAGCCTCAACCTCTTACACTCAAGTGATCCTCTCACCTCAGCCTCCTGAGTACCTGAGACGACAGGCAAGCACCACCACACCTGACTAATTTTTAAATTTTTTGTAGTGATGAGGTTGTACCATGTTTCCAGGATGGTCTTGAACTTCTTGGCTCAAGTGATCCTCCTGCTTCAGCCTCCCCAAGTTGGATTTACAGGTGTGAGCCACTGTGCCTGGCAGGAAATGTGCTTTAAACATAAGGCACAATTAGATTAAAAGTAAGAGGAAGAAAAATTGTATACTATGCAAATACTAATAATAAGAAAGATATAAGTCTATATTAATATTAGAAAAGTATACTTCAGGAAAAGGAAGATAGCCACACAGAAAGAGGAACATTTCATAATGATAAAATGTGTAATTCATCAAGAACACATAACAATCCTAATTACAGAATTTCAACAAAAGCGATAAAGCAGGAATGAACAGAACAGCAAGGAAAAATAGACAAATCCATAATTATAATGAGAGATTTCAACACTCTTCTCTTAATAATTGATAGAACAAGTAGATCAAAAAAATCAGTAAGGATATTGAAGACTTGAGCAGCACTATTTAACAATTTGACTTCGTTGACATGTATAGAATACTTTATCTAACAATCACAGAACACATTCTTTTCGAGTGCACATGTAACATTTCTCGAGAAAGATCATGTCCTGAGCCATAAAACATGTCTTAATAAATGTAAAATGACTGAAATCATTAATAGTATGGTTTCTGATGAGAATGGAATAAAAAAGTAACAGAGATATCTCGAAAAATCCCCAAATATGTGAAAATTAAAGAATACACTTCAAAATAATGTATTTATCAAAGATAAATCACAAGGGAAATTAGAAAATATTTTGAACTAAGTTATGATGAAAACATAAAAAAATGAATTCTATGGGATGTAGCTAAAGCAATACTTAAGATAGAAATTTACGACTTTAAATGCTTATTAAAAAAGAAGCAAGATTTTAAGTTCATTATCCAAACTTCCACTTCAGAAAACTAGAAAAAGAAAATTATTCTCAAATGAAAAACAGGAAGGAGGCCAGGCACATTGGCTCACGCCTGTAGTCCCAGCACTTTGGGAGGCTGAGGAGGGTGGATCACAAGGTCAGGAGTTCAAGACCAGCCTAGTCAAGATGGTGAAACCCGGTCTCTACTAAAAATACAAAAATTAGCCAGGTGTGGTGGCAGACACCTATAATCCCAGCTACTCAGAGGCTGAGGCAGAGAATTGCTTGAACCCAGGAGGTGGAAGTTGCAGTGAGCCAAGGTCATGCCACTGCACTCCAGCCTGGGTGACAGAGTGAGACTCCATCTCAAAAAACAAACAAACAAACAAACAAAAAAAAAACGGAAGAAAATAAAGACTGGAATGAAAATCAATGAAACAGTAAATGGACTAAAAAATAGAGAAAAAACTCTCAAACATTTTGGTCTCATGATCACCTTACACTCTCAAAAATTATGGAGAATCCTAGAATCTCGTTGATGTGTTATATATCTGCCAATGTTTACTGCTTTAAAAATTAAAACAAATTAAAAATGTACTTTATTTCTTTAAGAATAAAAATAAACTCATACATGTAAACATGAATGACAGACTTTTATGAGAAAAACTATATTTCCCACAAGAAAAAATTAGTGAAAAAATGGTATTATTTTTCAATTTTTCAAATTTCTTTAATGTCAGGATTAATGTTTCTTCTGTATTATTGTTTTGATTGAAGTATATGAAGAAAACCTACCTCATACAGATATATAGTTGGAAGTGGAGGGGTAGTTTAAAAGCCTTTTCAAGTAATTGTACCTTTTCAAATTACTGCTTACGCTCTGCCAGAACTTGACAAGTGGTAGATTTTTGTAATGTAGAATATAAAACTGTTTGAAATTTTGTACTCATTACATTAAAATCAGTTGGCCCTTCACTTCAATGCACCTTTTACTCGTGCATAACTTTGTAAAATCTTTGGAAAATATTGGTTCACTTAGTTATGTAATGATTTTCCAAAAGTTGACACATTTCATTTTACAGTATTGTACAATATCAAAAAAGAATTGCCTTCATTCATATTACCACCACTGTCATCAGAAAAGTCTTTAATTACTGGAAAGCTGTTGTGTTCATGCTACCACATACAAATTTTCTAAAATTCAAATTTTCACTTGAAAGCTCAAATTTTATCACTGGCAACAAATACTGTCAGTCATTTTTCTTAAAGTTGCGGATTCTAACTTATTTTATTTTTGAGAAAATGCCTGCCAAATACTTAGGTCAAAATAATGATAGTTCTATTATTCATTCTTTTAAAGTAAAAATGATGTCCCATGATAAAACCAGCTAGTTCAGTCCACAACTCAAACAACTGCACATGTATTTTCTTGAGTCAACATCATACTTCTGTGTACAGCAGCAGTGTTTTATGCATACTCACCATTTCATCACACAAAATGATTAAATGCATGTGCATTAAAAGATCAATACTTAATAAAGTAGTAATTTTTACAAAGATTGTTTATAAGAAATATATCTATGTTATGTATGAATCCCAGTAAGGATGAGTTGTTGGCCCCCAGGGTAGAATATAATCATCTTCCTACAAAATAGCTGGTTGGTTTCCTTCAGGAATGTAGCACATCAAGGTCTTGGCATTGCTCTCTGATGCTGACAGGTTGGACATTAAGAGCAGTAGTAGTTAGATCACCTTTGGTGAGAGGAAACCCATGCTGTTTTATTGGGTGAATGAATAGCCTCCAATCCTGCCAACACAACTATACTCTTTTCCTGAGCACAATGCGCAAATGCAGAGGTTGACATGGGGAGGAGCTAGCTGACCTCTACTGGAGGAGTCATCCTATCCACTTGGCTGTTGAGTGCTTCCTCTGCAGCAGATGCCCATTGGTGGGCATTGGTATGAGATTTTAAAAAGCCACACATTTCGTTCCCACTCCCTTAGGTCTGGCCATATGCTTCTTCCCCAGATGTTTGAATTTTGCTATTTCTAAGGCCCAACCAACCAGACAAGCCATTCATCACTGCTTGAGGGTCCATATATATTCTTACTCAGGCTACTTCTCCCTTTACAACATGTTGAGAACCAGGTGTACTGTTTGAAGCTCTACTTAACAGGATTTCCCCCCCACCATTGTCTTTTAGGGCCACTCATGAATGGGGGATTGTGATGGTTGATACTGAGTGACAACTTTATTAGATTGAAGGGTGTAAAGTATTGATCCTGGGTGCACCTGTGAGGGTGTTGCCAAAGGAGATTAAAATTTGAATCAGTGGGCTGAGAAAGGCAGACCCACCCTTAATTTGGGTGGGCACCATCTAATCATCTGCCAGCATAGCTAAAATATAAAGCAGGCACAAAAACATGAAAAGATTAGAGTGGCCTAGCCTCCCAGCCTACATCTTTCTCTTGTGCTGGATGCTTCCTGCCTTTGAAAATCGGACTCCATGTTCTTTATTTTTAGGACTTGGACTGGCTTTCTTTGCTCCTCAGCTTGCAGATGGCCTGTTGTGGAACCTTGTGATCATGTGAATTAATACTTAAAAAACTCATATATATATATGTCTCCTATTAATTCCGTCCCTCTAGAGAACCCTGACTAATATAGATTTTGGTACCAAGAGTGATTCTAAAGGAACAGAATGTTAAGGATGGAGTTCTTTCACTGGTTTTGGGGTTTCTGGAGTTGGCTGCTTAATATGATTAGACCCAGAAATGCGAAGGACTCTACTTCTAATATTTTGGAGAACACTGATAGTCCTTGGCATGAACTGTTCAGAGAGTTATGCAAAATAAATGCATTTGACACTCTTGATTCACTGCTTGTGAGAGTTAAGGGGTTTAGTGACTCTATACATAATACCTTTGATCATACATGGAGAACCAAGGAACATAATGAAGCTGATTGGTTGCTCCTAAGTTCAGTGGACAAAGTGATGAAAGAAAATGATTCTAACTGGAATTCTAACTCCCAGCTTCAGAAGCAGATACTGAGCCTCAAATCTGCTAAGATTGCCCTGAGTGAGAGTCTTATCTCCTGTAGAGAAAGAGCTGAAATTGTGGAAAGACAGATACAAGCTCTTATCATGCGAGTGGCTGACCTGCAATGAAATGTGCATGCACAGCCTCGCCGTTGTCTACTGTTCAAGTGAGGGCATTGACTGGAAAAGAATGGGACCCTGCAACTTGGAATGGGGACTTGTGGGAGGACCCTGATGAAGCTGGGGACACTGAGTTTGTAAACTCTGATGAATCTTTTTGTCCAGGAGGAACAGCTTCCCCATCCCCAATAGTGGCAACCTCCTCTCCCTGACCCATGCTGCCATCAGCCTTTCCACCTTAGTCTAAGGAGATAAACTCTGTGCTGCCCAAGGCAACAGTGATGGCCTCCCCTGAGGCAGTTGCCAGGCAAGATAATGTTGATTCTCCTCAGGAGCCACCCCAACACCATTTGCTGCTAGACCTATAACTAGACTAAAGTCACAGTGGGCCCCTGGAGGTGAGATTGAGAGTCTGACCCATGAGAAGATGCACTACACTCAAAAATAGCTGCTTGAGTTTTCTAATTTATATAAGCAGAAATCTGGAGAACGGGCATGGGAATGGATATTAAGAATGTGGGATAATGATGGAAGGAACATAGCATTGGGTCAGGCTGAATTTATTGATTTGAGCCCACTAAGTAGGGACTCTGCATTTAACGTTGCAGCTTGGGGAATTAAAAAAGGTTCTAATAGTTTATTTGCTTGGTTAGCTGAAATATGCATTAAAAGATGGCTCAGCCAAGATGGCCAAATAGCAACAGCTTTAGAGTGCACTTCCCAGCGAGAATGCAGAGGGTGAGTGATCACTGAGTTTCCAAATGAGTTTTTACTGCCCACAGACCAGGAGATTCCCAGATGGAAAAGTGCCATGAGTCTCCAGCATGGCTGTTTCAGCCAGCGCAGTGGGTCTCCACACAAAAACTCACAAAAATCTGGGCAGCAGTTTTAACTGGTGCCTGGAATTCCTGGGAGACAGAGTTGCCCATTCAACTGAAAAAAAGGGGGCTGAAACAGGGAGCCAGGTTATCTGGCTTGGCAGGTCCCACCCCCACAAAGACCAGCAATCTGAAACACTCTGGATTGAGAGTTTCACAGCAAGCACAGCTGGACTCAGGATGGTCCAGCTCTGTGAGGGGAAGGACATCTACCATTACAGAGGCAGTCCACCACTACTGAGGCAGTCCACCATTGCTGAGGCAGTCCACCATTACCGAGGCAGTCTGCCATTTCCGAGGCAGTCTGCCATTTCCGAGGCAATTGGCAATTACCAAGGCAGTCTGCCATTACAGAGACAGTCTGCCATTACTGAGGCAGTTCTAACTATACACATGCACATGTATGTTCATTGCAGCACTGTTTACAATAGCAAAGACTTGGAACTAACCCAAATGCCCATTGATGATAGACTGGACAAGGAAAATGTGGCACATATACACCATGGAATACTATGTAGCCATAAAAAACGATGAGTGCGTGTCCTTTGTAGGGACATGGATGAATCTGGAAACCATCATTCTCAGCAAACTGACACAAGAACAGAAAATCAAACACCACATGCTCTCACTCATAGGTAGATGTTGAACAATGAGAACACATGGACACGGTGGGGGGAGCATCACACATTGAGGTCTGTTGGGGGGGACTAGGGGAGGGACAGTGGGGGATAGGGAGTTTGGGAGGGATAGCATGGGGAGAAATGCCAGATATAGGTGATGGGGTTGGAGGCAGCAAACAACATTGCCATGTGTGTACCTATGTAATAATCCTGTATGTTCTGCACATGTACCCCAGAACCTAAAGTGCAATAAAATATATTTTAAAAAAGACAGCCCACTTCGAGTGAGGTGGAAATGCCTGATTTCCCTTTGTTTAATGTAGAGGAAGTGATCCAAAGGCTTAGGGAGATTGGGATGGTGGAGTGGATTAGTCACTTTAGATCTACTCATCCCAGCTGGGAGTATCCAGAAGATAAACCCTTGACCAATACCTTGTGAGATAGATTTGTGAGTGCTCACCAACGGGTGACCTCAGCACAGGAGGATTTTAATAAGCAAGTGGATAGGATGACCCATTCTGTGGACACTACTCAGCCTCTTTCTCCAGCCACCCCTGTCATCGCCCAATGGGCCCATGAACAATGTGGCCTTGGTGGCAGAGATGGAGGTTACACATGGGCTCAGCAATATGGACTTCCATTCACCAAGGCTGACCTGGCTGTGGTCACTGCTGATTGCCCAATTTGCCAGCAGCAGAGATCACTGCTGAGTCCTGAATATGGCACCATTCCTCAGGGTGATCAGCCAGCTACCTGGTGGCAGTGTGATTATATTGGACCTCTTTCCTCATGGAAAGGGCAGAGTTTTATTCTCACTGTAATAGACACTTACTCTAGATATGGGTTTGTCTCTCTTGCATGCAATGCTTCTGTCAAGGCTACCATCCATGGACTCATGGAATGCCTTATCCACCATCCTGGTATTCCACATAGCATTGCCTCTGACCAAGGCACTCACTTAACGGCTAAAGAAGTGTGACAATGAGATCACGTTCATGGAATTCATTGGTCTTACCATGTTCCCTATCAACCTAAAGCAGCTGGATTGGTAGAATGGTAGAATGGCCTTTTGAAGTCACAATTGCAACACCAACTAGGTGACGATTTCTTTGTAGGGGTGGGGCAAAGTTCTCCAGAAAGCTGTGTACGCTCTGAATCAGCGTCTAATATATGATACTGTTTCTACCACAGCCAGGATTTATGGGTCCAGGAATCAAGGGGTGGAAGTGGCAGTGGCACCACTCATCATCACCCCTAATGATCCACTAGCCAAATTTTTGCTTCCTGTTCCCACAGCATTACGTTCCGCTGGCCTAGAGGTCTTAGTTCCAGAGGGAGGAATGCTGCCACTAGGAGACACAACAACGATTCCATTAAACTGGAAGTTAAGATTGCCACCTGGACACCTTGGGCTCCTCCTACCTTTAAGTCAACAGGCTAAGAAGGGAGTTACAGTGTTGGCTGGGGTGATCGACCTGGACTATCAAGATGAAATCAGTCTACTACTCCAGTACACAGGTGAGGAAGAGTATGTATGGAATACAGGGAATCCATTAGGGTGTCTCTTAGTACAACCATGCTCTGTGAGTAAGGTCAATGGGAAACTACAACAGCCCAATCCAGGCAGGACTGCAAATGACCCAGACCCTTCAGGAATGAAGGTTTGGGTCACTCTGCCAGGAAAAAACCACTGCCTGCTGAGATGCTTGCTGAAGGCAAAGGGAATACAGAACGAGTAGTAGAAGAAGGTAGTTATCAATACCAGTTATGATCACATGACCAGCTGCAGAGACAAGGACTGTAACTGTCATGAGTACTTCCTCCTTTTGTTAAAAACATGTTTGTGTATGTGTACACTTGTGCTAAGAAAATATCTTAATTTATTTCCTTTTTCCTTTCTCATGTGACATAAGATTTATTCACTTCATAACAGCATTTAAGTATTGTGAACTTTATGCAATAGTATTTTGACTGGGGATTGGTGTGTTTCCAGTTGTATAAAAGATCATTGTATTATGTTAGGTGTAATTATGACCTTATTATTATCTTTATCTGAAAATTATGTATGATCTCAGGAGATGTTTATGGGTTCAAGTTAATGAGGGGTGGACTTGTGTTAATTAATTCTGGGTGTCAACTTGATTGGAATGAAGGATGCAGAATATTGATCCTGGGTGTGTGTCTGTGAGGGTGTTGCCAGAGGAGATTAACATTTGAGTCAGTGGGCTGGGAAAGGCAGACCCACCCTTAATCTGGGTGGGCACCATCTAATCAGCTGCCAGTAGGGCTAGAATATAAAGTAGGCAGAAAAACGTGAAAGGACTAGACTGGCCTAGCTTCCCAGCCTACATCTTTCTCTTGTGCTGGATGCTTCCTGCCCTCGAACACTGGACTCCATGTTCTTCAGTTTTAGGACTTGGACTGGCTTTCCTTGCTCCTTGGCTTACAAATGGTCTAGTGTGGGACCTTGTGATTGGGTGAGTTAATATTCCTTAATAAACTTCCCTTTTTATATATACCTACCCTATTAGTTCTGTCCCTCTAGAGGACCCTGACTAATACAGGGATATAATGCAATAGCAGGCAATTTTCAGCTGTCACAGGATTTTAAATTCATTTTTGAAGCAGGCAAAGGTTCTTTCTCCTTTAGCTAGGATGCTCCTCATGAGGCTATGAGTGTAAACGGAGGGAGAGGTTTCAATGCATCGTAAATGGGTGACATGGGGGTCTAGTTTATCTCTTTGTATAACTTACTTGTGTCTTCAAGACCTGCCTTAATCCACTTCCAAAGTATCACTTCCATTGAATGATGGATTGCTGTTTAGTCCAGTTGAGTTTGTGACTTGGTGAGTCTAAATATCTACCTTATAATAGGAAGCTCCAGTCTCTTGATCACGTAATGTTTCATGGTCTGGCACTTAGTTCCCTTCAGGGTTTAGTAGTGCATCCGGAGTTGCTTTTCAAATAACATACAGTTTCTTTGCTACAGATGATATGATCTTGCTTCAGAACTGAAAGACCTACACTGTGACTCTCTAGGTATGACATATCAGAGACTCTTGACAGCATTTTAATTCACCACAGCAAACTCTAGGACCATGGTATTTGCCAGGACACATACCCCAAGTGACAGGGCTGCTTATACCACAGCCTGACTCCATCTTTTGACAGGAGGAACTGCAAAGCATTGTGGTCATTTTTTCAGTCTGTCACAGAGGTCTTTATGTATTAAACAACACCTCTTGTTATTTCCATGTAAATACACTGGTTGAATAATACAAAATATTGAATTAATGCCATGGAATCAGAAAATTGCTGAGCAACTCATTTGGTCAAATTTGCCCTAATGGAAAGAACTTTACCACAACAAGCTTCTGTAAAAGCAAAAACCAACACTCTACCTTGCTTCTAATGCCCCAGTATTTTCCCATGGCATAGTTAGGGGGAAAATTGATTCCAGAAATAAACCAAAATATAACAGGGGCATCCTATCTAGTTGTGATACCAAAGTAATAAAAGTGTCACTATTCCTATAAACCTACACTTCGTAACAAAAATGATTTTATCTCCTAATTTTACTCTGCTGGTGTCTCAATGTATGTCATAACCTTTATGAATATGATGGTCATGTGAGAAAGTTGATGTGTTCTCAGTTTGAACAGACTCATGCAAGCCTGGTGATCTTGGTAATTTTGTGGGATTTTTCCTTTAAATGCTCACTCTAAGTTTGATGAATCAATTCTTCTGAGGTCTGACTTTCTTGCACCCTACAAAGAAACTTCTTTATTTTTCAAAATGTATTTATTTCTGAGTCTTCCTTTGTCACATTTATTGGCCATTTGGATTGCCTCTTTTGTGCAGGGCCTTCAAGGTATCTGCCATATTGTGAGTGATTTTCAGTTCTTTTGATATTCTGGATACTGGTTCTTTGTTGGTTATGTGTGTTGCAAGTATCTCCCCTACTATGTGGCTTTTTATTCTTTCCATAAATTTTTATGGTGCCTTTTGATGGACAGTGGTTCTTAATTTAAAGGTGTCACATTTATTAATCTTTCTTCATGGTCAGTGTTTTTTGTATCCTGTATAAGAAATAACTCTCTACTCCATGGTCATGAAGATATTTCCTTATAATCAGCATCTTATTGATGAGAATTTATGTTTTTTACTGTGTTTTGCTATTACAAACAGTTGCTTCAGGGCCTTGTTATATATATTTGGCGTACTTGGCATGTTTTCTTAAAGGATTTCTATATAGAATAAACTGCCAGCAGAGAAATTACTAGGCAGGATGATATTTTAAATGTTGATAATCACTGAAAAATTGACTTCCAAAAGGTATTGAACATACCTTTCATTCAAGATACTTATCACACTGTATTACAACTATTGATCAATCTGTTCACCCACCTGTGAAGAGATGCTACCCATATGGTTCTGGATGCTGAAAAAAATAAAGCAAGTCTGTTCTTTAACATGGTTGTAATTGGGTTGAATTCATCAACTGCAAAGGAGAAAAACAGCAGAGATTGTGAAAAATGTTGCTTGGACATGGCTTAAGATCTAGAACTTGGATGTTGAGATCAGACTGCAGCAAAGGATGCTTCTCCTTCAAGGAGATAATTTACAATGACTTAAAAAGAAGTATTCTAATATGTTTTGAGATAAACAAAGGTTTGATCAGTATACCTAAAGATGACTGGATGGCAAATTGGACACTGATGTTGATTTTTTAGTTTGTAATTTTAAAAATAATTACATTTGCTAACAGAATATATTGTTATATAAAAAAGTAGGCTCCAAAAAATGTGCCCAATTATGAAGATAATCAGATCTCCCTCTTCTTTTTGCTTATTCTTTTTCTTATTTTTCTACAGTGAAAATAACTTGCCTTCATAATAATAATATATTGCTGATACTTAGGCTAATTGGCTTTAAAAGCAAAAATTCTGCAGTCAAGATTAGACAATAACAATACTGTATACAAACTTTTGTCTTCATTTCTTTTGTTTTATTTTGAGACAGCGTCTCGCTTTGTCACCCAGGCTAGAGTGCAGTGATGAAATCATGGCTCACTGCAATCTCGACATGCTGGATTCAGGTGATCCTCCCACCTCAGCCTCCTGAGATGCTGGGACTACAGGTATGCAGCACCATGCCTGGCCAATTTTAATTGTTTTGTAAAGATGGGGATCTTGCTATGTTGCCCACATTGGTCTTGAACTCCTGGCTCAAGCCATCTACCCACATCAGCCTCCCAAAGTGTTGGGATTACAGGTGTGAGCCAGTGTGCCTAGTCAAACTTTTATCTTATTAAAGCTTTATAATTGTGTTATTTTTTGAATTAAATAAAAAAATTTTTTTAGATAACTTATGAAATTGAATAGATTCACATGCAGTGGTAAGAAATAATAATAGAGTTCCTCTATACCATTTACCCAGTTCCTGCAGTGATAATATCCTGAAAAACAATAGTACCTCATCACAGCCAGGATATTGACATTGATACAATCCATCTGTCTTACTCAGATTTCTCCAGTTTCACTTGTGCTAATTTGTGAGGGTGTACAAGTCAAGATGTATGTATAATTCTATACAATTTAATCATATATGCAAGTATCTACCGCCATAGTCAAGAACAGAAAAGAATTTCATTACTAGAGTATTCCTTGTGTTGCCTTTTCAAAACCATACCTACCTCCCTAACTCTGGACAGTCACTAATCTGCTTTTCATTTCTCAAATTTTATCTTTTCAAAAATGTTGTATAAATGAAACTATACAGCATATAACCTTTTGGGATTGGTTTTTTGGTTCAGCATTATTCCCGGAAATTCGTTCAAGTTGTTGCTTCTATTGATATTTTACTCTATCTTTTGCTGAGTAGTATTCTGTGATATGAATATATCACAATTTGTTTATTCACCCATTGAACGACATTTGGGTTTGTATTCATTTCCCATTACAGCTGTAACAATTTGCCACAAATGCAATGGTTTGAAACAACCGAATGTAGTATCCTGTAGTTTAGAGGTTAGAAGTCCTAAAACCAGGGAGTTGGCCAGCTGTGTTTTTTCTGGAGGCTCTAAGGGATAATCTGTTTCTTTGCCATTTTCAGTTTCTAAAGGCTGCCTGCATTTCTAGGCTTGTGTCCCCTTCTTTAATCTTTAAAGTCAGCAGTATAGCATCTTCAAAAATCTCTCTCTCTCTGACCTCTGCTTCTGATATCACATCTTTTTCTTTGACTTAGACTTTCTTTCCTCCCTCTAGGGTACCTGGTATTACATTGGGCCCACCAGGATAATCCAGAATAATCTCCTGTCTCAATATGCTTAATTTAATCACATTCTGTTCACCATGTACTGTAAAATATTCACAGCTTCCAGGGGTTAGAATGTGCCCATCTTTGGGAGGCCATTATTCTGTTCATTACAGGATTGTTTCCAGATGTGGGCTGTATGAGTATAGATACTATAAACATTTATACAGGTTTGTGTGTGTGTGAACATCTTTATTTCTCTGGGATAAATACCCAGGAGTATAATTACTGGGTTGTATAGTAATTGCTTATTTTGTTGGATAAGAAACTGCCAATCTGTTTTCCAGAGTGGCTGTAATAGTTTACATTCCCACCACAATGTATGAGTGATACAATATCTCTGCATGCATGTCAGCATTTGATACTGTCACTATTATTTATTTTAGCCAGTCTGATAGGTGCAGAGTGATATCTCATTGTGGTTTTAATTTCCATTTTGTTATTG
Organism: Cebus imitator; assembly: GCF_001604975.1. Classification (NCBI taxonomy): domain Eukaryota; kingdom Metazoa; phylum Chordata; class Mammalia; order Primates; family Cebidae; genus Cebus; species Cebus imitator. The sequence goes on from NW_016107315.1 coordinate 7,410,916, forward strand.
ACTGATGATGTTGTTGACAGCTGTTGTGATACCTTGGTTCTTGTCTTCTTAGAGAGACTCACGGCAAAGGAGATACAGCAGAGTAATTTATTGTAAAAGAAAAAGAGTATTTTGAAAGTTAAGTGCAGAAGAGATAGTACACCCTGAGAGAGCGAGGATTCAGAGTGGTCAGCTTATAAGGATGAGACAGTGAAGACTGGCACTAGGGAGATTCTTTTCACGAGAGTCTTACATGGTTATTCATAAGGAGGTGGGAAGAGGTGTTATTAGTAAGCATGTTCTGGGTGGTCCTCTGGGTGCACACGCACAGTAGCTGTGCATGCTTGTCATACCTCGAGTGTCTCATCAGCATCTGAAATCTCCACCCAGGGGTGTGCTTTTTACTATGATAATGAACAAAGGGTCAGTTTAAGAACAGGTGAAATCAAAGTGCGCATGCTCTCTACAGGGGAAATTCCCTACTGAAGATAGCTTTGCTTGAATGAGCTCAATTACAATGCAAATGAGGCTTACTGTGTTGACTGTACGGTCACCACCGTTGCTGCGTCCCGAGGACATGGTCTACCTGTCATGCCTCATTGTTGAACATCTTTCCATACGGATGCTGATTTTCAAAAAGGTAGCAGTATCATCTCTAACTCAGTGGTTAGTAATGTTAAGTGCAACATGTATGTTAAAGAGTTTTAGTTTAATTGCAAACAAGTAAAGGAGGGAGATTCTGGTAAAGCCCTGGCCTAGAGGAAGCTCTGCGGTATCGCAGAGAGTAATGGACGCATCTTTGTGTGAACAAAGGGCTAGGCAGCTGCCACTCTGTGGCCAGGGACCTAGGCCAGGAGATGCGGAGTGCTGGGGGTGGGGGGTGCGTCCGATGAGGTGGAGGGCCCTGAGTCCACGCAGAGCTGCGAAGAGAGAGAGGACTCATCTGAGTCACCACTGCACGGCGCGGCCCCGCCCAGGCCCCGCCCAGGCCCCGCCCCTCAGACGGCCGGGTGGCCCGGCCCCGCCCCCTCGTCCCTCGCGGCCGCTCCAGGTTCCCGCCAGAATCTATGCGGCAGGCGTGGAAACCGCTGCGAGGGGGCGCCATGACAGAGGCTGTGGTCGCCGGCAGTACCCATGGCGTCCCGGGGCGGCAGCTCCCTGGGGCTCCTGGCCTGGCTCTTGCTCCTTCAGCCTTGGCTCGACGAGGCCAGGGCAGGCAGGGCGGGGGCTGAGGGAGGCGCAGCACCGCTCTCCCCCTCCACTCTCCCCTCAGGGCCGGGCAGCCTGGACCCAGGAGCGAGCAGGTGGGAGCCGCGGCCCGTAGGCGCTCCAGGATCCCCAGCGGCCCGCCAGTCCAGGGGCAACGGAGTGCCCCGTGCTTCGGTGACATTTCCCTCAGGTGAGTCTGATTCTTGCCAGGCTCTGGCAATCCATCCGTGCGGACCAAAGGGACAGCGGCATTAACATCAGGTGAGGCTTCTGGGCCACGCCCTGCCGCAGAGAGCCGGCCCGGTCTGACGGGGAGGGGACCTGCCCTAGAGGAGGGGCGGCTCGGGGACAGATCTGTCCAGCGGCGGGGCGGCTCCCTGAGACCTGGGGGGACCCGGCCACTTTCCGAAGATGCAGGGGATGCAGGCCTTGGTCTGAGGGTTCTGAGCCCGTTTGGCTCCGGTGAAGGCGCTGCAGCAGCGTTACTCTCAGTCCGTTTCATTGACCTGCCGCAGCCTGTGGTCATCGGATTTCCAGGATAACTGGAGGATTACCGGCCCCAGAAAAGAAGTGGCCCTGGCAGGTGAGCCTGCAGACCAGCGACGGACACGTCTGCGGAGGCTCCCTCATCGCCAGGAGCTGGGTGCTCACGGCTGCCCACTGCATCTATGGGTAAATGTTTGGGGCGCGGAGCTGGGGCCCTGGTCAGCCCGTGGGACCTGGAGCCAGTCTGTCCCCGCTCCTTGAGCTTCCTCTTCCTCATCTGTAAAACGGGGTGACAACCCTATAGGTTTTATCCTGTCTGGGTGAGACCTGAGGATCTGCATTTCTAACAAGTGTCCGGGTGTTGCCGCTGCCACCGCTGGTCTCGGGGACCACAGGCCAAATGGGTCAGAGGTCCTGGGCGTACGCGGTTTGAGGGAGGGAGGTGGCTGCCGGCTGTCATAGGAAGATGGGACCAGGCTGGGAAGCACCTGGAAGGTGTGGCAGCAGATTGCAGACCCTGGAGGATCTCTCAGCAGCCACCTGGAATACACAGCGAAGCTGGGAGACACAGAAGTGCAGCACCTCTCCAAAACGGCGCTTGTGGTCCCGGTTCGTGACATCGTTATCCACCGATATTTTACTACTCTTGGAATAATTCAGAATGACATTGCCCTTGCTCTGCTTGACTTCCCTGTGAATTACTCCACGCACATCCAGCCTGTGTGCCTTCCTGAACAGGCTTTCATGGTGCAAGCTGATACGAAGTGCTGGGTGACTGGATGGGGCAAAGTAAATGAAACAGGTGAGACTCTGAAGCAAGACTACAGCAGCCCCAGACCAGGGAAAAGGCTGCTTGGTACCCTGGGGTTGACCTACAAGCTAAAGGGAGGGACAGAGAGGTATATATATACATATATATATATATATATATATATATATATATATATTATTTTTTTTATATATATACATATATATATATATATTTTATTTTTTTTTTAAGTAAGTCAGGGAGGAGGATGCAGTAAATGCTGCCAGGGAGTAATTTGAACAACTGTTTTATGAAATTCTGTTGGTTTGTCAGGACCTGGGGATTTGGGTGCCAGGCATGGTGGGTTCTCTCTAGGGTGAATTTTACCTCTGGGGGTGATGAGCTAGCTGTCTGCCTTTTAAAGCTAGCTGTCCCTCCCTGGAAGTACAGCCTTGGTAGATAGGGAGCTTCCTGTGTGTAAAGAGGCCAGAGACCTTTCATTGAGGTGTAGGGCCTCTTATTCATGGGGAGAGGCTGGATTTGGTACCTTTGGGGCATTACCTGTCTGAAAGTCTGTGATCCTGCTCTAGAAAGTATAGATGCTTTGCTGATGTACAGGATGCTGTGTCACTATTAGTACTGCTACTCAGAGTGACAGATGCATGGTTTTGGTTTCTCAGGGTGGTAACACCTATCCTGTGTGTTCTTATTTCTCCTGTTTTGGTTTGGATCTTACATCCTCCTCTCCCCATGTCAACACTGTTCCGCATATCTTCCTTTGTCAAATGGGACACTATCCAATGCCCAAGAAGGTGTCTGTGTGTGAACACACTGTATTGAGACCCAGGGTGGGCATGGGGTTCTCTCGTCCTGTCCCACTTACGCAGGTCCACTCAGTCATAAATGGTCTCTCTGTAGATCCATCAGATAAAGCAGTAACTGAGCTTCAGGAGGCTGAGCTACGCATTATGCTTCATGAAAAATGTAATAAGATACTCAAGAAAAACCTGAGAAGGTGGAATGCAGTGATCAAGAAAGGGACTGTCTGTGGCTACAGTGACCAAGGGAAGGATGCCTGTCAGGTCAGTTCATGGGCCTCTTGCTGCCTCAGCACTGCAGTTGTCTCCTCAAAGCTTCCTCATCCGCAGCCAGTAGGGCCTGGGTTATCTCCTAGCCCCTCGGTTTACCCTCACTCATGTAATGGGACGTGAGGACAAGCCACCAAGGCTCTCCTGGGCAGCCTTCCTGATCCTTCAGGAGAGAGCAGCTAACACAGCCTGGAGTGGGAGGAGGGGTGAATCAGGCAGGTCCCACCAACAATGCGTGCTCCGTGTGGGCTCCTTCTGTGTGACAGGCAGTATTATTACTCAGGTAAGCACTAGACTCATTATTGTCTCAGAGTAGGAATGATTTCATCATGTGTATTAAGTTTTTTGGAACATGCCTTTTCAGTAGGTGCATGATTTTGCTTTATTGGAAATCGTCGATTCTCAGCTCTCTTATCGACAGATACCTAAGGCTAGGAGGGTCTTCGGGGTTCCCGGGGAAGCCCCCTGAGTGCCTAGCTCTGCGGCGCATTGCAGTGCAATCAGCCTGCTCTGACGTGGAGGCTGTTTCCTACAGTGATTGTGTTTCTTTTTCCAGGGAGATTCTGGGGGACCCCTGGTCTGTGAATTAAATGGTGTATGGATCCAGGTGGGGATTGTGAGCTGGGGCATTGGCTGCGGTCGCAAAGGATATCCTGGAGTTTACACGGATGTTAGTTTCTACAAGGACTGGGTCATTGGCCAACTGAGACAAGCTTCATGTCTGGATTCAGCAGACTTCCTCATCCTATTCCTGTGTCTGGTGATGCCCCTGGGCATCCTGGTGACCCCATGATCGGATCCCATTCTACTTTTCCTGTTTCTGAGTCTCATACTAGGCCTCTCCTCCAACCTTCCGCTCCTTCTCAAGGCCCTTTCTGCAAATCCCAGTTGGAATCCACAGGCCCTCTGGAGATCCAAACAGTAGAGCATGGCGGAGAGACTGGAGCCTGGAAAGTGTCCTTGCCTGGTGCTCTGGCCACCTGCCTCCGCCGTGCCTGCATCAGGGCTGTGCTCTGCCTGGTGGGAAGGAGGGAGTGAACCTATTCCAGCTAGAGGACCAGCTGCCCTGCCAGGGGGGCCACTGTGACTCTTCAATACCTGGGAGAACATCTGTCGAAGAAGAGACATCATCAAGAGTGAAGCAAGTGTTAGACGTGGTTCTGGTTTCAGGGCTCTTACCTGAGACTGTGTCAGCTGGGCGATTGCTCAGAGAGAGTGAAGGAGGCATTCCCAGGTCCCTGCAGAGGTGTGAGGCCTGGGACTTCCACTCTGGCTCAGTTGTCCGGGGCTGGGAGAAGTTCCCCTATAGCCCAGTGTGGGTCCATCTGTGAGTGGACAGCCTCTGCCACACCAGCTCTCTTGGGGCAACCCATTCTTGGCACCCCCTTCCTCAGTGCCCTAGTGGCTACTTTCAGAGACACCGTAAGTTGTGTTGAGGCAGTTATGGAGTGTGGAGTTTTTAGAAATCAACTGAATAAATGTTTGGAGACTCTCCTGTGTTTCTGAAGCTCTGCTCAATGGGGCGTGAGGTTGTATATAACATACTCTGTAGAGAACTGGCTTTCCATTTATTAGAAAGGTATTCATGGTTTTTATAACACTTTGGCAGAGCCAGAGATGAGGAGTTTGTCTGCCCTCATTTAAATCCAACAGGCGGCTTTACCCAGTGGGTCCTGCTGCCTGTCATTTTTTTTTTTTTTTTTTGGGTCATCACCATCTCTATAGCTGGGAGCGTGGTACTTGAGTTTAACAAACCCTGCATCAGGAGCAGGGGATCAAGAGGGACAGAGGCTGGGGCATGGCACACTCAGACACCTTCCTCCCTCTCCTTGCAGTCTTGTAACAAATGGGCCTTGAGGAGATAAAATGGACTATGGGCTGGTCCTTGAGCCCAAAGAGCTGAGTACCCACAGGGAGGAGGGTGGGAAGGAAGAGCACACTTGTGTGTGTGTGTGTTTGTATTTGTGTTTTTGTGTGTGTGTGTGTGCATGCAGGAGAGAGAGAAAGAGAGAAAGAGAGAGAGAGAGAGAGAGAGAGAAAGAGAGAGAGAGAGAGAGAGAGATCCTGCTGCCTGAGGGAGGCTGGGGCTGGTACACTCTGCTTCTCAAACTCTACCTGGTTACAGTTAAACCCAGGAAGTCCTAGATGATGTCTTACAGAAATGCCCAGGAAGAAGGGCTGGAGGCCCAAGACTTGCCACATACTTCTGTTACTTGCAGCTTTCTTTCAGAATAGGCTGACTGACCCTTTTCTGTGTTCCATCTGCTGAGAATGCCAGTATGGCTTCTCATTTCCTTCTTTCTTCCACATCAGTTTAGCTCCAGTATAAGCATTCCCCTTTTCCACAAAACACTCTTGTGGACTCTGCTGCGCTGTGTAATGTCATGCGCCTTCTTCTGGGCTCCCTGGACTCTGCAGTCTCTGCACCTGTTAATTTCTCTGTTTCCGCTGGTTGACATTTTGCCATGGGACTCTGCCGAATCTTTCCTTATCTTCCATCCTCCAGCTCCAGGTGTAGAACACAGCAGAAGTTTAGGAACTATCTGATGAGTGAGTGAGTGAATCAGTAGATACTTAGATGCTATATATCCTCTATTGCCTCACTCCTTTCTCTCACTGTCCTTTTGTCTCATTGCTCTGTCCCCCTTTTGCTTTCCAAGTTGCCTTCATGAAGGGGAAAAAACACAACTGGGTAGGCAAGGGTTACAGCCCCTGCAGTGGGGAGTCCCAGGCTCCAGAAAGTTTATGGTTCCAGATGGGGTGCCCTTTGGTCTTCCAATGTTAGAGCATGCTTCTTGTTATTGGAGAATAGAAATTCCATTCAACATCTTGGTTATTGAGGAACAGCCTCTGGCTACCAGAAAAGATGGGCATGGCCTCCCAGGGAACAAAACATCAAGTGCCAAGTACACGTTAGTCAATTTTACCCTTTCCAGTAAATACTTGTGAATTATCTTTTATGATTTGGGCACTGGCCTTCCTCCACAGATAAGATGTATGTGGCAGGTTGCGGGTAAATGTCATCATTCATTAGGAGGACTTCTAGGTAAGGCGCTTGCTGGCTGGGTAGAACCTGAAAGACGGGAGACACAGGGAGAGGAGTTGTTGAGTGTCAGGCAATCAGTTTTAGTAAAAATGCCAGACCTGAATAAAAAGGAAAGAAAAACAAACAACAAAAATCCCTATGGGTTTCTAGCCATAAGGGGCAAGGGACGAAGAGAGCAATAAGCATTTCTAGTGGTCTTGGAATACCATTTGCCACCAAAAGAAACCAGGGCTGCTTGGAGAAATGGCTTGAAAAATTTACAGGTACAAAACCGGAAATGTATAAAATGAGCCTGAAATTTCTTGTCATACCAGATAGCAAGGAAGCTATCGTGTCAACAGGACTCAGAAACAATCGGAAGAGGCACCCTGTATTCTGACATGTGTTCCTGCTAGATCCCACTGCAGAGAAATCACAGCCATCCTTTAGCTTCAGAAGATACTAATTCACAACTGCACCCCTTACAAAATGTGCACTCAGCTACAGGGAACTGATTCCCTCAAGATTTAAGTCCCTTCACAGGGGTAGCCCATAGCAAATAATTGCTATGCAGAGATGCAAAGGTCCAGCCTCCTTCCCTCAATCTGGGACAACTTGGAAAGGCCTCTTGTAGGATCAGCTGAGATGTCAGTTGCAACTGGCTTCTGTGAGCAGCTTCTCCTAGGAGCACTCCTCAACAAACCATTAGACAGAATTCTCTGTCAGAGTCCATGTTCAGGGAACCCAATCTAAGCCACCCTGCCTGGCAAAAGATGCCTTTGGTGTGTTTCAGGATTCTACTGCTGAAGAACAATCACCCCAAACTCAGTGGCCTAAAACAACACATCGTATTATGGTCAATTCTCATTCATACTTGCAAATTCACCTACTTGCTGAGATTTATTTTAACCCCAAATTCAGTACTGGCAGTGATTTGTGGTCATTTGTGGATGTGCCCAGTGCAGTGGAAAAATTTAAATTGTCTGACATACATGTTCCTAGCTGGGGCTGTGCAATGTGCTATTTTGTCTGCTTTCATCTTTCTTACTGTAAACAAGTGTCTTTTTTTGGGGTAATCAGGAATGATTTTTTAAAAAAATTTACTTTAAGTCAGGGCACATGTGCAGATCTTGCAGGACTGTTAGGTATACACATGCCATGGTGGTTTGCTGCCTCCATCCCCCTATTACCTACATTAGGTATTTCTCCTAATGTTATCCATCCCCAATCTCCCCACCCCCTGCTATCCATCCCCTAGCCCTTCACCCCCCAACAGACCCCAGTGTGTGACATTCCCCTCCCTGTGTCCATGTGTTCTCATTGTTCAACACCCACTTATGAGTGAGATCATGCAGTGTTTTGTTTTCTGTTCTTGTGTCAGTTTGCTGAGAATGATGGTTTCCAGATTCATCCATGTCCCTGCAAAGGACATGAACTCATCTTTTTTATGGCTGCATGGCATTCCATAGTGTATATGTGCCACATTTTCTTTATCCAGTCTATCATCAATGGGCATTTGGGTTAGTTCCAAGTCTTTGCTATTGTAAACAGTACCACAATGAACATACATGTACATGTGTCTTTATAATAGACCTATTTACAATTCTTTGGGTATATACCCAGTAATGGGATTGCTGGGTTAAATGGTATTTCTATTTCTAGATCCTTGAGGAATCGCCACACTGTCTTCCACAATGGTTGAACTAATTTACACTCCCACCAACAGTGCAAAAGCATTTGTATTTCTCCACATCCTCTCCTGCATCTGTTGTCTCCAGATTTTTTAATGATCGCCATTTTAACTGGTGTGAGGTGTCTTAACTATCACTTAAAAAAAATATTTTTTTTGCTTGTTGTTGGTGATTTTGCTGTTTAAAAGGGCTCCAAGTCCAGGCATGGTGGCTCATGCCTGTAATTCCAGCACTTTGGGAGGGCAAGGTGTGTGGATCATGAGATCAGGAGTTCAAGACCAGCCTGGCCAACATGGTGAAACACCATCACTGCTAAAAATAAAACAATTAGCTGGGCATGGTGGTGCACCGCTGTAATCCTAACAGGAGGCTGAGGTAGGAGAATTGCTTGAACTGGGGAGGTGGAGGTTACAGTGAGCCAAGATCGCACCACTGTACTCCAGCCTGGGCAACAGAGTGAGATTCCATCTAAAAAAAAGAAAGGACCTCAAGAGTACTGCTGAAATGCTGGCTAGTGCTCCTAAGTGCAAGAAGGCTGTGATGTGCCTTATGGAGAAAAATATAGGTGTGTTAGATAAGCTTTGATCAGGCACTCATAGTCCTGTTGCCTGGGAGTTCAGCCAGTCAGGAGTATACTAAAGGAAGTGTCTTTAAACTGGAACACACATAAAACAAGGTTATATGTTGACTGGTCATTGAGTCTATTTTGACCAGAGGCTCACAGGAATCTAACCCTATATTTCCTCTAGGAGCATGGTTCAGTATTCATGAATTCAGTCCTTGTGATGACTTTATAAAATATAACTTCTGTGAATAATGAGATTCAATTGTGTTTCTCATAATTTTGTAGGATAGTTGGGCAGTTCTGCTGGGCTAGTCTGAGCAGATTCCTGTGGTTACACTTCAAGCAGGGCCAGGATGTCCCAAGATGCTCTTGCTCAAATGGTGAGTGGTTATCTGGGAATACAGGTAGGGGTGCCCTACTTTTTCTCCAAAGGCCTGTCATCCCCCTGTAGATTAGATCAGGTGGACTCAGGACAGTGCTTCAAGTGAGTGAAAGCAGAAATTGCAAGGCCCCCTTGTGCCTAGATTCAGAAGTTGTAAAACTTAACTTCTACCATATTCTGTTGGTCAGGGCATGTCACAAGGCCAGCTCAGGTTAAGTGAGGATGTAGAACTAAATTTCATTTCTTGATGGGAGAATATGCAAAATATTGTGACCATATTTTCTAATCTACCACAGTAAGCATAACAATTGCAATGCATAAAAACCCATAAAATATGTTAAAGTCCAAAATCTTTATAAAACTTTACCGCCTCAGAAAGAGAAGTGATATCTTTAGAAGACTACTATTTTTTAATCCTCAGTAGATCCAGGCAAAAATCATCAACAGCTGAAAACATCAGAAAATGAGGCCATCTAGACATTATGTGTCTCCAAGTGAAAGAATGCAACACCTACTATGTTGACAAAGGGATTAAACCTGAGTTCAGTTGCTGATTTGCAGGAAATACAGAAGACAGAAGAACATGTTGAACCACACCATGAAGGCAATTAACAAAGTCCAGGCTGTGGGAGACTCTACAGGTCAGGCAACCCAGATTCTTCAACAGATGAACTGTAAAGCAATAGAAGTGAAAACTGTAAGTGAAGAGTGTCTCTAAAGACACATCAAATATGAAACAGTCACAGCAAGACAAAAGTGTAGTGTTCACGGAAACACATTTGGGTGATAAAATTATAAAGAAACACAAGGAAAAAGTTACGTAAAAGTCAGATTAATTGGTTGTATTTGAGAGACAGAAGGCAATTGTGTTATGGAAGGCACAAGGAAGGACCAGAATTGCAGTTACAAGTATGGCCCCCTTATAATGATTACTTAAACTATATGGTTTTTGTATATCAGGTTTTTTTTTTTAAACCATGTAAAAGGTAAAAAGAAAATGGCACTCGTCTTTAATATTGCTATTGTGTGAGGCTTTGTGGGGATGGATAGGGAGACCCTTTTATTATTTACTTATTTCGTGGTTATTGGTCTTCAGGTTGTCAATCTCTTCTTGTGTTATTGATATTTTAATATTTTTCTAGAGATATATTTAATCTAGATTTTCAAATTTTTGGCATACAGTTTTTTTTAAAAGAAAACAGCTTTATTGAAGTATGATTGACATACAATAAACTGCATTTGTTTAAAATGTACAATTTGGTAAGTTGTGATATATGTATACATATGTGTAGCTATTACCATAATCATGAAAATGAACATTTCTCCCAAAAGTTTCTTTGTGTACCTTGGTAATCCTTCTTTCCCAGCCTTTCTGGTTGCTCCTCTGTTCTCAACTAGTGATCTGCTTTCAGTCACTATTCATTAGTTCATAATTCCTAGGATTTTATATAAAGGGGAAACATGGAGTATTCTTTTTCAGGGGAGTCTGGCCTTTTTCACACAGCATAATTATTTTGAAATTCTCCACAATCACAGTGTGTATCAATATGTTATTTTTATTGATAAGTGGTATTTCATTGTAGGAATATACCACAACTTGTTTACCCATTCATCTATTGATGGACATTTGGGCTGTTTCCAGGTTTATACTATTACAAATTAAGCTACTATGATCATTTGTGTATAAGTGTTTGTTTTTAAATTATTTCATGTTACTCTAGTTTATTAAATAAATGAAACAAGGTTTATGCCACATATTTCAACAATGTTTAAATAAAGAGCTTGAAATATGCTAGGCTCAGTGGCTCATGCCTGTAATCTCAGCACTTTGGGAGGCTGAGGGGGGTGGATCATCTGAGGTTAGGGGTTCGAGACCAGCCTGACCAATATGGTGAAACCCTGTCTTGAAAAAAAAAAAGAAAAATTAAAAAAAAAAAGAGCTTGAAATATAAATGCTTATGAAAACTTCATACTCTATATAATGTATACTTTTTCTAGCACATGAATAAACATGGAGGACAGGAGTCTTTTTTTATATTACTAATCAGCAATAGTAAGCATCAATGATTATGCAAATACACAAGCAAACAAACAAACAAAAACTATTGGTTATAAAAAGTAGAAATCCTTTTGCCCTATTTAAGCAATATCCATAGGTGGGGAGGAAGTTATAGTCAAAACCCTGAAAACAAGGGACCAAGTTTCCCAATTCCTTAGGTTCTGTCTTGGTTAGAAGTTTCAACAACTGCATTAACTCTTTCAAGAAACGGGAAAAGCAAGTCAAAACCCTGTTCTATAAGGCATTTAATAAATCTACACTGAAGAAATACTATACTTTTGTCTTAAATTGTGCTGAAGTTTGAATTCATTTTCCTCTTGGTATGAACATATTGTGTACAAGTCTTTGCATGTACATTTGCTCTCATTTCTCTTACGTAAATATGTAGGAGTGGAATGGATGGATCATAGGATAAGTTTACATTTTTAAATAACTGCCAAACTTTTTTTCAAAGTGATTGTACAATTTTAGGTTCACAGCAGTGAACAAATGTTCCAGTTCCCAGTGGTTGGTATGGTCAGGCTTTCCCATTTGTAGCCATTTGAGTAAATTTATAATGGTCTCATTGTGGTTCTAGTTAGTATTTTCCAAATGACTAATGACATGCCCCTTTTCTTGTGGTTATTTGCCTCCATATCTTCTTTGGTGTCTTTGTTCAGATCTTTTGCCTATTTTTAAAAATTGAGGTTTAAATCTTTTTAAATTGAGCTTTGAGAATTTATGTATTCTGGATACAACTCCTTTATCAAATTCATGGTTTGTAATTATTTTTTCACAATCTGTGACTTGCCATTTCATTACCATAGGAACATTTTAAGAAGGGTAGCTGTTTGTAATTTTGACGAAGTCCAGTTTATCAATGTGATATTTTATGGATCATGCTTTTGGTGTCATGTGTAAGAAAGTCTTGCCCACCCAAGGTAAAATATTTCATTTATGCTTTATTCTATATGTTTTATAGTTTTTGGTTTTACATCTAGATTTATAATGCCTATTAAGTTAAAAATTCTGTATATCATGAGGAATGAATTGAAGTTTATTTATTTATAGCACATGAATATCCAAATGTCCTAGCACCATTTGTTGAAAATATCCTTTTGCCATTGAATAGTCTTTACACTTTTGTCAAAAATCAGCTGTACATATATGTGTGGGTCTATATCTGGACTCTTTCTTGACCCTGTTCTATTTATCTATTTGTCAGTTTTTATGACAATACCACAATAATTTGATTACTGTAGCTTTATAATATGTTTTGAAGCAAGGTAATACTAGTCCTCCAACTTTGTTCTTTTCCAAAATTGCTTAAGCATTCTAGGTTCTTTGAACTTTCAAAAAAAAAAAAAAAAAAGTATGCTGTGATTTTTACTGGGATTGCAATGGATCTGTAGTACATCAATTTGGGAAGAATTGACCTTTTAACAATACTGATTTTTTTTCAACCCATGAACTTGGTCTATCATTTCATTTATTTAGATCTCCTTTAATTTTTTTTTTAGCAATGTTTTGTCATTGTCTCTGTACTACTTTAGAGGCATCCCACAAATTTTGATATGTTGGGGTTCCATTTTTATTCACTTAAAAATACTTTGTAATTTTCCTTTTGATTCTTTGACCCATGACTTATTTCAAGTTGTGTTATATAGTTTCCAAATACTGGAGATTTTCCAAATATTATTTTATTTATTTCAAATTTAATTCCACTGTGATAAGATGGCAGATTTTCTATGAATTAACTACAAATATAATCCTTCTTTGTAAAAGTTCTATGAAAACTTGATGTTTGAGTGGTATATTCTGTAAATGTCACTTGTTGATAATATTGTTCAAATCTTCCCCTTCTCTGCTGGCTTTTGTTTACCTGTTATATCAATAATTGGGAGAGGAGTATTGATATATCTGACTATAATTATGGATTGGCTATTTCTCCTTCATCTTCTATCAGTTTTTCTTCATGCACTTTTTAAAATAAAAGCTTTATTTTGGAATAATTTTAGATTTATAGAAATGTTGCAAAGATAGTACAGGGAGGTTCCTGTATACTTCTCATCAAGTTTCCCTAATTGACAACTTACATTACCATGGTATGTTTATCAAAACTAAGAAATCAACACTGGTATATTACTATTAATTAAACTTCAAACTGTGTTCAGATTTTACTAGTTTTTCTCACAATGTTCTTTTTCTGTTCTAAGATCCAGTTCAGGAAACACATAGTGTTTAGTCATAATTCTTCCTTAGTCTCCTCTGGTCTTCTCAGACCTACCTTATTTTGATGACCTTGATAGTTTTGAGGACTTCTGGTTGAGTATTTTGCAGAATGTCCTTCAATTTGGATTTGTCTGATTAAAAAAATACATATGGGTTATCTTTTGTTGGACATTGTATTAGTCAGGGTACTCCAGAGAAACAGAACCAATAGGATATATTAAGTATATGTAAGAGGATACTTCTTATGGGAATTGTCTTGTACAATTATTGAGGTCAAGAAGTCCCATGAAATGCTATCTATAAGCTGGAGGTCAGGAAAGCTGACAGTGTAATTCATTCAGAGTTCAAATGCCTGAGAACCTGGGAGCAAGAAATAAATTCTTATTTCAGTGGTGCATTGGAATAAATCCTGGAGTCTGAAGGCCAAAGACCCAGCAGGTCTGATGTCCAAAAGCAGGAGAAAATGGATGTCCCAGCTCAAGGAGACAGAGAATTTGCCATTCCTCCACTTTTTTTGTTCTGTCTGAGGCCTAATTGGATTAGAAGATGCCCACTCACATTGGTGAGGGCAGATCTTCCTTACTCAGTCTACTGATTCAAGTGCTGATCTCTTCCAGGAACACTGTTGCAGAAATGTTTCACCAGCTATCTGGATATCCCTTAATCCAGTCAAGCTGACACATGGAATTTATCATCATAGGCATTAATTCTTGATTAGGATAGGAAAAGTTTCAGTAACAACTCTGTTCCTCAAGGAATGAGGCCAGGGCAAAGAAGGCCACAGTAAGAAATCCAGAGTGTATATCCTTTGCACTGGCTTCCACTTCAGCAGTACTTGTGTAACCTTTCAAGTATGAGCTCCTTGTGAGAAAGGCAGTAGCTGAAAAACATGTAAGCTGCCAGCAGCATAGAAACCCTGACAGAGCTCCCTTTCTTCACTTTGACATACTTGTGATACCAGTAGTAGCTGTATTGAAACACCCCAACAGTGCCTTTGGGGATGAAATCACACACCAGTATCCAGAGTGTCAGCCCTCTATTTTGACATCCATGAGTACAATTCTTTTCCTAAACTGGTATAGCTGACACCATATTGGAGTCTTGGATGTCTACAGTCCTAATGTTTTTGTCATGATTAGCCTGTAGTTGTGGGTTTTGGGGGGAAATACCACAGAGATGAAGTACCTTTCTTGTCACATTGTATCAGGGGTTACATGCTATCAACATGGCATCACTGGTGACCTTAACTTTCATCATTTAGTTAAGATTACATTTGCCAGGTTTCCATACTTTAAAGTTACATTTATTTAAAAACAAACAAACAATAACAAAAAAACCTCTTTCTATATCCAGTTCTTTGGAAGCAAGTTACTAAGTCTTGCCAACACTGAAGGAAGGGATCCAATTTCAGTTTTCTGCATATGGCTAGCCAGTTTTCCCAACACTATTTGTTAAATAGGGAATCCTTTCGCCATTGCTTATTTTTGCCAGGTTTGTCAAAGATCAGATGGTTGTAGATGTGTGGTTTATTTCTGAGGCCTCTATTCTGTTCCACTGGTCTCTATATCTGTGTTGGTACCAGTACCATGCTGTTTTTGTTACTGTAGCCTTATAGTATAGTTTGAAGTCAGGTAGCGTGATGCCTCCAGCTTTGTTCTTTTTGCTCAGGGTTGTTTTGGCTATACAGGCTCTTTTCTTGGTTCTATATGAAATTTAAAGTAGTTTTTTCTAATTCTGTGAAGAAAGTCAATGCTAGTTTGATGGGAATCACATTACATCTATAAATTACTTTGGACATTATGGCCATTTTCATGATATTGATTCTTCTATTCATATTATTTTGCCCATTAGTTGATGCAGTTTCTTTATGGTGTCGATGGTCTTTACATTTTGGTATGTTTTTGCAGTGGCTGGTACTGGTTTTTCCTTTCCGTATTTAGTACTTGCTTCAGCAGCTCTTGCAAGGCAGGGCTGGTGGTGACAAAATCCCTTAGCATTTGCTTGTCTGTAAAGGATTTTTATTTCTTCTTTGCTTATGAAGCTTAGTTTGGCTGGCTATGAAATTCTGGGTTGAAAATTCTTTTCTTTAAGAATGTTGAATATTGGCCCCCACTTTCTTTTGGCTTGTAGGGTTTCTGCAGAGAGATCCGCTGTTAGTCTAATGGGCTTCCCTTTGTGGGTAACCCAACCTTTCTCTCTAGATGCCCTTAAAATTTTTTCCTTCATTTCAACCTTGGTGAATCTGACAATTATGTGTCTTGGGGTTGCTCTTCTAGAGGAGTATCTTTGCAGTGTTCTCTGTATTTCCTGAATTTGAATGTTAGCCTGTCTTGCTAGGTTGGGGAAGTTTTCCTGGATGATATCCCGAAGTGTGTTTTCCAATTTGGTTCCATTCTCCCCATCATTTTCAGGTACACCAGCATTAACATGAATGGGTGAGTTATGCATTATACTATAATGTTATGGTGGTGATGACATCACTAGGCAGTGGGAATTTTTCAGCTCTATTATAATTTTATGGGGTCACTGTCATATATATGGTCTATCCTTGACCAAATGGTTACTCTGTGGTACATGACTATTTGTTCTATTCCACTCTACATGTAAAGCAGTTTCAGAATTGTAACCTGCACTTCTGTGAGAAAAACTTTACAAACTAGTGTTAACTCCTTAGAGATTCCAGTCAAATACCATTTTCCAAAGTCAATTACCTTTTTTCACATCCCTTCAGTAAGATGATGTCAACATTTGTAATATAGTTAGGATCTCCTGACTTCTTGGTTGAATTTAAAAATATTCCCAATTTCAAATTTGCTCTTTGTGATGTACAGTTCTATGCTTAGAGACTGTGTATCAACCACCCTGAACCATGCAGCACAGTGTTATCACTCTGAACATTTCCCTGTGCCATCCTTTTTTTATAGCCAACTACACATAGCCACCAACCCCTGGAAACTACTGACATATTTTTCATTTCTCGTTTTAAAAAATTTGCAGACTTCGTATTCAAGCGGTTTTAGTTTTTCAGAAAAAATGAGTGAAAGTACAGAGTTCATATATATTCTATTAACCTGCCCATCCACTTTCCCCTTTTATTAACATCTTGCATTGGTGTTGTACATTTGTTACAATTGATAAGTGAATATTGACACATTGTTGATTAAAGCTCATAGAGTTCCCTCTTTGTGTGGTATATTCTGTAACTTTAGACACATGTATAACGAAATGTATCCACAATTAGAGTACCATGTTGTATAGTTTCACTACCTCAAAAATACCCTGTGTTCCCCTATCCATCTCACCTTTCCTCTTCTCTACTCCCCAAATCCTGATAATCACTGATCTTTTTTACTGTCTTCATAGTTTTGCCCTTTCCAGAATGTCAGATAGTAGGAATCATGCAGTATGTAGTATTTTCAGATTAGTGTCTTTAACTTAGCAATGTGCATTTAAAGTTTCTCCATGTCTTTTCATGGCTTGATAGCTCGTTTTAAACTTGCTGAATAATAATTCCATTGTATAGCTATCCCACAGTTTGCTTATTCATTTACCTATTGAAGGATATCTTGGTTGCTTCCAAGTTTTGTCAATTATTAATAAAAATGCTATAAACATTTGTGTGTAGGTTTTTGTTTGGACATAAGTTTCCAACTCACTTGATTAAAAAGACTGGGTGCAATTGCCAGATCACGTGGTAAAGTATGTTTAGTGTTAGAAGAAAGTGCCAAACTGTCTTCCAAAGTGGTTATACCAGTTTGTGTTCACACCATCAGTAAATGAAGCTTCCTGCTATTCTACATCTTTGACAGTATGTGGTGTTGTATTTTGGATTTTAGCCATTCTAATAGGTGTATAGTGGTATCTCATTACTGTTTTAATTTGCATTTCTCTGATGACATATGATATGGAGCACCTTTTCATACATTTATTTTTTATTTGCACATTTTCCTTGGTGAGGTATGTGTTCAGGTCTTTTGCCTGTTTTAAAATCTATTTTAAAAAGTTAAATCTAATTGTTTTCTTATTGTTGAGTTTTAAGAGCTCTTTGTGTATTTTGGATACCAGTTCTTTATCAGATATGTGTTTTGCAAATATTTTCTTCAAGTCTATGGCTTCTTGTCTTTTCATTATCTCAACAATGTCTTTTGCAGAGCAAACATTTTTCATTTTAATGAGATCCCACTTACCATATTTCTTTCTTTCATGGGGTCATGCTTTTGGTATATCTAAAAAGTCATTGTCAAACCCAAGGTCCCTAGATTTTTTCCTATACTATCTTCTAGGAGTTTTATAATTTTGCATCTATGATACATTTTGGGTTACTTTTTGTGAAAGATGCAAGGTGTGTGTCTGGATTCTCCTTCTCCTCTGCCCTCCCCCATGTTCTCCTTTTGTTGGCATGTGGATGTTCATTTGTTCCAGCACTATTTATTGAAAAGACTATCCTTTCATAATTGAATTGCCTTTTTTTCTTTGTTAAAAATCTGTTGATTATATGATTTGTATGGGTCTATTTCTGAGTGTACTATTCTGCTCTATTGATCTATTTGTCTATTCATTTACCAGCATCATGCTGTCTTGATTAATGTAGCTTTGTAGTAAGTTTTGAAGTTCGGTGGTATGGATTCTGACTTCGATCTTCAATATCATATTGGACATTCTGGGTCTTGTGACTGTCCATATAAATTTTAGAATCAGTTCACCAACATCTACAAAATACTTGTTAGGATTTTGGTTGGAATTGCATCAAATCTATAGGTCAAGTTGGGAAGAGCTGATTTCTTGACAATGTACAATCCATATATGTACATGGAGCATCTCTCTCTGTTTTTAGATCTTTATTTTGAATACATATTTCTTTCATCAGAGTTTTATAGTTTTCCTCATCTGCATCTTGTAGATAGTGTGTTGGATTTATGCTTAAGTATTTGATTTTGCGGGTGGGGGGCTACTAATATAAATGATATTACATTTTAAATTTCAAATTCTGGCCTGGCATGGTGGCTCACACCTGTAATCCCAGCTCTTTAGGAGGCTGAGGTGGGTGGATTGCCTGAGGTCAGGAGTTTGAGACCAGCTGGGCCAACATAGTGAAATCCCATCTCTACTAAAAACACAAAAATTAGCTGGGTGTGGTGGCGGGTGCCTGTAATCCCAGCTGCTTGGGAGGTTGAGGCAGGAGAATAGCTTGAACTTGGGAGGCGGAGGTTGCAGTGAGCTGAGATCACACCATTGCACTCCAGCCTGGACAACAAGAGTGAGACTCCATCTCAAAATAAATAAATAAATAAAATTCAAATTCCAGTTGTTCATTTCATGGCTGGTGTAAGAGAAAGAAATTGACTTTTAAAAACTTTCTTTTTTCATTTTTTTGGTCTTTTTTCAAGCCCGAAGAGACATGAGTATGACTTTTGTTTATTAGCCTTGTACCCTGCAACCTTGTTATAATCACTTACTACTTTCAGGAGCTTTTTTGTTGATATTTTGGGATTTCCGTTACAGACATCCATGCATTTCCGTTACAGAAATAAAAAGACAGTTTTATTTCTTCCTTCCCAATTTGCATATTTTTCATGTCATTTCTTTTCTTATTGCATTTACTGGGACTCCCCGAGGGATGCTTAATAAGAATGGTGAGAGTGGACCTCTTTGACTTATTTCTGATCTTAGTGGGAAAGCTTCTAGTTTGTCACCATTAAGTATGATGTTTGCTGTAGGTCTTTTAAAAAAATAGATGTTCCTTACCAAGTTGAGTAAGATCTCTTCTATTCCCAGCTTTCTGAGAGATTTTTAAAATCATGAATGAATATTGGATTTTGTCACATGACTTTCTTACGTCTAGTGACACAACCATAAGATTTTTTTTCTTTAGCCTGTCGATATGATGGATTACATTAATTGATTTTCTGGACCTCGTGATCTGCCTCGCTCGGCCTCCCAAAGTGCTGGGATTACAGGCGTGAGCCACCGCACCCGGCCTCATTAATTGATTTTCTAATTTTCATACCTGGGATAAATCCGACTTAGTAATGGTGTATAATCTTTGTCTACATTATTATATCAGTTTTGCTAATATCTGTTGATTATTTTTGCATCTATGTTCATGAGAGGTATTGGTCTGTAGTTTTCCTTTCTTATAATGTCTTGGATTCGGATATTAGGGTAATGCTGGCCTCATAGAATGAGTTAGGGAGTATTCTGTTTGTTTCTATTTTCTGGGAGAGGTTACACCGATTACAGTTGGTATAATTTCTTCCTTAAATATTTGATAAAATTATTTTGTTAAGCCATCTGGGCCTGATGGTATTTTGGAAGTTACTTTAAAAAAATTTTATTTAATAGAGCTATGGTTAAAACTTGATTTGTTCTCACCAAAACTCATGTTGAAGCTTGGTTGAAGCTGCCCAATGTGGCAGTGTTGGGAGGGTGCACCACCATGTCTGGCTCCCCTAATTTGTTGGGAGGGGGCTTTTTCAAATCATGAAAAGTTGTGCAATTTTGTCAAATACTTTTGCTGCATTTATTGAAATGATCATATAATTTTTATCCTTAATTCTGTTGATACGGTGGATCACATTTATTATTTTGCATATGTTAGACCATCCTTGTGTCCTAGGACTAAATCTTACTTGATCATGGTATCTGATTCTTTTTAACGTGCTATTGAATTTGGCTTGCTGGTATTTTACAGGGGTTTTTTTGCAACTATGGTTAGCAAAGATATTGACCTGTAATTTTTTTTTCTATAGTGTCTTTATCTGGTTTTGGTCTGAGGTGATTCTG
>NW_016107315.1:7431158-7439877 GCF_001604975.1 Cebus imitator
TTTTTTTTTTTTTTTTTTTTTTTTTTTTTTGGAGAGTTTGAGAAATATTGGCATTAACTCTTCTTTAAATACTTTGTAGAATTCACCTGTGAAGCTGGTCCTAGGCTGTTTCTTTTTGGGTACTTTTGCTGATGGATTCAATTTCTGTACTCAGTCTGTTCAGATTTTCTATTTCTTCATAATTCAGTCTTCTTTGGTTGCATGTTTCTAGGAATTTATCCATCTTTTCTAGGTTATCCAATTTATTGGCATATAATTGTTTATAGTCTCTCATAGTCTTTAGTATTTCTGTGGTATCAGTTGTAGTGTGCCTTCTTTTATTTATAATATTATGTATTTGAGTCCTTTCTGTGTTTTCTGGGTTATTTTATCAATAGCTAAATGTTGTCAGTTTTGTTTATCTTTACAAAGAATCAACTCTTAGTTTTGTTGATCTTTTCTATTATCTTTCTAGTCTCTGTTTCATTCATTTCTGCTCTCCAATCTTATTGTTTCCTTCTTTCTGCTGATTTGGGGCATAGTTTGTTCTTTTTCTAGTTTTTTTAAAGTGTAAAGTGAGATTGTTTGAGTATTTTTCCCCTAATGCGGACATTTATTGCTGCAAAATTCCCTCTTAGAACTACTTTTGTTGCACTCCACACATTTTTGTATGTTGTGTTTCCATTTTCATTTGTCTCACTTTTTGATTTCCCTTTTGATTTATTCTTTTACCTATTGGCTATGTTGAATCCACATATTTCTGAATTTTCTAAAATTTCTCTTGTTAATGATATTTATTTGTTTATTTTGAGATGAGGTCTTGCTCTGTCACCCAGGCTGGGTGCAGTAGCCTGATCTTGGCTCACTGCAACCTCTGTCCCCTGGGTTCAAACAATTCTCCTGCCTCAGCCTCCCCAGTAGCTGGGATTGCGGGCATGTGCTGCCATGCCTGGCTAATTTTTATACTTTTAGTAGAGACGGGGTTTCACCTTGATGTTGAACTTCTCAGCCTCTAGGACTGTGGGAAATAAATTTCTTTTCTTTATAAATTACCCAGTCTGTGGTATTCTGTTACAGCAATACAAATGGACTAAGATGCTTTGTGATCAACCTCTTTTCTCTTATGCTTTCATGATTTTTGTCTTAGACTTTTGATAATTTGACTATACAATCAAGCCTTCAAATTTGTGATTTCTGCATCCATGGATTCAACCAGCCACAGATTGAAAATATTTAAAAAAATGCAAAAATAAAAGCTAATACAAAAATACAAAATATAACAACTATTTACATAGCATTTACATTGTATTAGGTATCATAAGTAATCTTGAGATAATTTAAAGTATATGGAAAGTTGTGCATAGGTTAAATGTGACTACTATGCATTTTATATAAGGTACTTGAGCATCCATGGATTCTGGTATTTGTGGATGGCTTGTAACCAATCTTCCATGGAGACAGAGGGACCACTGTAATGTGTCCCAGGATATTCTTCTTTTGGTTGATCTGGTTTGGGATCCTTTAGGCATCAGGAATTATTAATTAAACTACATTTAATTAAACATTCTGCCCCTTTCTTCTTTTCTTCTTGTTTTGGAACTCCCATAATTCACATTACCTTGATGGTGCCCCATAGATAGCTTATTTTTTATTATTTTATTTTTTGAGATAGAGTCTCACTCTGTAACCCAGGTTGGAGTGCAGTGGTACAATCTTGGCTCACTGCAACCTCTACCTCCTGGGTTCAAGTGATTCTCTGACCTCAGCCTCCTGAGCAGCTAGGACTACAGGCATGTGCCACCATGCCCAGCTAATACTTATAATTTTAGTAGAGACTGGGTTTCACTATGTTGGCCAGGCTGGTCTTGAACTCCTGACCTCAAGTGATCCACCTGTTTCCACCTCCCAAAGTACTGGAATTACAGGCGTGAGCCACTGCACCCAGCCCCTTTGTTCTTCTTTCTTCTCTTTTGTTTTTCTCTAGTGGCTAATTTCAAATGACCTATCATTGAGTTCACTGATTCTTCTGCACAATCTCATCTGCTGTTGAAACTGTCTATTGACTTTTCAGCTCTGTCATTGTGTTCTTCGGCTCCAGGACTTTTTATTGTTTTAATTTCTCTATTAAATGTCTAATTTTGTTTATGGATTGTTTGCATGATTTTGTTTAGTTGTCTGTCTGTGCTCTCTTGCATCTCATTGAGCATCTTTAAGATGATTATTTTAAATTACCTGTCAGGCAATTTGTAGATCTCCATTTTGGGGGGTCAGCTGCTAGAGCTTTATTAGTTTCCTTTTCTTGTGTCATGTTAGCCTGACAGTTTGTTATGCATGTAGAATTTTCTGTAGAATTCTGTGAAAATT
The DNA here is from genome assembly GCF_001604975.1 of Cebus imitator. Lineage (NCBI taxonomy): Eukaryota > Metazoa > Chordata > Mammalia > Primates > Cebidae > Cebus > Cebus imitator. The sequence goes on from NW_016107315.1 coordinate 7,433,502, forward strand.
TCTGTAAAATTCTATAGAATTTTCTACATACAAGCTTCACCTTTTAATATAGTTTTGTTTCTTCCTTTTTAATCTGGATGATTTTCATTTATTTTTCTTGTCTGTTGACCCTGCTAGACCTGCCAGTACAATGTTGAATGGAAGTGGTCAAAGCAGACATCCTTAGCTTTTTCCTGATCTTAGGGTGAAAGCATTCACTCTTTCACCATTAAGTATGATTTTACCTGTGGGGATTTAAATCCATGCCTTTTTATCAAGTTCAGGAAATTTCCTTCTATTCCTATTTTGTTGAATGTTTTATCATGAAGGGCATTAGATTTTTTCACATGCTTTTTCTTCAACTATTGAAATAATTATATCTTTTAAAATCCTATTAATGTGGTATATTATATTCATTGATTCTTGAATGTTATACTAAACTTGCATTCCTAGGATAAAGTCCACTGGTCATGGTGTTGATAGTGTATAGCCTTATATATTTATTGTCGGATTCAGTTTGCTATTATTTTATTGAGAATTTCTACATCTAAATTCATTCTTAAGAAATGTTGGTTTTTATTTTATTTTAAGATGGAGTTTCGCTCTTGTCCCCAGGCTGGAGTACAATTGCATGATCTTGGCTCACTGCAACCTCTGTCTCCTGGGTTCAAGTGATTCTCCTGCCTCAGCCTCCCGAGTAGCTGGGATTACAGGCACGTGCCACCATGCCCAGAAATTTTTTGTATTTTTAGTAGAGATGGGGTTTCACCATATTGGCCAGGATGGTTTTAAATTCCTGACCTTGTGATCTGCTCTCCTTGGCCTCCCAAAGTTCTGGGATTATAGGCATGAGTCACCACACTTGGCCTAGTCTATATTTTATTTGCTTTCTCTTTTATTTTTTCCTTTCTGTACCTCAGACTCAATAATTTTTTTTTTTTTTTTTTTTTGAGACAGGGTCTGGCTCCATTACCTAGTCTGGAGTGCAGTGGCACAATCTCAGCTCACTGCAACCTCTATCTCTTGGGCTCAAGGCATCCTCCCACCTCAGTCTCCTAAGTAACTGGGACTGCAGATGCATTCCACCACACCTGGCTAATTTTTGCATTTTTTTTTTTTTTGTAGAGTAAAGGTTTCATCATGTTGCCCAGGCTGGTCTTAAACTCCTGGGCTCAAGTGATCCTCCTGCCTTGGCCTCCCAAAGTGCTGGGATTACAGGTGTCAGCCACCATACCAAGCCCACAGTTGCTTTGAAATGTCTGGATCCTTAAATGTCTGGCTCCCCAATGGTGGGGCAGGGAGAAGGGAAAAAGGAAATACAAACAAATAAACAGGTGCTGTTCCTTTAAAGACCCTGGAAGCTGTGTCAGCCAGTGGCAGTTGAATCAATGGTGGCTAGCCTGTGTGCCTCCACCTCAGTGATCAAAAGAAACAATAAGCTACAGAAGACTGACTCCTGTTACTTGGAGGAGAAGGTTATTATTGCCCATTCTGGCTCTAGTAAGCTTTACCAGGAACATGGGCATAAGCTTTACCAGGAACTCCTGCTGCGAGGCTAGGAGTAAGGGGTGTTTAGCTGTTATTATATTTAAAGCTTAAATTGGTAGAAATTAACTAATTTACTAGCCAAGTTTTCTCCTGGCAGCTGTAAAGGTTCAAATAGACTCCAGACTCTAGTTACTTCAAACAGTTCCTGCCAGTACAATTGTCATCTAGGTAAGGAACTATATTCTTGGAATTTCCTACTCTGCCATCTTTCCTAACATAACTCCCATACTTTTTTATTTGTAAAGGATACTTGAGTTGCTTATAGAAGTCTTGGTTGACAGTCTTTTTCTTTCAGTACTTTAAATGTGTCACCCAACTGCCTTCAGACTCCATATTTTTTGATGGGAAATCAGCTTATAATCTTATTGGGGATTCCTTTTATGTGATGAATTGCTTCCCTGTTGCTGCTTTGAAGAGTCTCTCTTCGTCATTGTCTTGCAACTCTTTGCTTATAAAGTTTCTAAATGTGTATATCATCAAGTTTATCTTATTTGGAATTCATTAATTTATAGATTAATGTTTTTCATCAAATTTGAGACATTTTAGGTGATTATTTTTTAAATATATTTTCTTCCCCTTAACTCTTCTCTTCTTAAAGAACTTCCTTATTATATTTTTTGACATACTTAATGGTGTCCCACAGGTTTCTGAGGCTCTGTTTATTTTTCAACATTATTTTACTTTTCTGCTCTGCAGAGTAGATAATCTGAAGTGACCCATCTTTAAGTTGACTGATTCTTCTGCCAGCTCATGTTTGCTTCTGAGCTCCTGTTGTGAATTTTCATTTCATTGTTTGTAATTTCCAACTCTAGATTTTCATTTTAAAAAAAATCATTTCTCTTTGGTAATATTTTTATTTTGTGAGAGAGCATTTTCATACTTTTCTTACTTCTGTAGACATAACATACTTTAGTCCTTTGAACACATTTAAAATAGTTTACTTAAATTGTTTGTCTAGTAAGTTCAACTTCTGGGCTTCCTAGTGGAAGTTTCTTTCGACTTCTTTCCCTATTCTTTTACCCTTGGTACAGGCCATATTTTTTGTTTCTTTGCATGTCACATAATTTTTTTAACTAAACATTTTAGATATTATATGTTGTAACTATGGAAATCACATTCTCACTTTCCTCAGGTTTTGTTATTGTCGCTGCTGTTGTTTGTTCAGTTAGTGACTTTTCTAAACTAACTCTGTAAGTCTTTTCTTTGTCATACGTGGCCATGAAATCTCTGCTTGTTAGCTTTAGTGCTTAGCTAATAATTAGAGAGAGATTTTCTTTTTTTTTTTTTAGAAGAAGAAAGAGAGAAAGAAAGAGAAAGAATAAAAAAAAAAGAAGGAGAGGAAGAAAGAGGAAGAGGAAGAGGGAGAGAGAACAGGGGTGTTGCTTTATTGCCCGGGCTAGAATGCAGTCTAAAAATGGGTATGCCTATAATTGTGTTTAATGATAGAGACATGAAAAAAAAATGAGGGAAGAAAATAACTAACAAGCAGCCAACCAATATTTCATTTAAACCTGTAAATAGGTGTGATATGGTACTGATAAGAGTGTATATTTTGTGTATTTAAAGTGGAGAGTTCTATAAATGTTAATTAAGTCTACTTGTTCCAGATCTGAGTTCAAGTCCTGGATATCATTGTTAACTTTCTGTCTCATTGATCTGTCTAATATTGATGTTGAAGTCTCCCACTATTACTGTGTTGGAGTCTAAGTCTCTTTATAAGTCTTATATATCTGGGTATTCCTGTATTGGGTGCGTATATATTTAGGATCTTTAGCTCTTCTTGTTACATTGATCCTTTCGTCATTATGTAATATCCTTCTTTGCTTCTTTTGATCTTTGTTGCTTTAAAGCCTATTTTATCAGCGAAAATTGCAACTCCTGCTTTCTATTTATTTATTTATTTTTGCTTTCCATTTGGTTGGTAAATCTTTCTCCATCCATTTGTTTTGAGTCTTTGTGTATCCTTGCATGTGAGATAGGTCTGGATGTAGCATACTAATGGGTCTTGGCTTTTTTTGCCTGCCTGTGTCTTTGGATTAGGGGATTTAGTCGATTTAAATTTAGAATTAATAATAATATATGTGAGTTTGATACTGCCATTTAATGTTAGCTGGCTGTTTTGCCCATTAGTTGATGTAAGTTCTTAATTATGTTGATATTCTTTATTTTTTGGTATTTTTTAGAAAGGCTGATACTGGTTGTTCCTTTCTATTTGTAGTGGTTCTTTCAGAAGCTCTTGTAAAGCAGGCCTGGTGGTGATGAAATCTCTGAGTGCTTGCTTGTTCACAAAAGATTTTATTTTTCCTTCGCTTATGAAGCTTAGTTTGGCTGGACGTAAAATTCTGGGTTGAAAGTTCTTTTCTTTAAGGATGTTGAATATTGGCCCCTACTCTCTTCTGGCTTGCAGGGTTTCTGCTGAGAGATCTGCTGTGAGTCTGATAGGCTTCCCTTTATGGGTAACCTGACCTTTCTCTCTGGCTGCCCTCAGTATTTTCTCTTTCATTTCAACCCTGGTGAATCTGGCGATTATGTGCCTTGAGGTTGGTCTTCTTGAGGAATATCTTTGTGGTGTTCTCTGTATTACCTGGAGTTGAATATTGTCCTGCCTTGCTAGGTTGGGAAAGTTTTCCTGAATAATATCCTGAAGCGTATTTTCCAGCTTGGATTGATTCTCTTCATCACATTCAGGTACACCTATCGAACGTAAATTAGGTCTTTTCACATAGTCCCATATTTCTTGGAGACTTTGCTCGTTCCTTTTTATCCTTTTTTCTCTAATCTTGTCTTCTCATTTTATTTCATTAAGTTGGTCTTCGACCTCTGATATCTTTTCTCCTGCTTGATCAATCCGGCTGTTAAAACTTATGCATACTTCGTGAAGTTCTCGTGTTGTGTTTTTCAGCTCTATTAATTCACTTATATTCCTCTCTAAATTGTGTATTCTTGTTAACATTTCATCAAACTTTTTTTCAAAGTTCTTAGTTTCTTTGTATTGGGTTAGAACGAGTTCTTTTAATTCCCAGAAGTTTCTTATCATCCACCTGTTAAAGTCCGCTTCTGTTAATGGAACACAGTCTTTCTCCATCAGGCCTTGTTCCGTTGCTGACGAGGAACTGTGATCCTCTGTAGAGGGAGAGGCATTCTGATTTGGGGTATTCTCAACCTTTTTAGGCTGGTTTCTTCCCTTCATTATAGATTTAACCATCTGTGGTCTTTATAATTACCGTCTTTATAGTTGGGTTTCTGAATGGACGTCCAACTTGTTGATTCCCGGCGCTAAAATCTGAGCAACCCACTGCACCCCGCGGCGTTAAGATTGATGGTGCTTTTCTGACTCTGCATAAAAAACTGCCGCACCGAGGCGCCGGCAAAACCGCCTCGCCGGCCACAAGAGTCGCGCTGGCTACCTGTGGGGCTCCTCCGCTGGGAATCTGCTGGTGCATGAGCAACAAAAATTGATCTGAGAGTGTGGCGTCCTCTCGTTCTCTGCACTTTCACAGGGAGCTACAATCCCAAGCTGCTAGTGATCAGCCATCTTGGGTCTCTCTCGTAGAGAGAGATTTTCTTAAATGCCTTGAATCAACAAGTTTTCCAGCCTGTGCTGAGGAGCTCTGTTTGTTGGGGCATGTCCACAACACTTCAGTTTGCCGTAGCATTCTTAGCTTTCATTTCTGACTTGCTAAGGCTCTCAAGGCTGGCTGGAGGTGAGAGATTAGAGTTCTCTCAGGTCTTTCCTAGATATACACACGTTTCCAACATCTGTGTCATATCTGAGTCTAGTACTGATTATTGCTTTTTCTTACTTTTTTTTTTTTTTTTTTTTTTTTTTGCCTTCTGACTTGCCTTGTAATTTTTGTTGAAAGTTAGATGTTCTTCATTTCTGTTACTATATCAGGAGATAACTAATATAAATATTTTCTATACTTGGAGAAGAACACAGACTTCCTTCTGCTTGGTGGTTATTACGGAGATTTGTGATACTCTAATCAGGAGTGGGCTGTGCTTTAATTTGTTGTGGTTACGAGAGTTGAATTTTTTTGTGGCTATGGGCACGAGAGATTTACAATTCTGTTAGTGACACCTTGTTTTTGCCTTCTCCACTTGGCTTTTGGTCTTCTCTTTGTGCTGTTATCCTGCAGAGCTTTGCCGTTCTCTCAGCTGCATGTGATATTATACCAATTCACATTTAGGATAAAAAACTTATAACAACATATTTCTTTTTTCTTTTTTTTCTTCTTTTTTTTTCTTCAATTAGCTTTCTCAGGTTGAAAACAACACATTTGCTGGGTGCAGTGGCTCACGCCTGTAATCCCAGCACATTGGGAGACTGAGGCAGTGGATCACCTGAGGTCAGGAGTTTGAGACCAGCCTGGACAACATGGTGAAACCCTGTCTATTAAAATACAAATATTAGCCAGGTGTGATGGCGGGTGCCTGTAATCCCAACTACTCAGGAGCCTGAGGCAGGAAGATCCCTTGAACCTGGGAGGTGAGGGTTGCAGTGTGCCAAGATCGCATCATTGCACTCCAGCCTGGGCAACAAGAGTGAAACTCCATCTCAAAACAAAACAAAACAATGTATTTCTATTTCTCTTTCTCCTGATCTTTGTGCTACTGTCATTCATCTTCCTGCATACATGTTACAAACCTCACTGTGCATTGTTATTTTTGTTTAAATAGTCAAGTCGATTATCTTTTAAAGAGATTTACATAAAAGAAAAATATCTTACGTATTTATGCATGTAGTTATCTTTCCCAGCACTCTTCATTTCTTTATGTAAATCCAGATTTGCATCTGGTATAGTGTTCCTTCTGTCTGAATGACTTTAACTTTTTTTTTTTTTTTTTT
>NW_016107315.1:7439972-7461208 GCF_001604975.1 Cebus imitator
GCAACCTCCGCCTCCTGGGTTCAGGCAATTCTCCTGCCTCAGCCTCCTGAGTAGCTGGGATTACAGGCACGCGCCACCATGCCCAGCTAATTTTTTGTAATTTTAGTAGAGACGGGGTTTCACCGTATTGACCAGGATGGTCTCGATCTCTTGACCTCGTGATCCACCTGCCTCAGCCTCCCAAAGTGCTGGGATTACAGGCTTGAGCCACCGCGCCCGGCCGACTTTAACTTTTTATAGTGCGGGTCTGATGGTGATACAGTCTTTCATTTTATGCACACCTGAAAAAAAAATCTGTATTTTGTCTTCATTTTTGAAATAAAATTCTAGAAGTTCTTTTCTTCCAGCACTTAAAAAATGGTGCTCAACTGTCTTCCTGCTTGTATGGCTTCTGATGAGAACTCTACGGTCATCTTTATCTTTGTTCACTGGTTTTAAGCAAGCTTATTAAGTTGTGCTTTGGTTTAGTTTTATATTTTATATATATAAAGTTTATATATATATATACAATTTTTTTTTTCTTTGTGATGGAGTCCCTCTCTGTCTTCCAAGCTGGAGTGCAGTGGCATGATTTTGGCTCACTGCAACCTCCATCTCCTGGGTTTCAGAGATTCTCCTGCATCAGCCTCCCAAGTAGCTGGAACTACAGGTGCTAACCACACCCAGCTAGTTTTCATATTTTTAACAGAGACAGGCTTTCACTATGTTGGCCAGGATGGTCTCAAACTCCTGACCTCAGATGATCTACTGCCTAGGCCTCCCAAAGTGTTGGGATTACAGGCGTGAGCCATGGTGCCCGGCCTGGTTTAGTTTTCTTCATGTTTCTTTCTTTGGTATTCATTGAGCTTACTAGATTTGTGGGGTTATAGTTTTTATCAAAAAGTTTGACCATTATTTCTTTAAATATTTTTGTCCTCCCACCCTGCAAGTCTCCTTTGAAGACTCCGGTTGCTCACACATTAGGACACAGCTCACTGATGGTCTCTGTTTTTTTTTTTTTTTACTCTATTTTGTTTTTTAATTGTTAGGTTTTCAAATTTACTAATCTTTTATTCCACAAAGTTTAATATTTTACTAATCCCATCAGTGTATTTCTAACATACATGGCAGTTTTGGTTTTAGAAGTTTGATTTGGGTCTTTTTTCATCTTAAATAGCTCTCCTGAACTTTCTGAATATATATGTATATGTATAACTTAAAGTTAAAATGACTGTTTTAATGCCCTTGCCTGTTCATTTAACATCTGTGTCAGTTCTGAGAGGATAAGATTAATTGATTATTCCCCTCATTATCCGTTGTATTTTCATGCTTCTTGCATGTTGAGTATTCTTTGATTGGATACTGGACATTATGACTTTTACCTTGTTGGCTGTTTGATATTTTCATATTCTCATAAATATTCTTGAGCTTTGCTTTGGGGATGCATTTAAATTACTTAGAAACTGTTTGTTCTTTTCAGATCTTGCTTTTAAGACTTTTTAAGCAGGACAATTCTCAGTCTAGGCCTAATTGTTCTGCATTGCTGGGGCAAGACCTTCCTGCCTGCCTGGATTCTCTACCTGGTGTTCTGTGAATCTTGAGTTTTTTTTTTTTTTGTCTGACTAATGGAAGCAGGCTCTCTTCTTGGCCCTGTATGAGCAGCAGGCATTGTTATTTCTGATTCTTTGCAGTGGTTATTTCTCTAGCTTCAGGTAGTTTCCTCACAGACATGCACTGGTCAATACTCAGTTTAATACTCAAGGGGGAGTATTTGTGTTGCTATAAAGGAATACCTGAGGCTGGGTAATTTATAAAGAAAAGAGGTTTATTTGGCTCATGGTTCTCTAGGCTATAAGAAAGTATGGTGCCAGCATCTGCTTCTGATGAGAGCCTCAGGCGTCTTCCTCTCATGGCAGAAGGCAAGGTAGAGCTGGTATGTAGAGATCACATGGCAAGAGAGGAAGCAAAAGAGGAGATGTGGGTGTGCCAGGCTCTTTTAACAACCGGCTCTCTTGGCAACGAATATAGTGAGAACTCACTCACTCTTCTTCTTCCAGGGAGGGCATTAATTATTTATGAGTGATCCACCCCTATGACCCTGACACATCTCATTAGGCCCTGCTTCCCCAACACTGGGGATCAAATTTCAACGTGAGATGTGGAGGGGACAAACATCCAAACCACAGCACGGAGCCTCTGCAGATTTTTACCTTCTTTCTTTGTGCAACTCTCTCCACCACAGTATTCTATCAACACAGCTGCCTCTGTGTTCCTGGCCTCATGGCGATACCTGCTCACCTCCTGGGGGCCTGCTGGATTCCACTTTGGTTCTCCTTCTCTGTACTGTGGCCTGGAAATTCTCTCAAGTCATAAACCTGAGGCAATCATAGGGCCTACTCCATTTGCTCCCCATCTACAGGGATTCTATTTTTTTTTTTTTTTGTTAGTGTTCAATATTTTAAAAACGATTGTTTTAGATTTTTGTCCATTTTTGGTTGTTTCAGGTGGGAAGGTCAATCTTTTTATATTCCATGGCCAGAAGGAGAAGTCAGCATTTAATAACATTCTTTATTTATTATTATTATTCGAAACAAGGTCTTGCTCTGTCACCCAGGCTAGAGGGCAATGGTGCAATCATAGCTTACTGTAACCTCAACTTCTTAGGCTCAAGTGATCCTCTTGCCCCAGCTTCTTGAGTACCTAGGACTACAGGCACGCACTACCATGCTCAGCTAATTTATTTGATTTGATTTGATTCAGAGACAGGGTCTCACCATGTTGCCTAGGCTGGTCTCAAACTCCTGGGCTCAAGCACTCCTCCTGCCTTAGCCTCCCAAAGTGTTGGGATTATAGGCATGAGCCATAGTGCCCAGCCAACATTCTTTTATAGTGAAAAATATCTATCATAGATAATTTAAAAATATCTCTTTAAGTTGCTTTCCCTTTTTCATTCTGTATTTTGCTTTTTTTCTTTATCTTAGTCTTACTAGAATGTTGTCTATTTTATTAGGCTTTTCAAAGAACAAAATTCTGATTGTGCTAATCCTCTCCATAATTTTTTCTCTATTTTATTGATTTCCTTTTTTTTTTTTTTTTTTTAAGAGAGAGGGTGTCACTCTATCACCCAGGCTGAAGTGCAGCGGCCTGATCATGGCTCACTGTACCCTTGAACTCCTGGGCACAAACGATTCTCCTGCCTCATCCTCTCAAGTAGCTGGGACTGTAGGTGCACGCACCACACCTGCTAGTTTCTTTATTTTAGTAGACACAAGGTCTCACTATGTTGCCAGGCTAGTCTTGAACTCCTGGGCTCAAGTGATTCTCCCACCTCAGCCTCCCAAAGTGTTGGGATTACAGGCCTGAGACGCTGTGCTGGGCTACTTTATTGATTTCTGTCTCCTTTTTTCATTGTTTTCTCCCTTGTCACAAATTCTTTCTTTGAGTTTACTCCATTGATCCTTTTCAGTTTCTAAGTTGAATGTTTAGCTCATTTAGTATCAGTATTTCTTTTCTGATCTTGTCAAAGCTGTAAATTACTTTCAGGGACTGGATGCTTTGATATGTAGTGCTTTCATTGGCAGTCACCTCTAAATGACTGCCAATGATTATTTCCTGCATGATTTTCTTTTTATAGGATAACCACTTAGAAAGGTTTTGTTTTTGTTTCAGAAAGAGGGGATTTTTTTGATATGTTAAAAATTGATTTTAATATTATTGACTTGTGACTCAAGAACAGAGTCCAGAGACCAATGATTCCCTGGAGTTTATTGTTCTCTGTGGCATTGTTTCTGAATGTTCCCTTTGTGGTCATTGAGCAAGTGTTCTCTGTTGGGAGTTGTAAAATTTATATAGCTAAGGTGGAGATTATTAATTGTGATAGTTAAATCTTCTATATCTTTGCTTAATTTCGTCTGTGTAATCCAGCAGTTTCTTAAGGGGAACATATCAAAAACTCCAGTCTCCCGTTAATTGGTCACCTGTTTCTTTGTGTATCACAGGCTTTTCACTGCATGTTCTTGATCATTTCTTATTTTTACTTTATATAATAAGATTCCTCTTTGTCCCTTTATCATGATCTTGCCTTAAATACTATGATCTAAAAAGAAAATTGCTATACCACTTACTTTGTGTTTCAGATTTGCTTGATATTTCTATCCCTCCCTTTCTATTCCCCCTTTCCAATCCCCTCTTTCCAATTTATCTGTATCTTTTATTCTATCCCCCCTTTCCAATTTATCTGTATCTTTTTGTTTTAAATTTGTCTCTTCACATAGTATATTTCTGGATATCTTTTTTTCTCTAATTACAAATTTTTTCACCGGGCGCGGTGGCTCACGCCTGTAATCCTAGCAATTTGGGAGGCCGAGGTGGGTGGATCACCTGAGGTCAGGAGTTCAAGACCAGCCTGGCCAACATGGTGAAACCCCATCTTTAATTAAAAAAAAAAAAAAGGAAAATAAAAAAGATAAATTCTTTCGTTTATTTTTTTTTTCAACCCATTTGCTATTGCATTAGGACTGATCATAGCCATCTTGTATTTTTTCTATTATCACACTTTTTTGTTTTGTTTTAAAGAGATGGCATTTCAACATATTGTCCAGGCTGGACGATTCTTCTGCCGCAGCCTTCGGAGTAGCTGGGACCCCTGCAGGCCAGCAGGCTCTTCCTGTTTCCAGTGGGTAGACTGTATTTCCTGCTGCTTGGAAGAGTATGCCGTGATTCGATTTCACTCAACTTGGGCCAGGCGCAGTGGCTCACACCTAAACTCCTAGCAATCTGGGATGCCGAGGTGGGTGGATCACCTGAGGTCAGGCGTTTGAGACCAGCCCGGCCAATATGGTGAAACCCCGTCTCTACTAAAAATACAAAAATTAGCCGGGCGTAGTGGTGCGTGCCTGTGATCCCAGCTACTCAGGAGGCTGAGGCAGGACAATCGCCTGAACCCAGGAGGTGGAGGTTGCCGTGAGAAGAGATCTCGCCACTGTACTCCAGCCTGTGTGACAAGAGAGAGACTCCATCTCCAAAAAAAAAAAAGATTACACTCAACCAGATAATCCAGGAAAATCTCTATCTTAAGGTCCACAGGACGAATTACCCATCGAACGCCGCTTCCTGCGCAGCACTACCCGGATTAGTTTTTGCTGTGACCGGGGCTCGCGAGAGCCGCCTGAGATCTCCGCGGGCACACCCGGTTCCCGCCAACACCAGGACCAGGGCCGGAGCCGCCGCGAGGGGGCGCCACGATGCCTGCTGACTTTGCTCATGGCGTCCCAAGGCGGCCTCCGCAGGGGCCGTGGAGGCACCCGCCTGAGCCTCCACCTCGTGGTCTGGCTTCAGCTCCTTCAGCCCCTGCTCAGTGAGGCCGGGAGTGGGCACTGGGCTGGGCCCACGCTGGGTGTGGGGTGGCAGTGGGGGTGCTGTGGGAACAGGCGGATGAGGAGGAGGCACCCGGGCCAGCTCCTGTCGTCGGTCCCCGTCTTCACCAGGTGAGCCATACCGACCCGAGGAGGCTTCCAGAGTGACCCCGGCAAGCCCAGAGGCCCGGACGCCTCCCATGCACCTGAAATTCCCGAAGATTCCAGAAACCTCTGTAGCTCCAGGGTCTCCAGCGCCCGCAGGGCCTCCAGGATCCCGGGTGACTTCAGCATCTGCAGTGGGAGGCGCCTCAGAATCCGACGGGATCTCTGACCTTGGAAGGCGGCTTCCTCAGGATCTTGTTTCTGGTGCGAGATCTGTGCTGGCCTGCTGGGGAGGACAGGGGTTGGGGGGCGTCAAAAGGGACACAGCCTGGCTCGGAGTGGGGGCGCGGCGAGGCGCAGACCCTGACCTAGAGGATTTGAGGGAGACCGATAACTCGCCTCTGCCCTGGGCCGCGGGGTGGGGGTGGTGGGGAGGCAGCGGCTTCACTTCCAGTCCCCTCTTTACTGAGCCCACCAGCCTGCCGCCGTCGGATTTCGAGGATAGTTGGGGGATTACCGGCCCCAGAAAAGAAGTGGCCCTGGCAGGCGAGCCTGCAGACCAGCGACGGACACATCTGCGGAGGCTCCCTGATCGGCAGGCGCTGGGTGCTCACGGCCGCCCACTGCATTCATGGGTGAGCGTTTGGGACCGAGTTTGGGCCCTGATAAGGCTGTGGGACCTGGAGCCAGTCTGTCCCCCCTCCCTGAGCTTCTGTAAAAGGGGGTGACAGCCCCATAGTTTTTATCCAGTCTGAGTGAGACCTGAGGATTTGCATTTCTAACAAGTTTGCAGATGCTGCCACTGCAGCCGCTGGTCTGGGGACCACAGGCTAAAGGGGTCAGAGGTCCTGGGTGGATGTGGTTTGAGGGAGGGAGGTGGCTGCTGGCTGTCATAGGAAGGTGGGACCAGGCTGGGAAGCACCTGCAAGGCGTGGAAGGAGAGAGCATAGACCCCCCCAGGATCTCTATGAAGTCCGTCTTTTCTCTCAGCACCAGTGTGGAATACAAGGTGAAGCTGGGAGATGCCCACTGGCTTGCTGATTCCAAAACGGCACCGGTGATCCCGGTTCAAGACATCATTTTTCCCAGCAATTTTGATGCTACCACTTTGATAAACGACATTGCTGTTGTTCTGCTCGCCTACCCTGCGAATTATTCCTCACACATCCAGCCTGTGTGCCTCCCCAAAAAGTTTTTCAAAGTGAAAGCTGGGACAGAGTGCTGGGTGACTGGATGGGGGAAAACAGCAGAGAATGGTGAGATCGTCAAGCGGGATGCTGAGGTGGGACCGCCTGGTGGGCTGGGGTTGGCCTGCAAGCTACTGGGAGGGGCAGGGAGGCCACTTTCTAGCGGGTGGGTAAGGGAGGACATTAGGCTCCATGTCAACATTAGGCTCAAGTTTCCTTCTTGTCAAGTGGGGACAATATTCACTGCCCTGACTTCCTTGAACTTGGCAGCTGTGTTAACGCTGATCGGGACTCAGAGTGGGCACTGGGAGCTCCTGTCCTATCCCTTTGTGAAGATCTGTTCTCTTGTAAATTGTCTCTTTGCAACTTCAGGAACAGGGACACTCGTTCTTCAGGAGGCTGAGCTAAGCATTATTCGTCATGAGAAATGTAGAGAGGTGCTCAAGAAGTTGGGACACGAGAGTGAAACGGTCAAGGAGGGGACCGTCTGTGGCTACAGTGACCAAGGGAAGGATGCCTGTCAGGTCAGTTCATGGGCCTCTTGCTGCCTCAGCACTGCAGTTGTCTCCTCAAAGCTTCCTCATCCGCAGCCAGTAGGGCCTGGGTTATCTCCTAGCCCCTCGGTTTACCCTCACTCATGTAATGGGATGTGAGGACAAGCCACCAAGGCTCTCCTGGGCAGCCTTCCTGGTCCTTCAGGAGAGAGCAGCTAACACAGCCTGGAGTGGGAGGAGGGGTGAATCAGGCAGGTCCCACCAACAATGCGTGCTCCGTGTGGGCTCCTTCTGTGTGACAGGCAGTACTATTACTCAGGTAAGCACTAGACTCATTATTGTCTCAGAGTAGGAATGATTTCATCATGTGTATTAAGTTTTTTGGAACATGCCTTTTCAGTAGGTGCATGATTTTGCTTTATTGGAAATCGTCGATTCTCAGCTCTCTTATCGACAGATACCTAAGGCTAGGAGGGTCTTCGGGGTTCCCGGGGAAGCCCCCTGAGTGCCTAGCTCTGCAGTGCATTGCAGTGCAATCAACCTGCTCTGACGTGGAGGCTATTTGTTTCCTACAGTGACCGTGTTTCTTTTTCCAGGGAGATTCTGGGGGACCCCTGGTCTGTGAATTAAATGGTGTATGGGTCCAGGTGGGGATTGTGAGCTGGGGCATTGGCTGCGGTCGCAAAGGATATCCTGGAGTTTACACGGAAGTTAGTTTCTACAAGCAATGGATTGTTGATCACCTGAAACAAGATTCCTGTCTGGATTCAGCAAACTTTCTCACTCTATTCCTGTGTCTGGTGATGCCCCTGGGCATTCTGGTGACCCCGTGATCAGACCCCATTCCACTCTCCTGCTGTTTCTGAGTCTCACACTTAGGTGTCTCCTCTGACCAACCTCCCACTCCTTCTCAATGCCTTTTCCACAAATCCCAGTTGGAATCCACGGGCCCTCTGGAGATCCATACAATAGAGCATGGCGGGGAGACGGGGGCCTGGAAAGTGTCCCTGCCTGGTGCTCTGGTCATCTGCCTCAGCTGTGCCTGCACCAGGGCTGTGCTCTGCCTGGTGGGAAGGAGGGATGAACCAATTCCAGCTAGAGGACCAGCTGCCCTGCCAGGGGGCCACGGTGACTTTTCAATACCTGGGGGAACGTCTATCAAGGAAGAGACATCATCAACTTTGAAGCAAGCGTTAGACATGGTTCTGGTTTTAGGGGTCTCACCTGAGACTTTGTGAAACCAGCCAGCTGGGTGTTTGTTCAGAGAGAGTGAAGGAGGCATTCCCAGGTCCCTGCAGAGGTGTGAGGCCTGGGACTTCCACTCTGGCTCAGTTGTCTGGGGCTGGGAGAAGTTCCCCTGAAGCCCAGTGTGGGTTCATCTGTGAGTGGTTAGCCTCTGCCACACCAGCTCTCTTGGGGCAACCCATTCTTGGCATCCCCTTCCTCAGTGCCCTAGTGGCCACTTTCAGGGACACCACAAGTTGTGTTGAGGCAGTTATGGAGTGTGGAGTTTTCAGAAATCAACTGAATAAATGTTTGGAGAGTCTCCTTTTACTGAAGCTCTGCTCACCTGGGGAGTTTGGTGGCATATAACATACCTGTAGAGCACTGGCTTCCCATTTAACTAAGGAAGCTATATATGGTAGAAGAAAGGAAGCTATTAAAACGTAGAAGGACAGTTGAGGCAGGCCCTGATTCCTCAAACATGAGCTCTAAGGATGGTTTTAGCCAGTGGGTCTTATAGCCATCAGCATCACTGCAGGGAGCTCTGTAGTTGAGTTTAACAGCCTTTACAGCTAGAGATAGGGGATCAAGAGACTGGAACTGGGCCCAAGAGTGAAGTTGGGGTGTGAGAAATATTGCTCTTCCTCTACTGCTTCTCCTTGCTGCTCCCTCCCACTTGGTTACCAAAGACATGCGTTCCCACCGGGAGAAGGGCAAGAGAGATTCACTGTACTGTACATAGGTTCTCTCCCCTCATTACAAAGTCTGGTGTCCTGGAGTCTGTCTAGCTGCTGATCAACTCCCTCCCAACCTCTTGCCCTTTGCCCTTCTAGGGTTGAATGTTTAACCCCCAGGTATGGGTGGGCTTCAGTCTGAATCAGTCCCTTCTATTGTCTGAGGAAGGTTGAGGCTGAGAGCTTAAATCAAACAAGTCTCTTAATGAATATAGTACTACTTGCTTTAAGAAACCACTGATTTATTTATAAATAGAACAAATTTAACCTTCTTTTCCTAGAACATCCCATTCTGGTGTTCTTGATCAGCAGGTAGCTTTCTCCATCTCGTGGCTTGCTTTTAGTCCTGTAGTGCATGCTTTACCTGCATCAGAATCCCCTAAGGCTTGTGAAAATACAGATTACTGGCCTGCACAGTGGCTCATGCCTATAATCCCGGCTACCTGGAAGACAGGCAGGAGGATTCCTTGAGGCCAGGAGCTTGAGCTCTTAAAAAAAATAGCTGGGCATAGTGGCCTGTGCCCGTAATCCCAGCCACTCTGCAGGCTGAGGCAGGAGGATGTCTTGAGCCCAGGAGTTTGAGGCTGCAGTGATATATGATCATTCCACTGCACTCCAGCCTGGGGGACAGGAGGAGACCTCATCTCTTAAACAAAACTTACAGATTACTGGTTCCTAGTTCCACCCCTGGAGTTTTCTTTATTTTTATTTTCATTCATTCATTCATTTATTGAGACGGAGTCTCACTCTGTCGCCCAGGCTGGTGTGCAGTAGCACAATCTTGGCTCATTGCAACCTCCACCTCCTAGGTTCAAGCAATTCTCCTGCCTCAGCCTCCCGAGTAGCTGGGACTACAGGCGTGCGCCACCATGCCCAGCTAATTTTTGTGTTTTTTATTAGAGACAGGGTTTCACCATGTTGGCCAGGATAGTATTGATCTCTTGACATTGTGATCTGCCCACCTTGGCCTCCCAAAGTGCTAGGATTACAAGTGTGAGCCACTATGCCTGGACACCCCTGGAGTTTTCAATTCTATAGGTCTGAGACGGGGCCTACATTCTCTGTCTTTCAGGTAGAAAGGCCTAAAAGAATGTACGTTTCTAAAAAGAATGTACATTTACCTGAAAGACCTAAAGACCTTTACATTTCTAAGTTCCTAGCTTGTCTGAAGACCTCACTTTGAGAAGCAATGCTCTGGATTAACCTATTGACTGCCTTGGCATGGAAGTGGCAAACATCACTCTATTCATGTGGGCCCACTTAGATGCCAGGCTGGGAAGGAATGTGGCTCCAAGTCCAGCTGATCACCTCCCAATCTCTGCCATGCCTAGCAGATGCAAAGACGGCATCCTTCTGGAAAAAAAAAAAAATCCTTATGGAAGTGCAAGGCCTGGTATAAGCCACCATTCCCTTTAGCTGCCACGATCTTACTGGTTGTCTTCAGAAGAGGACACATGCCTTTCCTTTCTCTGGTCTCCTCCAAGAGTCCTTGTTTTACAGTAGTGGTAGGTCCAGCTCACATACTACTTTCTCAAAGACGTCTTCTCTGATTCCCCAGCCTTACCATTCTTTTCCTTTTTTGTGCTGTCTCCAGCTTTCCAGATTCTCAAACTAAGAGTAATTGTGAAACTCTCCAATGCACCGGGCCCAGGGGACCAAGGGTATAGTCAGAGGCTGGGCAACAAGGTGCCATCAGTAGCCCAGGAATTCAGTGCACCTTCACTGGGACACCAACTTAAAACCCTGGGAGTTGCTTTCCCAGGGGGCCCGCCACCCTGGGAGCAATCCCAGACCCAGGGCTCCCAGGTCGTCCTCAGGAACAGGCAGGAGGTGGAGGTGCGGGAAATGGGCCAGTCTTGCAGGGGAGCGGTCAGGAATTCCCGGAGCCATCACGTGCTAGAGTGCGGTTACGTGTGCTGACGCCAGGCAGGCACGTGCTGGGCT
The DNA here is from genome assembly GCF_001604975.1 of Cebus imitator. Taxonomy (NCBI): domain Eukaryota; kingdom Metazoa; phylum Chordata; class Mammalia; order Primates; family Cebidae; genus Cebus; species Cebus imitator. The sequence continues at coordinate 7,450,994 of NW_016107315.1, forward strand.
CTGGGAACGGTCTCCGCAGTCGCCAGGTGGCACCTCCCCAGCCTCATGGCCGTCTCTTGGTCCAGCCTCGGTTTGGGGCCTGGAACCTCCAGGCCCTCGGTCCTGAGCCGCGGCGTCCTGCTGCTGCTGCTGCTTCTCCTGCTGCAGCTGAGCTCGGGTGAGGTGGGCGCTCCTCCCAGCTCTACCTTCCCTCTCCCCGCCCCCAGCGCTGCTCTGCCTCCGGCTCCGGCTCCGTGCCTGGCCTTGGAGGCCAGGGACTGGCCCGGGGGTGTGGCTGCCTACTCCTCGGTGGAGGACTTTTGCGGCCAACCCACCCCTCGGTCAGCTCTTCTCTACCGCTCGCTCCCAGGACGATGGAATCGCCAGGGCGATTCCAGGATCTTAAACTTCTGCCCGCTCTGGCCTCCTGCGTCAGGCCACGCCTGTCCTAGAGCCCTCTGGACCAGCGGAGTGGGGAACCCCTGCCTTCCCTCCTCCACTGGCAGCTGCTTCCTTCGCTGCCAGTCTGGACAGCATGGCTAATGTCCCCACCACCCAAGCCACTCTCTCCAGAGCATCCTCAGGCCTCTCACAGGCTCCCCCTCCACCCTCGGCTCTGATCTTCCCACGGAGCTGAGTCCCCCTGGAGACCCCACTTGGACATGCTTTTTGGCCCAGGAAAATTCTTGGTCCCCATCCACTTACAGGAATATTCTAAAATTCACCTGATCTTCCCAGTTCCTCTGTTCCAACCCAGCTTTCCTTCCTTAGCAGCCCATCATTCCCTCAGAAAACACAGGCTTCGGGTGCTTTCTTCCTGAACCGAATCCCCAACCCGCAGGGGTCCCTCCAAACTGGACTGCTCAACACCACCCTCACCTGCTTCTTTAGGAGTCAGAGATGCCTGCTTCCGGTGCAGTGCGGGCTCCCTGTGCCACGCTGCGTCCATCATCCTCTCTCATAGGTATCCTCTCGTTTCTGCCTTGCTGGTTTTCCTCCCCCATCTCTTGCCCCTTCACGGCCAGACTCCCCAGATGTCTTCACTCCGTGCTTCCTGCCAGTGCCTCCTAGCTCCCCACTTAACCCTTAGCTCCTCCCAGGGATGTCTCCACCCTGGTGGTCCCTGGCCTTGTTACCACTCCCTCCTCTTTCATTTTCTGTGGGTCCTGAGTCTCCTGTACCTCAAGGATCACTCCCTCTCTCCTCTGTGTCTGCCCAAGGCCACCCTGCTCTGCTCATCCCTGACGTGTTGGTGTCCTCTAAGCTGCTCTCTGTGTTTCCTGCTCCTTGTCTGTTAACTGCTCCCTGGGTGAACTCACTTGAGCTGCCATTTATGTGATGGTGTCTCATAAAATGTGTCTGGATGTGCAGCTGCCTCCTGAATATCTCTACCTGAAAGACCTAGAAACGTTTCAACCCCTTGGAGTCAAAGCTGAGGCCTTCATCTTCCTACCAACTGACTTCTCTCATTGTTTCCTAACTCAGTGGATGGCAGCTACTCTTCTCCAAAACCAGAAACTGGTGTGATTCTAAGTCCAACACACAGCTGGCCGTATCTGTTCTCACAGCCGCTTCCTCATTCAGACCTCCTCATTTCTTGCACTGGCTCTGCAGAGCCTCTGGTGGGATCCCCGTGCCCTCCGTCTTGTCATCTTCCTGTCTAATATCTATGCTGCCTTCACAATACACGCCTGGCTCAGTCTTACCTCTGTTGATCTCCCTTTACCCGGAAGGTCTCACCCCAGCTTCTTGGCTCAGTTTTCGAGGCCTTCGTGACTGAGGCCTGACTCTCCTCCCCTGGCTCATCTCTTACCCTCACAGGCCTTGCCCCTCATCCTCTGGAGTCTCTGGCATACACCACAATGTTTCTTCTACCAGGAATGTGATGATCACTTTTCATTTCTGTTTTACCCTCTCATCTTTAACACCTGGCACAATAAGCCCTCCTCCCACTGAGGTGGTTCTTTTCTGTCCACCACTTCTTCTGGGCTCCCCTGATGCCTGTGGCTCAGTCCCTGCACTGATCACATGCAGGCTGTTGTGTATTTACCTCTGTCTGCCCTGTTGGACACTGTATTCCTTGAGAGTAGGCTCTATTTGACACACCTCTGTCTCCCCAGCCTCTGGCTCCAGGCTGGGAACAGAGTAGGAGATTAGGACCTATTAGGTGAACGAATGAGTGAACTAATTTAAAAATGCGGCTCTTTGCTGTCATCCTGTCGTGAACACTTGCTTCATATCTGTTCCTCTTTTCTCCTCCAGGTTATAAAGAGGACACCACCAGTCCAGGTAGGTAGGGTGAGACCCTGCTGCAGGAAAAGCTGAAGCTCCCGGGTGGGTGTGTTTTGAAGGGATCACATAGACAGTGGTTCTGGGTCTGTAGGAAGCAGGCTTTGGGTCTCAGGGGTCTGTTTTCTAAAGAACAGCCTGCAGCTACCAGAACATACAGACCTAACAGTCTAGAGGAAAGAGGATCCAGGCATCCCATAGGAATGCTGAGCCTCTTTGAATTCAGCCCAGGACTCATCTCACATCCTTTTCCACACAGAATCTTTTGAGCTCTAAGCCATTCAGTTGCAGAAGAGCTTCCTGGGCCCTGTGGCAGTGTCAGCAGAGCCCAGCTCTTCTGGAGTTTCCTGTCTTTTTCCCTACACCTTAGTTAGGCATGGAGCGTTGGATTGCTCCTGTTCTTCAGTTCATGGACCTCCATTCTCATAGGTCCTGCTAGAACTCTGCCCTGATTCATTATAGATTAGATGACCGATTGATTAAGTTACTTATCCTTGCTTCTGTCCATTCCCCTTCTCTACCCGCTTATCCTTTCTTGGGGATCTTTCTGTTTGTGTGTGCTCTTGTAAAAATACATATTGCTGTTTTGTGTGCATGCATTTTTAATTTACATAAATGGTATGTTCTCTGTATCTCTTCCTGTTCTCTTCTCTTTTAATTCAGCCTCATTTAGACATTTTAAAATATGGAAATAATTTTAAACTTACAAAACGCTGCAAAAATACAAGTATTACAAGGAACCCACACATATACATATAATTTTTTCAGAATCAGTGGAGGGTAACTTTGGTACGTATTTTCTGAGAATATTCTCTCCCAAAACCACAGCACACTTAACAACGTCAAGGGTTTACATTAATACTGTACTTTTATCTACTATCTGTATTCTAATTTGGTTAGTTCTCCAAACTCCTACTTCAACAGTGCATGAAGGTATATAGGTTGCCACGGACCTCGCTGACAACCCTTGGTGTGATCCTGCTTTTACGTTTTTTGCCAGCCTAATAGATTGAAAAATGACTTCTTGATTTAATTTTCATTTTTCTCATTACTAATGAATTTGAGCATGTCTCAATAGGTTGTTGGCTTCTTGAGTTTCATCTTCTAGTAAATTGCTTGTCTCTATCCTTTGCCTATTACCTTTTTTTTTCTTGTTGATTTCCTGGAGTTTCTTGCATATTTCTAATAAAAGCCTTGTATTCATTTTAGATATTGCAAATATTTCCTCCCAATCTGTCATCTGTCTGTTAACTGTGCTCCCAGGCCAAAACTTCTCTATTTGGGCATAATCAGGTTAATCAGTTTATGCTTTATGGTTTGTGTTTTGAGGTTTTAAGGAGTCCTTTCCTCCCCCATGTCACATGATTTATTAATTTTACAGTTTTGTCTTTATGTCTTCAAGAGCTATTACCAGGGAATCCAGTTTTGGTTTTCTTATTTCTTACAGTGAGCCAGTTTTCCCAACACCATCTTCTCAACAGTCCTTCTTTTACCCACTGATTGTGGTGGCTTCTTTATTTACATCAAGTTTGTGCAACACATGGAACAATCTCAAGCTCTGTATTCTTTTCCAGTGTCACTTTCCACTATCTGTCCTTGTGATACCACACTGTTTTTATTATTATGGCTTTCACATGTATCTTAATATCTGCTAGGACAAGTGGTCCTTCTTTGCTGTACTTTTTCAAAGACTGAACTATTCATAGACCTTTGTTTTTGTATTTCAGTTTCAGAATTAAGTTTATCAAGTTTCTTAAAAATTCTAACTTGAAAACGAATTTATAGATTAATTTTGGGAATTAACTGTTCTTTTTTTTTTTTTTTTTTTTGATGGAGCCTTGCACTGTCGCCCAGTCTTGCACTGTCGCCCAGGCTGGAACGCAATGGTGCAATCTCAGCCCACCACAACCTCCACCTCCTGGGTTCAAACGATTCTCCTGCCTTAGCCTCCCGAGTAGCTGGGATTACAGGCAACTGCCACCATGCTAGGCTAATTTTTTGTATTTTTAGTAAAGACAGGGTTTCACTATGTTAGCCAGGCTGGTCTGGAACTCCTGACCTCATGATCTGTCCGCCTTGGCCTCCCAAAGCGCTGGGATTACAGGTGTGAGCCAACATGCCCAGCCTTAGCTGTTCTTTTAGAACAGGGACTGTCTTGCCATTTATGCTGATCATTTTCTGTGTCTTTTATTAGAGTTTTAAATTTATTACAGCAGGAGTCTTATGTGGTGTTAGGTAAGTTAATTCCTATGAACTTTACCATTTTTTTTGCTGTTGAAAATGTTTCTTACGTGAATATATTTTCTAGTTGGTTGTGCTGGGATAGAAAGATGTTATTGACTTTAAAAGGAAATTGTTTTATTGAAGTATTATATGCATTCCAAAAAAGTACACAAATTATGAAGGTCTAGCTGAAGGAATTGTCACACAGTAGGCACACTTATGTCATCACTACTCAGGTTAAACAGTAGAATAAGTGCTTAGAGAGGCTGAGATGGGAGGATTGCCTGAGCCCGTGGTTCTAGACCAGTCCTGGCAGCATAGCAAGACTGTCTCAATAAAAAATTAGAAAAAAAATTAGGTGTGGTGGCAAGTGCCTATAGTCCCAGTGACTTGGGAGGCTGAGGTGAGAGGATTGCTTGAGGCTGAGGTCAAGGCTGCAGTGAGCTGTGACACTGCACTGCAGCCTGCGTGACAGAGCGAGACCTTGTCTCAAAAAAAAAAGTAGGCTAATACCAGCACCCAGCAGCCTTGTCTCGTTCTCTCACTGATTTCCTCTGCCCTCCTCCCACAAAGCGTCCTCATTCCTGACGTCTGGTGGGATAGGTTCTTTTCTGCCTGTTCTTTAGTGTTGTATGATGTTTGCTGTAGGTTTGGGATATATCCAACTTTTGTAAAGTTAAGGATTTTCCTCCTATTTCTAATTTAAGTAAGAGGGTTTTTTTTTTTTTTTTTTGTAAGACATAAATATGTGTTACATATTTCAAATGCCTTTTTTTGTGGCCATGGAGAAAAACACATGGTCTTTTTCTCTTCAGATTCTTAGAACCTTTTTGTGGAGAATCCACTGAGAGTTCTAACAGTGTGGGACCACCCTTGCATTCCTGGGCCAATCCTTAATCATCACGGTGCATTGTTTTAAAAATACAGTGTTAGCTAATGTTTTATTTAGAATGTTTGGATCTGTGTTTCTTCACACATTCATACAAGCCTAAAACTTGACTGATGGAACTGCGTGCACACTGAGTGTGTGGCCTGTGAGTGAGGGGCCACTGGGGTCTCCCTGCTGGCACTTTGAATGTTCAATGTGAAAACTTATGACACAGAAGTCAGGAGTTTTTCTTGACTCCGAGCAGTGCGGGGACAGAGGCCTTCTGCATCTAAGAGGTATAGCAAGCATTATAGCTTTTCAGAAGTGGCCAAGGAACTTCCCCAAACACAAGAAAATGCATTTTTTGCCTTGGAGCTCCTTCTCTGCTTGCCTTTGTTTTGAGGTTCTGGGCCGAAGGCTCCCTGTGACTCTCAGAATCTCTCTCTCTCTCCATGTCTCTGCCTTGATGCTTTTTACCTCTGTCATTGTCACTTTCTGTCAAGCTCAGTGCCTTTGGGCAGGCCACTGCCCTTCTCTCACCCTCACTCTCCGCATCTCTGAAATGGGAAGAGGCCCTGAGTTTACAGCTTTGTGCAAATTGGCCCTGTAGGATGTGTCCGTCTCAGTCATTCTCATCCTCCTCTGTGTGGTCCCGGTCTCTCCCTGGCACACTTCTTCCTGAAGTTTGTGGTGAGCCCTGGTGGTCGGAAGATTTGGAAATGACCCACCATTGGCCCTGGGAGGTGAGCCTCCGGATGGAAAATCAGCATGTATGTGGAGGGGCCCTCATTGACCCCAGCTGGGTGGTGACGGCGGCCCACTGCATCCAAGGGTGAGTGTGGCTAATGTGTCCAGGGCCTGGAGACCCCGAGCTACCATGGGCCCAGCCCAGCTTCCTAATTTCCCCAGTGAAACAATGTGGGAGGGAGGGAGAGAGTAGAAAAGGCATCTGGGATAGGGGAGAGTTGTGCTTGGGGTCTCCTAGGGGGCCAGGGACTGAGCTGGGGCAGGAGCCCCAAGCAACAATGACTGCACCCTAAGCTGAGCCACAGGAAAACCCAGAACATGCTCCTTACCTCATCACGCACGAGAACATATGTGTACACACATATGTGTACACCCAACACTTCCACACCTGCACGCATAACACACAGACCAGGCCACCTTGAATCCACCTGAACTATGAATGAGGAGGCAGTCAGCTCACTGACCTTCAGGGCCCTCAGGCTAGATTAGGCAGATGGGTGGAGGCAGGACTCCTGCTAAGGGGGAAGGGCCACAGGGAGGTAGGAGCGTGTTTCTGCTTGGGAGCTGAAACCTACCAGCTGGGGCTTTCTGTCTCCCGCAGCACCGAAGAGTACTCAGTGGTGCTCGGCACCTCCAAGTTACAGCCCATGAACTTCAGCAGGGCCCTCCGGGTTCCTGTGAGGGACATCATTATGCACCCCAAGTACCGCGGCCGGACCTTCATGGTGGGTGACATTGCCCTTGTCCACCTTCAAACACCTGTCACCTTCAGTGAGTACGTGCAGCCCATCTGCCTCCCGGAGCCCAACTTCAACCTGAAGGTTGGGACACAGTGTTGGGTGACTGGCTGGAGCCAGGTTAAGCAACGCTTTTCAGGTGAGCAGGATGGGATGGGGGGGGTGGGTGCTGTACCACCAAGAGCACACTCCTTTCCTTCTGGAGCGCTTCCTGCTGGACCTGGTTCTCTGAATGTGTTAGGACCACTCCTCATGTGGTGACCATGGTCACTGTTTATGTGGACACCTCATTCAGGCCTGGTAGTGCCTGGGCTGGGCATGATCATCTGTGTCTTACAGAAGCTCAGAGCTGGGCATCCGGAAATTCACTCACTCACTCATTCATTCACTTGACACACTTCGGGTGCCAGCACCCAGCCCTTGGCACTAGAAATGCCTGCCCTGCCTGGAGGCAGTCATGATTGGAAGTGGATGTGGGCACAGGGGCTGAGGAGAATGAGGCCGAGGTCTTGTCAGGCGGTCTTGAGATGTGGCCGGGAGGGTCCAGAATGAGCTCTGGGCAGAGGGACTGCCTGGAGGCCCTGGAGTAGGGGCCAGTGTTAATGAAGGTGGAGGGAGCACCCAGCCAGCAGAGCTCAGAGTCTGCAGGGAAGCAGTGCTGGCCTGGGCCTCAGCTTGGAAGCAGCTGCACTGAGACTTGAATTACGGCTGGCTTGGTTCAGAAGTAGAAGCTTCCCAAGCTGGCCTGGACTCAGAGCCTTTGAGGGCAGGGGAGCTTCTCAGACAAGTCCTGTACTGCAGCGGGAGGGGCCGCTGCAGGAGGGGAGGGCTTGGAGGTGTGACAGGGGGTGGCTGGGCTGAGTCTCCAGGGTGGAGGGGACCAGACCCTGGACAGAGGTCAGGGCTGGGTAGAGTGAGAGGTCAGTGCTCACCCTGCTCGGCTCCACAGCCAACTCCACACTGACCCCAGAGCTGCAGGAGGCTGAGGTGTTTATCATGGACAACAAGAGATGTGACCAGCATTACCACAAGAAGTCCCTCTTCCCCCCCGTCATCCCCCTTGTCCTGGGGGATATGATCTGTGCCACCAATTATGGAGAAAACTTATGCTATGTGAGTTTCTGGGAGGTTCTGGTAGCTCCACTTCTGTTGGGAGCCACTCCCGGGTGGGGGCAGTTCCCTGGGGCAGGGTTGGCCCAGCCTCCCTCTGTTACCATCGCCCAGCTATGCTCTGCTCTTGCCTTCCTTCCCCTGTGATGCTGACTTTGGCCCTGATTCTGAGGTACCAGTCCCAGCTGAGGAGCCAAAAGAGGACCCCAAGCCAAAAGAGGTCCTGGAGAAGTGAAAGCCCTCCTAGCAGAGCTCAGAGGGTGGGCATGGGTCCTCAGGGTCCTGCAGGCCCAGATGGCCCTGCAGCCTCCATCACTCCTCTTTTTTTGTCTAGGGGGATTCTGGGGGGCCATTGGCTTGTGAAGTCGAGGGTGGATGGATTCTGGCTGGGGTGTTGTCCTGGGAAAAGGCCTGCGCAAAGGCACAGAATCCAGGTGTGTACACCCGCGTCACCAAATACACCAAATGGATCAAGAAGCAAATAAACAATGGAGCCTTCTCAGGACCCTGCGCCTCTGCCTGCCTCCTATTCCTTTGCTGGCTGCTGCAGCCCCGGATGGGCTCCTGACCTCCCTACCCCTTCCTCCTCCTGCCTCACCCTGCTGAATGGGGCCAGATGGAGGTTTGACCAAGGTCATGTGTCCATCTGCAACAAGAGTCAGGGTGGGGAAGAGTAACCCCTGGGAGAATGGGTCTGGCTTTGGCATGCCAGTGAAGAGAACTGTGGTGGATGACTAGGCTTTGCGTGAGCAGGAGCAGAGAAGTGTGGCCTAGAAAGATTCTGGAATCTCAGACCAGGAGAGCAGGGATTAAACGTGTGTAAACTTGAGCTGACTCTTTTCTCTTTTCTTGGGTAGTCCTGGGGTTGGCCATGGGTGGGAGGGCAGAGCTTCCTGGAATTAAGTCTGCCAGGAGCTTCCCTGGAGTGGGGAGTGACACTTTTTGCTGTATCATTAGTACTGGGGCTTAGGGACAGGGCCTGGGCTGTGGCCTCAGTTTCCTTGTCTGTAAAGTGGGCATGCTGTTAAGGGAACAGCTGAAACATGCAGGCTTTTAGGCTATAGGAGGAGTGACTCACGATGGTACTCCAAAAGCAGCATACCTTTTTTTTTTTTTTTTTTTTTAAAGGGATTATAAAAGTGATACGTTTGTTGTATAAAATTAGAAAACACAACCAAGCCTAAAGAAAGAAAACTTCCCCTGGAGTCCCACCACATGGAGATATCCACTTCTCGTTCTGGTATACTTTCTTCTACATTTTTTTTTTTCTTAAAAAAGATAAAAAAGATTTTTTAAAGAAAAAGTGTACGATAAAATATACTAAAACAAGGAGTGGATATCTCCATGTGATTATTTTATTGTTCTTTTTGTAACCTCTTGAGTAGTATGCTCAGTTCATTATTTTAGACTTCCTTGTGTTCCAATATTTTCAGTTAATTCCATAAATTTTCCTCTGAGTCCCACTTTGGCTATATTTCACAGGATTTGGTATGTATGTACTGGCCTCATTGTCATTCATTTCTGTGTTGTTTATAATTTCACTGTATTTATTATTTAACCCAAGAGTTATATAGAAGCATGTTATTTATTTTCCCAATGGGTAGTTTTGGGGAGGAGTGAGGGCTTCTTTTTCTCTGTATCACTGCAGTCATGTGCCACATAATGACATTTCAGTCAATTACAGATTGCATATACAAGAGTGGTCCATAAGATTATAAAGGAACAGATATGGAAACCTGATATGTGGCACTTGATAGTGGCACTGCAGACAAGTAAGGGAAATGACTGATGTTCAGTAATGGTACGGGGACATTTGGTTTTCCTGATGAAAAAATATATATACATAAAAATATATATTTACCATCTAGGTGTGTGTAAGTACACTCTTACATTCGCATAGTGATGAAATTGCCTAACAATGTATTTCTCACACTGTTTCCCTGTCATTAAGCGAGCATGACTGTATATGAATTTAATTATTTCCGCATTTTTTAATTTTTTTTGAGTTTTTGTATGTGGCTTAGTATTTGGTCAGTTTTAGTGAGTGTTACATGTGCGTCTGAAATGAAAGTGTGTGTTTTTACAAATGTCATTGCAGCACTATTCATAGTAGCCGAGACATGGAATAGTCCTAAAAGCCCATCAGTGACACTGGATAAAGAAAATGTGTTGCCGGGCGCGGTGGCTCAAGCCTGTAATCCCAGCACTTTGGGAGGCCGAGGCGGGTGGATCACGAGGTCAAGAGATCGAGACCATCCTGGT
>NW_016107315.1:7461443-7534224 GCF_001604975.1 Cebus imitator
AGAAAATGTGTTACATATACACCACGGAATACCATGCAGCCATAAAACAGAATGAGATTATGTCTTTTTTGGGAAAATGGATGGAGCTGGAGACCATTATCCTTAGCAAACTAATGCAGGAACAGAAAACCAAATACCACATGTTCTCACTTAAAAGTGGGAGCTAGATGATGAGAACACATGGACACATGGAGGGGAACAACAGCATCATTGTTCCTGGAGCCTCCTTGGTTTTAGTGATCCAAGGGAGGAGGGAGAGGAGCAGAAAAAATAGCTATTGGATACTAAGCATAGTACCTGTGTGATGAAATGATCTGTACAACAAACCCCCATGACATGAGTTTACCTATCTAACAAACCTGCACGTGTACTCCTGAACCTAAAATAAAAGTTAAAAAAAAGAGAGAAGGTGTGTTTTAGAACAAAGTTGGAGCCGTAACTGATTGGATCAGGTTTATTGATTGTGTTATTCAAATCATCTCAACACCAGATGTATTTTACGGCTACATAATTTGTTGATTTCTAAGAAGTTTACGCAAAAATTAAGAATTTGTCTATTTCTTCTTGCACAATGCTTGCTTTCTATGTTTCAAAGCTGTGTTATTAGGAATACAGGGTTCATGTCTGCTGTATTATCTTAGCGTGTTACACCCTATCAATATAAAACATGCCTTTTGTCCTACATAGCATTGCTTGTTTTTTCAAAGATCCAGATCAGAGTTCATTCTTAATTTTGGCTGTTCTTCTAAGTGATTAAGGTACAATTTTATATTTTGTACTTCTTTTACTTCAGATTTTCTTCTGGTTTATTTTCTACCTTTTATAGTTTTTTGATTTGAGTATTTAGGTCCTTTATTTTCATTCTCTGTTATTTAATAATAAACACCTTTAAGGTTATGAATTTGCCTTGGGCACACCCAATAAGGTTTTAAATAATGCATTGCTCTAATTATTACTATTCTTTTATTAGTGGTTATATAGATATTCCATCTCTCAAAGACAGAGTGAGTTGGAGAAGACTCTCCCACTATAAGTGAGATTTTCCAGTTTCTCATATATTGCTGATTGATTTTGTTTCATATGTTTGACGTTATTTTACTGGTGGACAGAACTCTATGATGTTACTTTTGTAATTTGTGTCTTTTTTCAACACAAATAGCTTTCTTTTTCTGCTTAAATTATTTGTCTTGAATCATTTTAGGGATATTAACATTACCATTGCTATTTTTGCTTGCATATACTTAATATATTTTTGCCCATCTTTTTTTTTTTTGAGACAGAATCTTGCTCTGTCATCCAGGCTGGAGTGCAGTGGCGCAATCTCCTACCTCAGCCTCTTGAGTAGCTGAGACTACAGGCATTCGCCACCACACCTGGCTATTTTTTGTATTTTTAGTAGAGATGGGGTTTCACCATATTGGCCAGGCTGGTCTCAAACTCGTAACCCTGTGATCCACCCACCTTGGCCTCTTAAAGTGCTGGGATTACAGGCATGAGCCACCATGCCCTGCCATTTTTGCCCTTTTAAAAATTTAATTTTAATTTTTAAAATTATTACTTTTTGAGACAGGGTCTCACTATGTTGCCCAGTCAGGAGTGCAGTGGCATGATCTCAGCTCACCACAATCTCAGCCTCCTGGGTAGCTGGGACCATAGGTGCATGCCACACCTGGCTAATTTTTTTTTATTTTTTGTAGAGACAAGGTCTCACTATGTTGCCTAGGCTGGTCTTGAACTCCTGGGCTCAAGACATTCGCCCATCTCATCCTCCCAAAGTTCTGGGATTGCAGGTGTGAGCCACCAAGCCCAGCCACATCTTTTTACTTTCACCTTATTTATGCCAATTTGTTATTGGTGCATGTCTAATTAGTAGTATGTGAATGGGTTTTGGTGCGTGTCTAATTGTAGTATGTGAATGGGTTTTTTTCTATCCAACACGAGGATCTTTTTCTTTTAAAAGTAGAATTACATGCATTCACGTTGGTTGTGATAACAGATATGCCTGATCTTTATTCAGTTATCCTATTTTGTTTTATTGGTTGATTGGTTGTTTCCCCCAAATAATTATTTTCCACAAAGGCAGAAGAGTAGGTAGCGTTTCTCTTCTCTGAAGTTTCTCTTTTCTTTCTCTCTCCTTCCCTCTGTCTTTCCTCCTAAGTGAATCTGATTGAACAGATAATAATTTCCTTGATTTTCTACCATATAGCTCTAAAATTAGTTTGTTTTGCCTGTTTTGAATTTCATACAGTCTATACATTCATACACTGAATTTCATACAGTGTACCTTTTTGTATCTGACTTCTTTCGCTCAGGATAGGGTGATGAGCGTCACCATCTGGCTAGGGGTAGCAGCAGCTTGTCCATTCTCACCACTGCCGAGGAGTCTGCATAGCTGCTGCATCTTGGATAGCGGTTGGGTAGTTTCCAGCTGGGGCTCTTCCCAACAGTGCAGCTAGTGAACAGTCTCCTGCACCTGTCCTGCTAGGGCACGAAGCCAGAAGTGGAACTGTGGGTTGTGGGGCAGGCACACCTTCTGCTCTGCTAAATGATTCCAAACATTGTTTCCAGTGGCCGTGTCAGGTTAGCTCCCCAGCAGTGTGTGAACAACCTTGGCAGCACTGGCACAGGGCGGAGCAGGAGCTTCCTGCAGGGACAGTGTGAGGAGCCTGGGATCCTTGGGAGGGGAGACCTCAGGGGAGTGGTGGCGAGGTGTCCCCAGATGTCATTCATTCTGCTGATTCATGAAGACCCAAGTCTGCAAGCTGCTTCCTCTTAGGAAGCCACCTTCCCAGGCTAAACATACCTAGATTTCCTCAACCCAAGAGCTCTTCCCTTGAAAATACAGACCCTGGGCCAAGCGCAGTGGCTCATGCCTGTAATCCCAGCACTTTGGGAGGCCCATGGGGGAGAATTGCTTGAGGCCTGGTGCTTGAGACCAGCCTGGGCAACACAGCGAGACCTTGTCTCTAAAAAAATAAAAAATAAATTAGCCAGGCACGGTGGCGCACACCCGTGGTCCCAGCTACTCGGGAGGCTGAGGTAGGAGAATTGCTTGAGCGTAGGAGGTGGAGGCTGCAGTGAGCTATGATCGCACCATCACACTCTAGCATGGTGACAGAGCGAGACCCTGTCTCTGAAAAAAAAAAGAAAAAGAAAAAAAGAGAAGAAGAAAAGTAAAGAAAATACAGACCGTGAGGGAAAAAAGAAATCTCCAATTCCACCTTAATCACATCACACACTACAAGAACTAGTTATCTCCCCTCAGTGCCTCAGTTCCCACACCTCCATGGGGCATCAGAGGGGCTTCATGAAGGGGCCTGGGCTGGGCACTAGGGCGCTTCATGGTCCAGGCACCAGGCCCTGTCACTAGCCAGACACGTTGTACTGTCATAGGCTCAGGACTGCACACTGGGCACCAACAAGGCCAAGGCTGGGCATCGGGTACACTGCAGAGAGCTGGGCCCAGGAGGCAGTGTCACGGGCTGGGCACCAGGAATACCGCTCCAGGGAGGTTCCCAACAGCACCATCACCTTGTGGCCCTGGCAGGGCCTTGCCATGACCACACTGCCTCCTTCAAAGAGTCCTGCAACTGCCACAGCCAGATAGACCCGCAACCTGGGGCAGACGCCTACTCCCCACAATCCTGAACACACAAACCATGTGTTCTAGAATCTTGGCACGGTGGAGGTGCCCCACCCCCTCTGCCTCCACAACCGATTAGAAGGAGCAGTGAGGACTAGATACCTGCTTGCCATGGCCTGTGGGTCGGGGGATCTTCAAGGCCTTCTTACATCTCCACTTCCTTCTGCCAGATTAGATCATCAGCCGTATATTGAAGGTAGGGCTTCAGGGTCATGGGGCGGAAGCTAGAGGGGTCTGTTTGCCAGGGTGCCTGTGTCGGGCTGTCCTCATGCCTGAAGGGCCTCCGTGTGTCCATGTCCTGATGGGTGGTACATCCTCAGCAGACTGGGGGCCCAAATGGCGCCAGGGCAGTTCCAATTTCCAGGGTGGCCATGAACACAGGAGAGAAGAGCCTTATTAAAAATGGGGGAACACAGTGGGTGCGATGGCTCATGCCTGTAATCCCAGCACTGTGGGAGGCCAAGGAGAGCAGATCACTTGAGGCCAGCAGTTTGAGACTAGCCTGGACAACATGGCAAAACCCTGTCTCTACTAAAAATACAAAAATTGTCTGGGCATGGTGGTGCACATTTGTAATCTCAGCTACTTAGGAGGCTGAGGCATGAGAATAGCTTGAACCTGGGAAGTGGAGGTTGCAGTGGGCTGAGATTACACCACTGCTCTTTAGCCTGGGTGACAAATTGAGACTCCATCTCAAAAAAAAAAAAAAAAAAAAAAAAGAAGGAACAGACTAACATCTATGGAATGAATGAGCTTGTTTGGGAGGCACAGTCATAGGAAACCCATCTTGCGATGATGAGGAAGTGAGGTTGAGTGCCCACTCTCTATCAGCGTGGCTGAGACTGAGTGAGGTCACAACACCCTTGTGGCAAGCATCGCCAGCATCCCCATTTCACAGTGGGAAACAGGCTCATGGAGCTTTAGTGGTTTGCGAATGCTGGAGCCAGAATTCAGTACCTGTGTTCAGCAGACTTTTTGGGGGTGAAAGAGGATGACATGTAAATTTCGTGAAGCATTCCATAGTTTAAAGAAAAGATTGATTGTTTTCTTAGAGACAGGATCTTGCTCTGTCACCCGGGCTGGAATCCAGGGTGCAATCCTAGCTCACTGTAGCCTCAAACTCTTGGGTTCAAGTGATCCTCCCACCTCAGTCTCCTGAGTAGCCACTGCACCTGATTAATTTTGCTTTTGTAGAGACAAGATCTCGCCATGTTGCTCAGGCTGGTCTTGAACTCCTGGCCTTAAGCCATCCTCCCTTCTGGGCCTTCCAAAGCTCTGTGATTACTGGTGTGACTTTCTTCCTTGCTTATTGTTTGTGCATTACCAGTCCAGACTGGGCCAATTTAAAATCTCCATCTCACATCTGGTTCAGTGCAGCCTGCTCTCCTCTCACCCCTGTTGCTGGGGCCAGTGAGAGTCAAGGAGGGAATGGACACTCATCTCTACTCACTTTCTTACAGGGTCACATGAACCACACCTCCAAGGGCATGGTCTGTATCAGGGTGGCCCCTGGAGCAATGCAATGTGACACTACTGTTCTTTAGGGACAGGTAGCCTGGCCCACTTGTGCCCCATCACCTATCCTCTGGCTGACAGCTCACCCCTGTGATTATTCTCTCTTCTGCCTCTCACCCCCAACCATCTGTTTGTGTAAACTATGGGCAGGGATGAGTCCTGGGTGATGGCTTATAACAAGCCCACGAGTTGGCTGGTTCTCACTGCCTGGTGACTGTAGAATGTGGGGCACCTGCTGCCCCTGGCCTTTGGTTGCCAGGTTTTTTTGTTGTTGTTGTTTTGTTTTTGTTTTTTTGAGACAGAGTCTGGCTTTTTCACTCAGGCCTGAGTGCAGTAGCATGATCTCGGCTCACTGCAACCTCCGCCTCCCAGGTTCAAGTAATTCTCCTGCCTCAGCCTCTTGAGTAGCTGGGATTACAGGCACGTGCCACCATGCCTGGCTAATTTTTTGCATTTTTAGTAGAGACAAGGTTTCACCACGTTGGCTAGGCTGGTGTCGAACTCCTGACCTCAAGTGCTCCACCCACCTCGGCCTCCCAAAGTGCTGGGATTACAGGTGTGAGCCACAATGCCTGGCCATTTGCCAGTTTTGAGGCAGTAGGAAAAGCCCCTTCCCACTTGTGCATGAGTTAGTGGCTGCTTATGACAGGGCTGGGCTGGAAGGCGGCTCTGTCTGCCTCAAGTCTGCTGTGTCCAGGGGTGTGAGGGCTGCCCTTTGCTGCCTGAGAGCCTTCTTCCTCAGGGCCCTGGGTCCGGGGCTGCGGTCAGACCAACATATCCTGCAGGATGGTGAAGGGGAAGCTGGTAGAGGTAGGCAAGTGGCCGTGGCAGGTGAGCATCTTGTTACTGGGCACGTACATCTGCAGTGGCTCCCTCATCCACCACCGGTGGGTCCTCACGGCTGCACACTGCTTTCAGAGGTCAGTCATCGGGGGCTGGGGACTTTGCTTTCTGGCCTTGGGGTCCCTGGTGAATCTAGGGATCTGGGAGCAGGGGGCCTGGCTGGGTGGTCCTGAGCTCAGGACCCATCTCCTCCCTTACCTATGGACTTACCATTGGTGACCTGCCTCCTACCCATGGTCCTGCAGATCCAAGGACCCCAGCCAGTACTCTGTGATGGTGGGAGTCCGTCAACTCCCAGAAAATGGCACTCAGCTCCTGGTCACACACATCATGATTCATGAGGATTTCAACAATTTCATGTCTCAGAACATTGCCCTCCTGAAGCTCAAGAACTTCGTCTCCTGGACTCCCCTCATCCAGCCCGTCTGCCTCCCCAACGTCAAGTTCAGGTCATCCATTGGAAGCATGTGCTGGGTAATTGGCTGGGGAAATACAGGACAAAAAGGTGAGTGAAGGCTGGCAGAGGTTACAAGACGCTCTCCTTGGAATACAACCCCATCACAGTCTCCTTCATTCCTTCCTTTATTCACTCATTCACTCAGTCAGCAAAATTTCCTGACCTCTTGATACAAAGATATACCCCAGTGATCTAGTGTAAAAGACGCATGTGGCCTGCATAGACCTCGGTTCCCAAAGTTAAGTGAAATGCCAAGTGCTCACCTTGCAGCATGGCAGGAAGTGAATTCTTCGTTATTAATGGGGTTCCCATTAATGGCACGAGGGCCATGATCTCAGGACATACTGAGGTACTGAGGCTTCTCTATCTAACTGTTGCTGGTTATTCTGAAGTATCCCCAAATTCCTGGAGGCCTGGTCCCTGTTGGTGCTCTCCTTGGGTTCTAGGATCTCGGAGGCTTTGTGGGGGCCTGCTTTCCAGGGGGTGACATCTTGGGACTCTAGGGTCTTGCCACCTTGCTGGTGGCCAAGGGGCAGAGCTCAGCTCTTCACCCTCATAGAACCTGAATTACTGGAGAAATCTCCTCTTGTCCTCCTTGTCATTTGGTGCCTGGATATCACTCCAAGCCCCTTGGGACACTTTTGCATAATCTTTTTTAATGAGCTGGGGCTTTTTCAAAAGTTAGGCTCCGGGCTGGGACCTTTATCAAATCACCATCCCAGGAAATAGCTCTCCCTCCTACCTTAGCAAATGTGGACAACTCTGTGATGGGGACATGTCAAAAAGCTGAGGGGATGACAAGGCCAACTCTCTGTCTCCTCAGTGACCCCAAGTACCCCCTACAGTCTTCAGGAGGTGGCTGTCAGGATCGTGAACAATGACATCTGCCAACACCGGTACCAATTCCTCTTCTTGAAGGACAAGAAGAGCTTCATCGGGAATGATGTGCTGTGTGCCAGCCCCGAATGGGGCTTGGATGCTTGTCAGGTGCAGAGCGTGTGGACGGGGGCAGGAGAAGGCTTTCAGAATTCATGCATTTCTTTTCACACAGCACTGGGAGACCTTATGAAAATCTCCTGGTTCTAGATCCTTGAGGAATCGCCACACTGTCTTCCATAATGGTTGAACCAATTTACATTCTCACCAACAGTGTAAAAGCGTTCCTGTTTCTCCACAGCCTTGCCAGTATCTACTGTTTCTTGACTTTTAAAATACCATTTGACCCACAATCTCATTACTGGATATGTACCCAAAGGAATATAAATCATTCTACTATAAAGACACATGCACACGTATGTTTATTGCAACACTGTTTACAATAGCAAAGACATAGAACCAACCCAAATGCCAATCAATGATAGACTGGATAAAGAAAATGTAGCACATATACACCATGGAATACTATGCAACCATAAAAAGAATGAGATTGTGTCCTTTGCAGGGATGTGGATAAAGCTGGAAGCCATTATCTTCAGCAAACTGACACAGGAACAGAAAACCTAACCACTGCATGTTCTCAGTCATAAGTGGGAGTTGAGAAATGGGAACACATGGACACAGGGAGGGGAACATTGCACAACAGGGCCTGTTGGTGGGGGGGTTGGGGGTAAGGAGAGGGAGAGCATTAGGACAAATACCTAATGCATGCAGGCCTTAAAGCCTAGATGATGGGTTGACAGGTGCAGCAAACCACCATGGCACACTGTACCTGTATAACAAACCTGCACATTCTGCACATGTATCCCAGAACTTAAAGTAAAATGAGAAAAGAAGAGAAAGTCTCCTTCTCCCGGGCTTCCATTCAGCCTGTAAAATAAGGGCGAAATACTCTTGTACCTGTCCACAATGAAGGTAGCGATGGCGGTCCTTTACCACTTTTTTTTTTTTTTTTGAGACGAAGTCTCACTCTGTCACCCAGGCTGGAATGCAGTGGTGCAGTCTTGTCTCACTGCAACCTCTGCCTCTCAGGTTTAAGCAATTCCCCTGCCTCAGCCTCCTGAGTAGCTGGGACTACAGGCACATGCCACCACACCTTGGCTAATTTTCTGTATTTTAGTAGAGATGGGGTTTTACCATGTTGGCCAGGATGGTCTCAATCTCCTGACCTTGTGATCCACTTCCCTCAGCTCCCCAAAGTACTGGGATTACAGGCGTGAGCCACCTCGCCTGGTCCGATTTACTACTTCTGAACATCAGCTACATGCTCAGATGTGGGCCACGTGCTGGCAGAACCCGTTTTGCATAAATGACTTTCATTCTGCAAGCACAGAATGAAAACTTCTGCCACCTGCCGCTTGCACCTTCTATTCAACATTGGTTTTGAGACAGCATTTCACTATGTTGCCCAGACTGGTCTCAAACTCCTGAGCTCAAGTAATCCTCCTGTCTCCCAAAGTGCTGGGATTACAGGCGTGAGCCACCATGCCCAGCCTTGTTGTTTTTTAAGAATAAGCTATTGATTTTTATTTCTCAAGTCTATGATTTTTGTGCTTCCTAACACATGAATTATCCTCTTTTTGTCTTTAATTCCTTTGCAAGTGTCTTGAGCTGAATGTGCAGTGATAATTGATGATAATAACAAATAATTTATTTTTATTCTCTCTTGTTTGGTATTAAAAGTACTTTAGATCAGGACAGTTCTATGTGCAGTGTTTAGGCCCACATCCTGTGCAATATGTGATATTCTTATTACTCAACATTCTAATTATAGATTTTAGTTGTTTTTATGTTAACGTTTTGAAAGTTATTTTTTCCCATTGATGGAGTGACTCACATTTTGTTACTGAACTCTGGTTTTATTTCACTGTGGTGAGAGAACGCTTACCTGCAGTGGATCTCTTTCTCTCCTCTTCTTCTCTCGTGTTCTCACTTTCTCTGGGCCCCGAGAGTCCCGTCAATCCTATCTCAGGCAGGGGTCCTCACATATCATTGCTAGTGTGATTCTCACTGGCTTGATTTTCTCCTTCATCTACCATTTGCCCTGCCCTCAAAAGAATACCAACTCATATCTGTCTAATATGTGTAATTAGGCCGGGCATGGTGGCTCATGCCTGTAATTGCAGCACTTTGGGAGGCCAAGGTGGGCAGATCACCTGAGGTCAGGAGTTCAAGACCAGCCTGATCAACATGGTGAAACCCTGTCTCTACTAAAAATACAAAAATTAGCTGGGCTTGGTGGTGCACACCTGTAGTCCCAGTTACTTAGGAGGCTGAGACAGGAGAATCACTTGAACCCGGGAGCCAGAGGTTGTAGTGAGCCAAGATTGCATTATTGCATTTCAGCCTGGGGGACAGAGCAAGACTCCATCTCAAAAATAATAATACTATGTGTAATTAAAGGTATCTGTATCTTTGAAAAATACACAGTGTTGCTGTGTGTGTTTTAGTTGGTATAAATTATATTGTGCTGCCTATTTCATCCTGTAATTGTTTACTGAGGCATCTGAATTGGTTAAGATATTCAGGTTAAATGGTTTTATTCTTTCAAATAATTGCCCCATATATCCTATGTCAAATTTTCCTTCCTTCCCCAAACATCATTTCGGGCAGAGTTCATAATTTTTAGTCATTTTCAGTTATTAAATGCCTTGTCCCATTAAAAGTTTCTATTTAAATTTAAACTTCACTTCAGAACCCCCCCGAGCCCCCAATCTCTGGTCGTCCTAGGGATGAGGTGCCCTGCCCTGCCAGGAGGTCAGGAAGCTGGCCTGATGTCATCTCCATGGTGTCATCCTCCATGGTAAGGCCATGGAGTCCTGACATCCCCCAACGTGCTCCGCTTGTTATTTTCAAGAGCTCCTTAGATATTTTAAATATTGACCTCTGGTTGGTTTTAGACAGAGACAATGCCCTATCTTAATTCATCATCTGTCTTCAGTGAGATCTGGTATCCTTTACTGAACAGATAACCTTAGTTTTGATGCAATCAAGCCTAACACGTTTCTTCAGGCTTGTGAGTTTTGTTTTTGTTTTTTGAGACAGTCTTGCTCTCTGTTACCCAGGCTGGAGTGCAGTGGTACGGTATGGCTCACTGCAATCTCAACCTCCTGGGCTCAAGCGATCCTCCCACCTCAGCCTCCCAAAGTCCTGGGATTACCTGTGTGAGCCACTGCATCCAGCAGAATCTTATTTTTAAAAGTATACATCATCCCAAGTCATAAAAACATGGTCCTATATGATTTTGGTTTAGGTTTTATTTTTCATTTTAGAGACAGGGTCTGGCTCTGTTGCCCAGGCTGGAGTGCAGTGACTTGATGATTATGGCTCACTACAGCCTGGAAATCCTGTGCTCAAGTGATCCTCCCGCCTTAGCCTCTAGCGTGGCTGGGACTACGGTGTGCGCCACCGTGCCTGGCTAATCTTATTTTTTCTGAAGACAGGGTCTCACTATGTTGACCAGGCTGGTCTGGAACTCCTGGGCTCGAGTGATCCTCCCACTTTGGCCTCCCAGAGGTTGGGATTACAGTGTGAACCACTGTGTGCTGGTCTTGTTTGTTTTAATTAGCTTTATCATTCTTACTTTTCACATTCAGAGTTTTCATTCCTCTGAAGCTTTGTTATGGTAGGGTGCAACTTCGTTCTTCTCTGTCTGGTGAGCCAATGTCGCTGCCGACTGCTACAGACCCCTCATTTCCTGCAGACTTGATGCTTTGTGTAATGTGTGTCAGGTGTCCTCCCGGGTAGACATCAGGTTACTGGTTCTGCATTGCCCCCACTGGACTATTTTTTTGTTTCTATGCCAGTACCCCACTATTTCTATAATTATAGCTTTCTCATCATAGCTTTAAAATATGTGTAACTATCTGGTAGGTCAAATCTGTGCCCAACCTGTCTCTCCTTTCTCAAAACTATTCTAGAATTTAAGGATTATTATCCTTCAATATCAACTTTAGAATCAGTTGTCAAGTTCCTGAGAAAATCCTGCCAGCATTTTAAGTGGAATTGCTTTGAGAGATTAATGCCTGAAGAATTGACATTGCTCTAATTTTTAATGCTTTTACCCTATATTGAATAGACAAAAGGCATTTATAAAACATATATGGAGAATAAAGAATAACATTAGCAACATCCATGTACCCACCAGCAAACCTAAGAAAGAGTCCCTCACAGACCTGGGAAAGCTTCCCTGTGGTCATTCCTGCATCTCAAGCCTCAAGTGCTCTGACTCTGCCCCCAGTTATTTTGCTGGCTGACATTTGCTCATGGCGCCTCCACTTCCTTGTGTGCTGTGCAGTGTTTTCAGGAGTGAGGACATGTTCCTTAGAGTGTTAACCGTAGGACTACCCTGAGGTGTGGCTTCAAAGATAGGTTTCTCCAGACAGAATCTATGTCTGCTTCTGCCAGGTGCCTGCAGGTATGACCAACCCAGCATCATTTTACTTATTTACTTACTTTTAAGTTCGGGGGTACAAGGGTACCAGGCTGTGAAGACTGAAGCTCAGATTTGCTCAGTTTGACAAAGGGCCTTGGGGGCAAAAGCTGTCGCCTGGGCTCCACTGACATCTCTATATTCCAGCCCTCATTTAGGTTTTCGTCTCTGAAGAGTCTATATTTTTGCTAGTTTGCCCATGCATTTAAAATAATCTATTTTTTAAAATCTCACATTTGTAGTTATCTTTAGCAATAAGGTTGGTATCTTGTCTTCCATACTGCAGGAAGCCAAATGGTGAGAATTGACATTTTCACATTGTTTTAAGGTGTCTCGTCTTTGAACAACAGTATATCTGCACACTGATGTAGGTCTTCCCTTATGTTTTTAGGTAGTTTATTACCTTTTTTTTAAGAGCCTTATGCATTCTTCATTAGATTATGTCCTGTAAATATTGGTGTTCATTGTGTTTTAAAAATAAATACAATGAGTTGTTTTTCTGATTTATAAAATTTTCCGACATTACGGAAGAGTGTAAAGAAAATTTTAAAAAATCGTAAGTAACCCACTATCACCAGAAATAACAGCTATGACTTTCTCATGTATGTCATTCTTTTTTTTTTTTTTTTTTTTTTTTTGAGACAGAGTATAGCTGTGTCACCTAGGCTGGGGTGCAGTGACTCGATCTTTGCTCACTGCAACCTCCGCCTCCCAGATTCAAGCGATTCTCCTGCCTCAGCCTCAGCTGGGACAATGGGCGTGTGCCATCACACCTGGCTAACACTTTTTTTTTTCTTTTTTTGTATTTTTAGTAGAGATGGGGTTTTACCGTGTTAGCCAGGAGAGTCTAAATCTCCCCACCTTGTGATCTGCCCACCTTGACCTCCCAAAGTGCTAGCATTACAGGCGTGAGCCACCGCGCCCAGCTGATGTATGTCATTTTAAACAATCTTCTTTTCTATAAACCTATGTTTGCACAAAAAGAGGAGAGCTGGTTTGCATTTCAAACAGCTCACTCTGCAAGCAGGATTTCAGGAAAGAAAAAGACCAACGGCAACGGCCTTGGAGGCCCACCAGGATTTAAGGGGAAGGCAGAGGAGGGGACGGGGATTTAGGGTCAGAGTTAGCAGGAAAAGGAAGACAGAGGCCGGCGTGGTCCAGTGTGGAGCTTATGTGCCACAGAGCTCATCCTCAGCGGCAGGCTCAGGCCGGGGAGGTCCTCCTGCTGCCATCCTTATGCCACCCCTCCTTTTCTCTACAGGTTGACTCTGGCAGCTCCCTTGTCTGCCAAATGAACAAGACCTGGATTCAGGTGGGAGTGATGAGCTGGAGCTTTAGCTGTGGGCGGCGCCACTTCCCGGGCATCTACACCAGCACTGCCCACTTCACCTCCTGGATCAGGGCTCAGGTTTCTGACCTGAGGTTCGTCAGTAGGGCTGGCCCTTCCTTCCTGAGCCCAGTTATCCTCACTGGCTACCTTCTGCTGGCCTCCTTGGGCTCCCTGTGCTCCTGTGAGTGGTGTTAAGGACAGCTGCTCCCAGAGGCTGCTTCTCCCTCCCCTGTGTTCTGCCCTTTGAAGTGCAGACCAGAGGTTGCACAGGATGGCAGGGCAGAGTGGCCCCGGGGGAGGGTCCAAGAGCCGCTGTTATTTTCTGTTGTTCAATGAAGATGCTTTTGAACTTGGAGCCACTCAAGTGATTGTCTTTCTTCTTGACCTCGGCCAGAGCCCTTCACAACCTCCCTAACCCCCAGGAAGTATTGGCTGTTCTCTTAAGCTGAGCCTCCCCCGATAGCGTTACACCATGTCTGTCTTGTGCTTGTTGTGTGACCCTGAGAGACTGTTCCCCTCCCTCTTCCTCCAAATGTGGGACTGCAGCCCCGGCTTAGTCATCCCAGCACTCCAGCAATCCCCCAGGTCCGCATGGCCCTCCCCATGGGTATGTGATAGACAGTTTCCCTCAGGCCTTCCGGTGAGGGCTGGCCTCTTCCCAAGAACCTCACCATGGCCAGATCACAGACCAGATCACACACTCGTGGACTGTGTTCCAGAACCCACGGGCCTCTCCCAAGCCCTCATATCCCTCTGAGGATCTGCAAAGCCTGAACCTCCTCTTCCCTCTCTGGCAGAGGTAGATGATGTGGGGACAGGGCAGGGTGCCTACCTGGGTGATGAATGTGTGAGGCGACTGTACCCTGAGCTCCTGAGCTGCCTTGATGACCTCTGTTAGACTCTGCAGCACGAGCAAGGCTGGCCGGAGCTAGCCAGGCTGAAGACAGAGCCCTGCCCCTGTGTGAGGAATGAGGGGCCCCTCAGACCTAGTGGGCCTCAGGTGCAGAGCAGCCAGCCACCCCTATCCCTCAGGGCACCTGAAGGGTGTGATTTACTGCCTTTTCAATGGAGCACGGAGCGGCCAGCTCAAGTGTGTATCCCAAGACCACAGGCTCTGACACATGTTAGAATATCCTGGCTTAATTTAACTTTCACCTTATCTTAAAATTATTTTCTTTTAGAGATGGGGGTGCTATGTTGCCCAGGCTGGACTCAAACTACTGGGCTCAAGTGATCCTCCTGCCTCAGCCTCCTGAGCAGCTGAGAGTAGCTGGGATAGGCGCACGCCACAATGCCAGCTCACCTTATCTTCTATTAGTCTAGAGTTTTCCAACAGCTTTGTGTCCCCCACACAACTTTTAAAATGTATTATCCTCATGTGTCACTGAGCCATTAATGTGTTTCTCAAATTGTAACATGCGAAGTGATCTCCTTATCCCACAGCAGCCCCATGGCAAGCACCGGTGATCCTCTGTGGAGGGCCCCTTCACCTGCGCTCTCTTTCCTAAGCAGATGGATTTTGGGGGGTCAAGGGCATCTGCTGAATGGGGTAGGGTAAGGTGTAGTTGCTTACAATGAGGCAGTCTTTGAAAATCATTATTTCAAATACATCTATCTGCTTCATTTCAGTTCCTTGGGCAAAGCCCCACTAGAAGGGCTGGAGGGAAGGTGAGGTCACTTGGAGATCCTGGATGCCAGCCGCTAGGGTTTGGCCTTCATCTCACTGCAGGAGGGGTGACAGCATGAGCCAGTCCAGGGCAATGGGCTGCAGGGGTGAGGAGGACTGAGAATCGGCCGTGGTTAAGTTGAGGGACTCTTGGAGACTTCCTGGACCAGCGGAGTGAGAAGGAGGGGCCAAGGAGGCAGGTCTGCCGGGCCGTCCAGGCCGGACCCCAGCCAACGAGGCGTAAGGGAGGGCTGTCGCTAGGGGCGCCCTTGCGGCTCAAACACCAGGAGCGCCGCGGCGGGTGGCCCCCGGGGGGCGCCACGCAGGCGAGGCATTAGGAGCTTCCGCATCCAGCTCACCAGAGGCCGCAGCATGCGGCCAACCGGGGGCGCCATCGTGGGGGCGACACCGGGAGCGCCTTCCAGAGAGACGCGGTCGCGGTCGGCTGCTACCGAGGGATGGGTCCCTGGTGCCGGAGGCCGGCCTGCAGGCAGTGCCCCCGGATGTCTGCCCCCTCCCGCGCCGGTGTCCTGCTGCTGCTGCTGCTGCTGCTGCTGAGGCCCTCGGGTGAGTCCCTCGCGATCTCTCCCCACCCTCCCGACACGGCCCTCGCCTTCCACCTCTGACGCACTTGGCGTCCTCCGCAGGTTGCTGGGGCGCAGGGGAAACCCCGGGGGCGCTGTCCACGGCTGAGCCCTCAGACCAGAGCATCCCCTGTGCCCCCAAGGCCACCTGTCCTTCCGGCCGGCCTCGCCTTCCCCGGCAGGCCGCGACCACCCAGCCACTGCCCTCGACCACCATGGAGACTCAGTCCCCAGTTTCTGAAGGCAAAGTCTACCTACACCACTGTGAGTACCATAGACTCCATGGGGCAAAGAGGGTGACAGAGGAGTCCTTAAGGACCTTGGCTGGGGCTGGGGGATGGGCAGAAAGGACAGGAAGTGGGCAGGATAGAGCAGCGCCTCCTTCTACAGGTGTTCATTGAGCTAAACACATGTGGGCCGGGCCTGGTGCTGTCTGGAGGCCCAGAGCTCCAGGCATCCTGTCCTCACAGGCCTCCCCTCCTGCTGAGGTAAGGGGCAGGAAAGTCAGAGGGGCCTGGGGCCAGCTGTGTGTTTCCATCCTCCCCCCACCCCAGCTGGCTGTGGGGCAGGTGGCCTCTTACCGTGCTCCAGGTCCTGACCCATCGTGCCTCCGACCCAGTCTCCCAGCCAGGGACCTGCGGGATCTCCACCATAGCTTGCGGGCCAGGCTGTGTGAGCCTTCTTGTGGCGTCTCCAGGGCGCACACGGAAGGTGTTTCTCTTGATCAGTGGCTTCCAGGCATGTTTAACTGAGACACACATAAGAAAGGCTTATTATTCTGGCAGTCAGCACATAGCATTTGACTGCCACAGAAAGTCGCCCAAACAGGACTCATGGTGCCCAATGCTTACATGCTGACGATTTCTTTCCTGCGTTATCCTTTAAAAAGGCTGGGCACGGCCCACTTATGTTTACAATCCACGAATCCATTTGGGAAACACTAGGAGTGGGACTACTGGGATGTTGGAAATGTGATTCTTCAATCTAGAAAACTGCTTTCCAGAGCGTCTGCAGCAGTGAGCACTCCCGCCAGCTGTGGGGAGGCGTTCTGGGTGACAATCCTCACCCACACTCAGTGTCACAGATGTTGTGTTTTTGCCAGGCAGGTGGTACAGAGCAGAATTTCATTGTGATTTAAATTTGCGTTTTCCAGGCTGGGGGTAGTGGCTCATGCCTGTAATCCCAGTGCTTTTGGAGGCTGAGGCAGGAAGATCACTTGAGGTCAGGAGTTTGAGACCAGCCTGGGCAATATACTGGGACTCCATCTCTCCAAAAACTAAAAAAAGTAAAAAAAAAAAAAAAAAAAAAAACTAGGGCATGGTGGTTTGTGCCTGTAGTCCCAGCTACTCGGGAGGCTGAGGTGGGAAGATCCTTTGAGTTTGGAAGATCCTCCTGGGAGTCTGAAGCTACAGTGAACAATGATCATACCACTGCAATCCAGCCTGGGTTACAGAGCAAGGCCTCATCAGAGGAGGAGGAAGAGGGAAGAAGAAGAGAGAAGAAAGAAGACAGAAGGAAAGAGTAGCAGTTGTCCACATTTCCCTGCAGACTAATGTGGTGGAGCAGCTTCTGCGGTCATTCGCTGCTGGGATTTCCTCCCTGGGCTATGCCCATTTTCCTTTTGGGGCATCCACTTTCCTCTCACTGAATCACAGGAAGGGGTTCCCAGGGTGAGGAGAGAGGTCTGCCTTGGCTGAAGTAGGAGGCATGGAGAGAGCAGAGCCAGGTGGAAATGGGAAGAAGTTAGTGAAGGGTCTGGTTGGAGCTGAGGGTGTGTTGAGGAGGGCGGAGGGCCGGTGGTGCACTGGGCTGGAGATGCTCCAGGGCCCGGGCTGTGGGAACAGAGAGAGAGATATCTAGGCAGTGCTAGGGCCCTTCTGAGGCATGAGACCCCAGTCCACCTGTGGACAGCATCATTCCATGGTGATGGGGGGAAAGGGAGCAGCCCTGCGGGGTGCAGGCCAGTGGCTGGAGAGGTGGGAGGTCAGGCTTGGGGAGGGGAGGGGCAGGGAAAGACCCAACCCTCATCAAGCTCTCACCTTCCTCCTCAGCCTGTGGCTTTTCCAATGAGCAGGACCCCACCCTCAGGGACCCGGAAGCCATGGCTCGGCGGTGGCCCTGGATGGTCAGCGTGCGGGCCAACGGCACACACATCTGTGCGGGCACCATCATTGCCTCCCAGTGGGTCCTGACTGTGGCCCACTGCCTGATCCAGTGAGTCGAGACGGAGGTGGGGTGGGTGGAGGGGCATTTGGAGCTGCTGGGGCCCAGTCACCCCTCCCTGCCCAGCTGTTCCGGTGGCGGTGCGGCAGTGGCAGCTATGCGCGCTGCAGAGCCCTGCAGTCCCAGCCCCAGCCTCACCTGGCTCCAAGCAGGTGGAGGCTGAGTCCTGAAAATTCCTTCAGGGGTCCAGTCTTTCGAGTCTCCCACCCTTTGCTCCCCTCGTCTGGCCTCTCGGTCCCATGTAGCCATTCCGCAGATGGGAAATGGAAGCTCAGAAGCCATTTGTCTGGCCTCATGCCTCTTCTCCATGGGACGAAGCTCCTAGTTCTTTCATTTCACCCCCTTTGCACCCACATCCTCTTTCCTCCCTTCCCTCAATCAACCGTCTCTGACCCTTCTTTGAGCAAGGACTTGGCCTGGGCACTGGAACACAGGAGGGATGGATCATTCCTCCCAGCTTGGTGGGGGAGACAGACAGGAAGATAGATGCTCACAGGGGCGTCTGGTTGGTGTGGAGACAAAAGAATGGGTGTTCTGATGTTTTGGGGCCAGGGTGCTGGCTGTGAGAGCTGACCAGTGATGTGTGTTCCGGGCCTAAGGGCCAGCATAGAGACTCCAAGGGGTGCCCCAGGGGTGCACAGCAAGAGAGCTAGGCCATGGCCCATTCCATGGAGCTGGAAAGAGCAGAATTGCTCCCTCCAGGGCACAGCATGGGGTGAAAGAGTCCATGCTATAGGAGTCGAGTTTGGAACCAGAGAAAACAGCGTCCGCATCCCCTCCACTGCCTCCTTGCTGTGCAGCCCCGAGTGGTTCACTGGGCTTCTCTGAGCCTCGGTTTCCCCCTCCTTAAAATGAAGGGTTGTGAGGACTGGGCCACACAATGAGTGTGCAGGGCCCTGTTCACATCTGTAGTGAGGAGTAGGCTCAGGGAGCTCAAAGCGGGTGGATGGCCCGCCTGGATCTGCTGGGAGGGCAGCAGCGGGGCGGAGGGCCTAGGCTGGAGGCCGGGACGGGCGCATGGAGCTGATGGCGGCCTCCCCTCATGGCTCCCCTAGGCGTGATGTTATCTACTCAGTGAGGGTGGGGAGTCCATGGATTGACCAGATGACGAAGACCGCCTCCGACGTCCCGGTGCTCCAGGTCATCGTGCACAGCCGGTACCAGGCCCAGCGGTTCTGGTCCTGGGTGGGCAAGGCCAACAACATCGGCCTTCTCAAGCTCGGGCAGGAGCTCAAGTACAGCAAGTACGTCTGGCCCATCTGCCTGCCTGGCGGGGACTACGTGGTGAAGGACCATTCCCACTGCACTGTGACGGGCTGGGGACTTTCCAAGGCTGATGGTGAGTCAAAGCCTCCCCAGACCAGGGCGGGTGCTGTGAGAGACGATCTGGGTGCAGGCCAGGGTGCCACCGCATATGGACGTTTCTCAGGCACCTTCCCCAGGGAGCATGCTGCTCCCTGGACCTTCTGGCCAGGCTCTCACCTCTGAGGTCTCCTTCCCGTTGAGGGAACACCTCATTACCACTCCACCCTCAGGGGACCCTGATTGCCTTTGAATCCTGAGCCAGGCCAGGGCATGCCAACAGAACGTGCTTCAGGGCAGAGACGCACAGGGTACTACCTCGCAGTCCACACCCTGCCTAGGCATTGGCAGCTTGCAGTGGAGCATCTGCGGTGGGGAGCAGGCCTGTGTGTTGTCAAATGCTGCCCAGAAGGCCCTCATGGCCGGCTCGGGGCAGGCTGCAGCTGGGGCTGGGGGACACTCAGGGTCCACTCATGGTTCCCCTCCCCTCAGTGAGCCTCAGCCCTTGTCATCCCCATCAAGAACAAGGCCCAGAGAGCAGGTGTGCTCTCTCAGGCACATCCAGTGGATCCTAGGACTGTCCACTTCCTTCAGGGCGTCCCCAACTCATAAGAGAGATGCCCTTCCCTGTGGCCTCAGGGAATCCACTTACTCTCAAAACAGGCCACGGGGGCCTTGGTCCATGTGGGAGGAACTGGGGTGACTTTGTCATCCCTGCTGTAGCCTATCTGTCTCCTGTCTCCCAGGAGCTCAGGCCAGGGACAGGGACACACTAGCTGGGGAGGCGGGAGGAAGAAGCCTGGGCTCCACGGAGGGGTCTGGGAAGGCTGAGCAGGGAAGACACCTGTGGGGGAAGGGCTGCTTGGAGAGAGGAAGGTCTGGGCCCCGAGAGGCTTGGCAGGCCCTCGGGAGGGGAGTGGCAAAAGCGGAGAGGCCGAGTGGGGTGGAGGGCTGCCAAGGGCCCCAGTGGCCTGGGCTGTGCATGAAGCAAGAGCAGGCCCAGCAAGGCTGAACTGGGGACAGCCTGCTCCAGGGGCTCTGTGTCGAGGGTCCTAGACAGGTACCAGCTAGAATGAGGACAGGGCTGCGTGGCTTATGCAGAAAAGGTGGGATGTGGGGAAAAGCTGAGAGGACGAGGCGAGGCTGGCGGCCGTGGGCAGCGGTGAGTGGCCGTGCATCAATGGGGCCCTGTCCCACAGGCATGTGGCCCCAGTTCCGGACTATTCAGGAGAAGGAAGTCATCATCCTGAACAACAACGAGTGCGACAAGTTCTACCACAACTTCACCAAAATCCCTCCTGTGGTTCGGATCATCCCGTCTCAGATGATGTGTGCGGAGGACACCCGCAGGGAGCAGTTCTGCTATGTGAGTGGCCTCCCCAGGCTCGCTTGCCTTCAGCAGAGCCTGGGGAAGGGGGTCTGGGGAGGGAGAGGGGAGGGGTAGAGGTCGGCAGGGGAAGGGAAGGGGGTGGACAGGACTGGGGGAGATGGGGATGGAGGGTGTTGAGGGGAGGTCGGGAGGAAAGAGATGGGGGCTGGGAATGGGAATGGCGGTTGGAGGTGAGAGGAGTGGGGGTCCGTGGGAGATGGAGGATGGGTGTTAAGAGGAGGGGGATGAAACCCTTTGAGGAAGGTCTCCTGGGTATGGAGCACTCTTCACCCATGTTGGCACTAGGGGGCTGTCGGGGAGCTGGTGTGAGGACATCCTGCCTGTCCCTGAGCTGGGTCATGTCTGACCTCATCTGGCCTCCCTCACCTCTCCTCCCCCCAACCCTTCCCACAGGAGCTAACTGGAGAGCCCTTGGTCTGCTCCACGGAGGGCACGTGGCACCTGGTGGGACTGGTGAGTTGGGGTGCAGGCTGCCAGAAGAGCGAGGCTCCGCCCATCTACCTACATGTCTCCTCCTACCAACGTTGGATCTTGGACTCACTCCACGGGCAGACTCTGGCCCTGCCGGCCCCATCCAGGGCCCTGCTGCTGACACTCCCGCTGCCCCTCAGCCTCCTTGCTGCCCTCTGACTCTGTGTGCCCTCCCTCCCTCGTCGGCCACCCTTGCCTCTGTGCCCAGGTTGCTGCAGCTGCCCCTCTCACAGCCCTGAGAGTCAGGGTGGAGACGAGGTGCTCGATTAAACATTTCTCTTTTCCATACTTCCTTCCCTGGCTTTGGAGGCCCCTCGTTTCCTGGGCCTGCACTAGTGGGAGTCTGCAGGGGAACCAGATGAGGGTGAGGTGGGGAACTCCAGGCAGTTTACACTGAAAATTGCAGAGCCTCCAGGATCTGCCCCCATCCAGATTTGGGGTGACTCCCGCAGAAGGTGGAGGGGGTATGAAGGGGTGATATTAGGGTCAGATGATGGAGGGACCTGGAATGTCCCAGGCTGAAGCTGGGGCTGCCAGGACCCGGTTTGAGGCTGGAATGAGGGCGCAGCTGTCTGGGCTGGGAAGTGAGTGCTCTTTCTGTGATACTGTGGGAGTCAGGCTTTCCTTGATTTTGGTTGCCTTCTGGCCAGAGGCTAGAACACATCCTTTCATTGCCCCAAAGAGCCATAAAGAACTTTGACCCTCTATCTCTGTCCCCTTTAGCCTGGCCTGAGCCATCTGCCACTCACTGCTGCGTCATTCTCCACATAAATGCTCTGGGAACAGAGCATCCTGAGGGGCCATCTCAGGAGGCCGTTTTCTAGGCTTGGCTCTGAGAAGGCACTCAGCTTTATTCACAAATCTCTACAGGCTGCTTTGCCAGCAGGCTCCCCGGGCTGGGAACCCTCTGGTGTCTCCGGAGTGTTCAGGCCTAGGTTTCAGAGCCTTAGTCTGTTCTGTGCCATCTGGAAGCGCCTCTGTGCATCTGCCCTCCCCCAGGTGCTGTTTGGGCCTTTGTCTTCTGGTCAGAGATGCTTCTTTTAGGCGCCGGCAGTGGGAAATGGTAGAAGAGGAAGCTGCAGAGAAGCTGGTGCTGCTGTGGTCAGCAGGCGCAGGGTCAGCGTGCCCCTGCTGTGATCTCCTAGGGCCCTGAGACCTCCTAGCACTGCTGGGCAGAGAAGGGACCACCAGAACAGCCCAAGGTCCCCCTTGGCTTCTTAAATATGCTATGATTTCCAAGAGGGGCCCAGCCCCAGCTCTCTCTCCTGCACCCTCTAGCCCACTGGCCTTAGCTCTGTGTACTCCTGACCCAGCCCTGCAGTCCAGCCCTGAGCCCAAGCCTCAGGGCCTCATGCTGGGCCTGGCAGCAGCCTCAGCTCCATCACAATGTGTGAAATGAGGGTTGCCCACTGCCTTGAGCTTGCTGTCTGCTGGGCTGGGGGTTCTGTTTCTGGAGCCACCTCTGCTCACTTCCTTGAGCTGGATCTCCTGCCAGGCAGTCTCCTCACCATCAGGGCTCCTCCCTGGCCAGGCAGAGTCCCTCCTGCTGCCACAACTTCCCCCAGTGAACTTCTCTGCCTCCTCATGGCCAGTCTGGGTGTGATCTTACACCCTGACCCATGCACTTCAGCCACTTCCTGCTGGAAAGGGTGAGTGAAGTAACCCCTCATCCCATTACTCCTTCACACCCACTGCCATCCATGGCAGAAAGGGTGGGACAGAGGGAGGTCTGGGTGGGGACAGCAGTGTATCTGCAGAGGGACAGTGGCCCCAGACCACTTCTGCCAACAGCACCCATGTGGCTGGGGCAGGACACCTGCTAGAGTCTGGTTCCTGCTCCTGATGGGCCATGAGGATGTGGGCACGGGCCTCAGCTTCCCTCTGTGATCCACAGCCTCTGTGGTCCACGAATGAGCTCAGAGTCCAACATGCCTGGACCTGGCCACGGCTTGAGCTTGAGTGCCAGCCCCAGCGGCTGCCTCCAGGATGTCCTCATTTCTCTCCTTTCTTCTTCTTGGCCTCATTCTTCTCGTCCTGCTCTACCTTGATGGCCACTGTGTCCACACTGTCCTTCTTCTTCTTCTTCTTCTTATCCTCTGCGGGGCAGGGGAAAGAGACCATGTGATAGTGGCGAGACGAGGCCCTGGGGCCTGGCCGTCCCGAGGGGAAGAGCCCCAGAACCTCCCCCTCACTGCCTTTTCCTTCCTTCTTCCTGCTGGAGAACAGGCTCATCATTCTATCTGCCTCTCGCTGACCGATTTCTGTGCTCTGGTGTCCAGGGGCAGGGCTGGGGCCCCTCCCTGAACCTGCTGCGGTTGGAGGGTAGGAACAGAGCAGCGGGACCGAGGAACTGGCTGGCACCGCAGGGCTGGAGCCAGGGCCGACTCACCTCCCGGGATTTCTGTGAGCTCATTGAGGGGCGGCACAGTCTCCAGCTTGTCTGTGTACATCTTGGCTGCCTTTCGCTGCAAGTATCGGGCTTCAATCTCCTTCCGGGTCCGTGGCACTCGACAGTTGAAGACACAGCACAGGGTGATGACTGTAGGGAGAACAGAGAAGGCTTGGCTGGGGCTGGGCTTCCGACACCCCAGGAATGGCACCCGCCTTCCTTCAGGCCGCCCCCATGCACCCGCATGTGTCTCACCCAACAGACGCTGGCAGTAGGCTCAGCATCTTGACAAAACCCCTGGGGACCCTGTGATGACCATGGTGGCTCTCCTGAGCAGGGCCGACTTCATGGAGTTGCACAGGCCCTGGTGCTTGGAAGGGCCCCTGGCTAAATTGTGTCACCAGTCCTGGTCCTAAGGGTCTTTCTGATTCGACTGAGTCACTGCAGGGTAAGGCAGAGGGCTGCACCATGACTTAAGCCATAGCTTCCTGGGGCCATGCAGCGATTCTAGTGCAACTTAGCTCCTCCTCTCCACGCCACGGAGAGCTGGGCCAGAGCTGCCTCAGTCATGAGAGGACGTGGCTCTGCATGCCCTCCTCAGCCTCCTGGAGGACATCCCTGGGCTCTCTCTGGCTAGGGCAGGAGCCCATGAGAGGGCACAGACCCTGCCCTGGGGCGTTCACCTCAGACGGAGTTATTCCAGGAGCGGTTTTCCGGCTGAGGGCAGTTGCACCCACGCCAGTTGAGCCAGGGCATGGAGCTGGCCTGTCTAGTGATGGGCAGGGCAGGGCAGGGCTGCCAGGACCTGGCTGGACTGAGTTTATTTTTCTAAGGTCCCCACAGGCTGACCACCCTGGCCCCAGCCCTAGGGGAGGGGATGGAACTGGTTCCTATTATAAATTGGATTACCAGACATAACTTCCTGGCAGCCTCTTGGGGGCAGAAAGGCCCACAGAGGATGAGCCAGGTCTATTTTGGGGAAGATGGATCAGATCTCTGTAGCTTGGACTGTAGGACCTTCTGGGGTCATTTGATGCAACCAAGGCAGAACTCCTTCAGACAAATACTGTGGTCCCACTAGCTCTCACCCAGGCTCAGAATAAAAGAAAAAAAAAAATCAGTGAATGAGTGAATGGGATTATCTCAAAGCCTTCACTGCTGGGAACAGGACTGGACTCCTGAGGAATGAATTAGGGAGCCAGCATCATCCAGGCATATGCTTGGAGGAGGGAGCTGCACAAGGGCCCTAGCTGTAGATCTGACCGTCCAGGGGTGGACCTGAGCAGGCAGCAGGCCTGATCCAAGAAGCTGGGTCCTGGATTTCTCCAGAACTTGTGTCCATGCCTGAGACCCAAGGTTGGTCTCGACCCCAGGTCTCGATGGAAGAAAACCAGTGCAAGGTAAGATAAGGTGGGACTATCCCTTTCCCTTTCTAGGAAATGGGGTTAGAGATGGTCTGTGTGGCTGATGTCCAAGTGCTGCTTGGGGTCTGACACTGCGATTTTCTCATGTGGCCCCAGGCACCTTTGTTGTGTCTGAGGCCCGCGTGCTCTCCCTGCTGCTCCCTAGACCAGCACCCTAGGCGGCACCTGTGGCTCGTGCAGGGCAGATGACCCCGCAGCCCTGCAGTGGGCTGTTTCCCTCTGTGGACACCTGGTTGAGGCTGCAGGCACACCTGTCTGTCTGTGGGGCCTCTACTAAGATGTCTGACTGGTTCTCAGCCTCAGCTGGGAACAATCACAGCCTCTCGTTCAGATGGGGGGCGGGGTGTGCAGGGTGGATATTTTCTCTTGGGAAGGCACTTCTGGTGCCAGGAGAAGCACATGCACATCAGATGTCGTCTTCCTCAGAGCCCTTCACGTCTGGGTGGCCCACCCAGCTCTCTGGGGCACCTCATCCCTGGACAGCTTCAGCTGGGAGTAAGTGCAGCTGTCACCTCCCCACCCAGGTGCACTCAGCAGATGTCCAGTCGGGGTCATCCGAGACCCCGTGTGAGGCTGCATTTCCCCCAGCCTCTGCTCACACTATCCCCTCTGCCTAGAATGCCTTTCAGCCTCCCCTCCTGCTAAACCCCACCCACCCTCCCACTGGTCTGTAGCGCAGAGGACCCTCCTCTGTGACACCTTTGCAGGGGAGTGGGCTGCTTCTCCCTTTACCGCCTGCATCTCCCTATACTTGGCTTTTGCCTTGTAGGAACCTCTGTCAGATGCTTTGTGCCATGGCAGCCTCCCCACTCGGTCTCCGTTTCCTGTGCTTTTCTGTCCCCTTCCCCAACTCCAGACCCCTATTCTGAAGGGAGGGCTAAAGGGAGCAGGCCAAGCCCATTTCTGCTGTGACTTTGCATCAGGAAGCTCCCAGACCCCAGGAGAGGAATGAGTTTCCTGCTTTTAATTGAGGCGGGTGTGAGTCATTCCCGGAAAATGGTATTTGACACGGCAGGGATCGAAGCCTGGGAGCCACATCTGCTGGGCGTCTGGGGAGCCTCTAGTGGAGGGTGGCCTTGCTGGGGCCCCTGGGTGTGGCCTTTAAGCTGGCCAAACTGCAGGAAAAGCATCAGGAGGCCAGCCATAGGGAAAAATGACACGTCCGCGTCCCAGTCCTCTGTTCAGTGGAGTTCCCTGTAATTACCATAATTGCCGTGTGGCTACCTCCCTGGGTCCGGCAGAATACTTCAGGTCACCACCAGCCTGTCAGCCCTCCATGGGGAGTTTGTGTGGGTCAGGAGGTGCCAGAAACCATGGCGGGTCTCCTGCGGGCGCCTGGCCTACTTGTACTGCCCGGAATTGCTGCTCCGAGTCCTCTGCGGGGGGGCAGGGGGTGCTGGATTCCCACTGCAGTGTGGTGGAGAGGGCAGGAGCAGCTACTCACTGATGGACAACACGAAGAGCGAGAAGATGCCCACCACGTGCCACAGACGCATGTCCCAGAACACCACCGTCTCCTTGGTCAGCGGGGGCGGCTTGGGCTTGGGCGGGGCCGTGCTGGGCTGTGGGTCAGGAGAGAGGGGAGTGAGCCAGGCAGAGGCCAGCCAGCTGGGACCGGCTGAGAAGGGCCCAGGCCTCAGCAAGGACTCAGCCCAAGCATTTCAGAATCTCCTAGAATTGACTCTCTTAAGCAAGCACTGCCAACACCCTAGACCTTGGGAAGTTCCAGATTTAGAGCAAGAGAACTGAGCAGAGACAGGGACTTGAAGTGGGAGGGTGGGTGATGCTTGGGGAAACAGAGGCTTGGAGGAGCAAACGTGGATGGCTTGTCCCGGCCAGGTTCACGCCCTCCTGCTCCAGTCCTGGGCTCCACCCAGGCAGATGGGGTCTCAGGACCAAGGCCAGAGACAAGGCGAGGCCTCCGCTGTGCTGGCTGACGGGCTGCTCTCACATCTCCCTAGTGAGGGTGGGGTGTGGAGCTAGGAGTCAGGGCCTCATAGTTCTGCCAGCTGGCCTGGACTCCTGCCAGGTGGCCTCCTATGGTCACCTACCCTACTGGAAGTCACTAAACAGAAGATTCAGCCAGAGTGTCCACAGGACGGGCACTAGATAAATAAAAGGTCTGCAGTGTTGTGGCGACACCTGGAGGCCAAAAGGCAGAAGCGCGGCTGTAGCAAGCCTGAGTAGAGCACAGCCAGCCACTCCCTCTTTCCTGGGAGACATTACCCTGCCCTGGGGGGCTGGAGGGACAGGACACTGCCCCCTAGAGGACACAGTCCTGTCCCAGTTATGAGAGAAAATGGCCTTGTCCTGGATATCTAAGGGATATATCCCTGCCCCAGGTCTGAGAGAACAGAGCCCTGCTCCTGGGTGTCTAGGGGACATGACCCTGCCCCAGGTCTGAGGAGACATGGCCCTAGCCTTAGGTGTTAAGGGGACATGGTTCTGTCCTGAGTGTTGAGGAGACATGGTCCTGTCCTGGTTGTACAGGGGACATGGCCCTGCCCTGGATTTCTAGGGGATATGGCCCACTCTGGGTGTCTAGGAAACATCGCCCACCCTGGGTGTCTAGGGGACACAGTCCTGGCCAGGTGTGAAGACACGTGTACCCACACTGTGGAATTTGAGTAAGATCTGTCCCTGACCAGAGAAGGACATGACCCTATGTCACTTAGTGTGGCTGCGGGGCAGGGAAAAGGGTCTGTCCTCAGAGAGAACCCTGGGGCATATGAGCAAGCTGTTGTCCCCTGATTTCCAAACAATGACAGACAGGAGGAGTCCCTTCTGGTTTTCTGAGAAGAAAGGCAACCTGTAGCTCGTCCATTCAGCTCTTCTTCCCCCACGCCCATAAACATGGGTTGGACATCTATCATGAGCCAGGCACTTCTTCATCTAGTGAATGCCACCCTTCAGCATGGGTTGCAGAACTCAGAGAGGATCAGTGACCTGTCGCAGGTAACCCAGAGGATCTGTGGGCTGGGATTGGTACCTGATTCCCAGGCTTTTTTCTCCTGGCCAGGGTGAACTATTGACAAGAAGATGCCATTCCTCAGTACCGTCCCCTGGATGTATGTGTGGGGTCAGACCCAGGTATGTAAGGTTGGGGAACTTGTGTGAGGTCAGGCACAAGTGTGGTTGAAGCACATGTGGGGTGGTCAGGCACATGTCTGTGGCATTAGGGTTAGAGGCTCGGTGGTGGCAGCTGCCCTAATTCTAAGGCCCAATGTGTTGGCCCGGCTGGGTTGTATGACTGGAAGACTCAGAGGGCCATAGTAAAGTTCTCAGGTTCTAAGCCAAGGCAGCTGAGACGTCACTTCCTACACATTTTTGCCCCAGCCCTGATGTGGGTGGAGCTGGGACGGATAGGGGTCTTGGGTGGACGGCAGCAGGTAACAGCTAGTCTTCTCCTCATGGTAGGCCCTGCTGGGGTCTGATTTCTGGAGCATGGAGGCCCCCACCTCCTTCAGAGCCTCACGGGCTGATGGAGGGTGATGGTGACCCATGCAGGGCCGAGGTGGGTGGGGACACGGCCCCCAGCCCTGCCTATGTCTCTGGTGCTTCCGGGAGGGAAGAGATAGGGCCCTGCTCAGACCGCAGGCAGATGGCCTCCAAATGCAATTTCCCTCTATGAGCTAGGGGAAGATGAGTTCCTAGGGGTGGGGGAGAAGAGTCCTTGGCTCAGAACCGACTTAGACCCCGCCCCCAGCTTTCTTTCTGCACCTAAACCAGCTCAGTTTCTGTACCCAGGCCTCAGGACAGCCTGTGAGGGGCCCAAGTGCACCCCACGGGGCTCAAGCCAGCCTAGCTCCCCTTACAGGGACACTGGAGCTGATACCTGACTCTAGCCCCGCCTCCTGGTCACGCCCTCTGGGCAACAGCAGGGAGGGGCTACATCTAGGTTCAGGGCTCTGTCCCTATGTCCCCAGCAAACCCTCCAGTTCAGGGCTGTGTCCCCATATAACGACCTCCCCATGGCTCTGTCCTCCCTATCCCACACTGTCCCCAAGCCCCCACCCCACAGGGCTTCCCCAGGCACTCCTCACTGCCTCTTGCATTTCTGTTTTCCCGTTCCCTTTGGTCGGCCCCTGCCTTCACAGCCTTCCTCTCCTGCTTCTTCCTGGCCCTGGCTCCTGGGTCTTCTCCCTCTGGCCTAACCTCACAATCCAGAATCCTAGGTCTGGTCTGCCAGCTCCCTCACTGGCTCCCATTTCAGGCTCAGCAGGAGTGGGGTGCAAGGAGGCCAGGGAGGCGACAGATGGCCCCACCCTTCCCGGCTCCAGCCAGGCTCTGCGAAGCGGCCCAACCACCCAGCCATCCTCCCCACCTGCTTCTGTGCTCTCAGCAGCTCCTCCCAGCTCTCCCTCTGTGTGACCCCTTCCAGTTTACTCTCCTTCCAAACCAGAACTCATCGTGACGTGTCCCTGCACAGAAACCTTCCAAAGCTCCCTGTTACCACCTGGACTGAGTCAGACTCCCCAGTCCCTGAGCCCCACCGGCCCCTCTGGACCTAGTGCTCCACATGGCTGCTCTGCAAAGGGTCTCCTGATCCTGCTGCCCCACCCTCCAACTTGGAATGCCCTCACCTCCATCTTAAGGCTGTGTCTCCCCTCTCCATTAGACAGGGGTCCCTGGAGTATCTCTGGAGACAGA
Source organism: Cebus imitator (assembly GCF_001604975.1). Classification (NCBI taxonomy): domain Eukaryota; kingdom Metazoa; phylum Chordata; class Mammalia; order Primates; family Cebidae; genus Cebus; species Cebus imitator. Next base: position 7,490,699 of record NW_016107315.1, read on the forward strand.
GGCTGTTACCTCCAGAAGACCCTAAATTCAGGGTCGAGATCTGCTTCATCAGACTAGAGGTCCAGGACACCCCCGGCTGTGCACCTCCCTGCCATTCAGACCAAACGCTGGAGGATGGGGGCCCAGTATCCCCCATCAGTCTGGGCAGGGCTGTGTCCCCAGTCAGGCTGGGAATCCCTAAAGTCAAGGTGAGTCTCCCCCATCAGTCTGATGCTCCTGAAATCGGGGGCTGTGCCCTTCCATCCGAAGAGGGACCCTACGAGTGGGGCGAGGTCTCTCTCACAGCCTGGCAGCGCTTGGGGCAGAGCTTCGTGGCCCAGGAGCCTGGATCTCCTAGGGCAACAGGAAGGGGTAAAAGCAGCTCCCGATCAGAAAGGCGACCCCTCTCCCCCTGCCCCCTGCCTGGACTGCGACAGCCTCCCCAGTCCCTCCGCGCCGCGGCCTCACCTCCACCAGCTGCCCGGCAGCCCCCGCGAGGCACACCCCGAGCGCGGCGCCGCCCAGCGCCCAGAGGGGTCCCGCGCCCGGCCGCCCCGCCATCTTCGCGCTGCTGCGCCGCTTGCGGAGCCCACGGACGAATGGGCCGGCCGCCGGTCGCTGCCCTTGCCAACCGGCGCTCGGTAGCTGCGGGCTTTGGTCAGCGAGCATCATTTATTCATCCTGGGTGTCAGGTTCCCGCGCCGCCCGCCCCCGCCATCGCTGCAGTGGAGAGCCCGCCTCCTCCCTCCAGGGAGACCGGCCGCAGGCTCCTCAGAGCTCCTGGGCCCCAGGGTCACTGAGGTGGGGGTGGGGGGAGAGAGGACAGGCTGAGGTCAGGTCCCTAATCAACAGGTCCCCCTCCCTTCTGCAAACGGGCCTCAGTTTCTCCATCTGGGACAAGGGGAGGGGCTGGAATCTGCTGATCTAGGAGGCCCTTCCCATTCTGTCATGCTGGATTTGAAAAATATACTGGATTTGAGTTGGGGGGGGGCAGAGGGGGCAGGTTGTCATGGTGACAGGCGCTCAGGGATGTCCTGGGCTTTCTGGCCTGGCTTTCTGCCTAAAGGCGGCTCTCGTCACCCTGGACACCAGAGCTGGAGAGCAGGGGATGGTATGGTCAGAGCTGCCAGCTGGCAGTGTTATGGAAGGTTCTGGAAGAAGCCAGCATCTTCTGCCCCATAGGACAGAAGTGGGCTGCCCCTGGAAGGTCTGGAGAACCATCTTCTGACTCTGGGTACCCTCAACCTCTGTCCCAGCCTGATTGCTGACTCTGACTTCAGTCTAAGCCAGGACCCCGACCTCATGCTGAAGTTGGTCCACACTGCACTCTGGCCCTGACCCCATGCTGAGCCTGACAACCGGAGGACAGAGGGAGGTTCTGAGGAGATGTAGAGACCTGGGGGAGAGGCTGAAGACTTAGGAAGAGGAGTGGGGAGGCCTGGAGTCAGGAGACACTCCCCTCCCTTCCTCCCTCCCTCCCTTCCTTTCTTCCTTCCTTCCATTCTTATTTATCTCCTGCTGCTGAGTGTTAGGAGAAGCAGCACAGGTGTTGAGCCCCTTGCAACTCTTATCACCAGGGACACTGGTGGAGGTCTGCGCAGGCTGGGGATGGCCTGGTTCTCTCCAGCAAGGCTTGCCCTGAGAACGGGGACCCTGTGGCTCCAGAGCCCTGTGGGGTTCTGGCCTGGATGTGCATGAATGGGCAAGGACCACAGCGGGCTGCAGCAGGAAGCAGAGGGCCACCTGCAGACACCTGCCAGTGTCAGGGGCTAGAGATGACAGCCAGGCAGGAAAATGAGAGCTCTGGAGGCGGGCAGCCCAGGAGACCCATCGAGGAGACACTGAACAGTGGGCAGCAAAGTCTGGAGACTGAGTGGGGTGGGCCACCCCGTCCTCCCCAGGGATGCCCTGGCCAGGCAAAAGGAACTCTGCTAAAATCCAGATCACGTGCTGCAGCTCTCCAGCCCACACTTCCTCATGCTGCTGTCACAGGCCAGGTTTGGGAAAGCCACGCTGACCAGTTAGGGGGGTCACCCTCGGGACATGGGGTCAGGGAGGCTGGACGGGTGATTACTGAGTGAGCCTGGCAGTACTGCCCTAAGAGAAGCATTACTCCTGTTTCTGTTTCTTATCCATGGAATGGGGAGGGCAAGACTCCCGTGATTGAAGCGAGGATTATATGAATTAATGAATATGGGAATGCTGGCTCTCCTTAGTAGGGTAGGCAGCCCTCTGCTGCTTATAGGCTCCCATTCACAGCTCAGTCAGGGAAGAGCTGTTTCTGTTTTCTGTAAAGTTCATCCATCCATCAAGAAGTTGTGTTGGGAACCAGCCCAACACTGAATGTGGATGCCCCATGTCCCAGTGGTGACGAGGGAGTGAGAAAAGAAATAAGACAAAGACAAGACTAGAAGTTCACAGTGTGGGTCCAGGGTCCAGCACACACTGGCGCGGGGTGGTCTGCATTGGCATTGACTCTGGGCACCACACGCTTTTTATTGTTAACTTGCGGGCTGTGGGGAGGGGGTTGAGAAGGTTGATGTTCAGGGGAAGAGCATGTGTCTGCAGCATTCGATAGCAAATGTGGTTCTTCTAAGAAATGCTAACTAAGGACACAGAGTTTTTACCACCCATTGTCTATCAGGTGCATTTGCAAAAGAGGGACAGGGAGGGGCAAGGGACCTCACACTATGCATCAAGGGGATTTTACCTCCTGAGCATTGCGGACACAAAGCAATCAGAATTACTCCATATTCTGAGAACACAGGCAGAGTCTGTGGCATTCCGGTTATCTCTTTCCTGCAAGAGTTTCCTGTCCTGCAGGCTCCCACCTGCAAAGACCCTCTTGTGACCAGAGGTTGAATTCCTTCCCAGAGTTCTTGCATAAGCAAGCCCTCTTTACGAGACCCTCGCGCAGACCCTATGTTGGGAAGAGACATGGGACCAAGGCAGCCTTTCCTGCCCTGCAACCACACCGCAGCCTTCCGAGGTTTAAAGCGCTCTCAGATGGTCTTTATATAGGCCTCCTGTTACCGCTTGATATCTGCTTTTATTTTACTGCACCATAGTTTGGAGTTTTCTTAATTCAATATTTGATCTGTGGCACAAATCTCAGTGTATAAAACGCAAAGCAAGCTTGTAATCATTTAACTGTAAGGAACACAGGTCTGCCCCGGCCACCTTTTCCTACAAGTAGGACAAGTCCAGTGAAGAAATCTGAAAGAAAATGCAATCATGAGTGTCCCCTGATATGGCCACTGCCCCGCGTACACTCCACTTCTCTAGACCCGGGAACACAGCTGAGATCTCACTGTACACTATTTCTAGTATACTTTTGTACCCAAACTTTTTTAAAACCATCTCAAGTAATCTAGATCCTCCCTGACCCCACCACAGCCAAATACTATCACACAGGCTTCAAAGTCAACATGACTGAACTTAAGTGGCAGGGTGTCTCAAAAGTCTCAGTGCAGTTTTCAGCTTTAATAACCTCAGAAGTATAAAGCTACAAATGTATAAGAAACACCATTTGAAAGTTTCAGCTTCCTTTTTTGCCCTCTGAAGATGGTAGAAGTTGACTGAAAGAAATTTGAGTTGGCTGAGTATGGTGGCTCACGCCTGTGACCCTAACACTGGGAAGCTGAGGTGGGAGGAATGCTTGAGACCAGGAGTTTGAGACCAGCCTGAGCAATATAGTGGGGCCTCTGTCTCTTGAAAGAAAGAAAGAAAGAAAGAAAGAAAGAAAGAAAGAAAGAAAGAAAGAAAGAAGGAAACTTAGGTCATTCAAAATTCACAAAACTAAAGTAGCATAAAGAGAATTTAAACAAACTTCCAAAAAATTTTTTTGGTGAATTTGTAGCTTTATACGTCTTAACTTCTGAAGTTATTAAAGCTTAAAACTGCACTAAGGCTTCTGGGACTTGGGCATACTGACAGCTGTGAATCCTCAGATGGGCTACCTAACCTCTCTGAGCTTCAATCCCTCATCTGTCAAATCGATATAATTCAGGATCATGGGCCGGGTGCGGTGGCTGGTGCCTGTAATCCCAGTACTTTGGGAGGCCAGGGCAAGAGGATCATTTGAGCTCAGGAGTTTGAGACCAGCCTGGGCAACATAGCGAGACCCCACTTCTATTTTTTCAAATCCAGTATCATGCTCCAGCACATCACGAGCCTTTATTAAATGCTAGTCATTGTGATTATAGTCACTCTTGTTAAAGGCTATGTAATGCTACACTGTATAAAAACTCAAGACCTTGTTCAGCATTTCCTTTGCTTCCAATTCTCCAGTATTAAATACCACGTTGGGGCAAAGATCCTGAAAGTTGAAGTGGTTTTGAAAACGCTCTCAAACTGGATCTTTTCCGCTGGTCTTACACCAACACAACAGCAATCATCAACACAGAAGACTTCTGTGACCAAATATGTGGGCTTTTCCCTACACGCCAAGCAGCAGGCCCAGCTGAGTGCCTTCCAATTCAGTTCAGATAAGCTCTACCTGGAGATAGTGCAGATCCCACAGATTCAGGGCTCAGTTTCCGAGACTGCCCGCACAGCCCCAAGACAGCAGTCGCCCGTCTGGCCTCTGGAACTTGCGACCAATCAGCTTCAAATAGGATTCCTACAACGTCCTCTTTGGGTTTAATTTGCTGGAGTGGGTCACAGGACTCCGGGAAGCACTGACTTACTTTTACTGGCTTATTGTAAGGGGTATTACGAAGGATGCAGGGGAAGAGTTGCAGGGCGAGGTGTGGAGGAAGGGGTGTGGGACTTTTGTGCCCTTCTGGACGGCCACCCTCCAGGAGCCACCACGTGTTCAGCTCTTCAGAAGCCCTCTGAACCCGTCCTCTTGGGCTTTACGGAGACTTCATGACATCTGCATTCCTTTCTCCCAGAGTATAGGGCAGGACCCTCTCTGGAGAGGGCCTTAAGATCCGCAATCAGAAAGGTGTTGGAAGATTAGGTGTTGGAAGATCAGGGTCCTGGCTTGGGGCAGGAGAAAGCAGGGCAGAAGGTCAGAGAGATTCCGTTTCCTGGGGCCTGCCCTGAGGCCCAACACATTATAGCCAAAGACTGGAACGAGGGCAATGGGAGCTGTGAGCCAGGAGCCGAGGACGAAAATCAAAACCAGCACCGCATAGGTTTCCCCGCCCCCCATCTTTGAGGGACTTTACAGCTCTGAGGGCTTTTCAGAGGGGGTTATGCCCTGCCTAAGGTCACGCAGGAACTGTGGCCTCCAACTCAGCCTTCTGCCTCTAACCCAGGGCACTGCCCAGTGTCCAGTACTGTTTCTGCTTCTTAGGAGGGCCCCCACATCCCCCATGCACCCCAATCCCAGTTGGGGCCATCATGTCTGGGGTTGGGGAGCTCTGGACTCCAGGTCCCCCAGCCTTGTTTGCGGGAAGACGGTGTCCCCTCCATACATGGTGCTGTGAATGCTGGCCTGCAGAACCCTGCTTCTCCCTCCTGTACTATTTTTAGCTCCTGTGAGTTTCCTGTAGGGACCCAGTCCAGCCTCTAGGGCCTGTGGATTGGAAGCTGTGAGCAAGGCAGGGGGCACTGGCCAGGGCACCCTGTGGAAAGTTCTCTCCTAGAGTCTGAAACCACAGGGCTTAAGGGTTAGCTCTGGGGAAGCTGGGGGTAGGAAATGAGGCCCCCCAATCACAAAGCTAGGCTAGGATCCAGGGACTGAGCCTGGGGTGGGGGTGGGAGCTGAGCAGCCTAGGCCTATGCTGCAGCAGCTGGGGCCTGCTGGGAGTTGGCTATCCCTGACCTTGGCCCCAGGCTCAGCCCGGAATAGCTGTGGGGCTGGGCCAGGCCTGTGTCGGACCTGTGTGCGCTCGAGCATGTGCCTTGTGCGCAAAGGCACTGGTGCACACAGGAGTGCCTGTGGATTCTGTATGCAGCTTTGTGTGTGGCTGAGTGTGAGTCTCAAGGTCGCCAGAATCACAGGTGCCATTCACCTACGTGTGCGTTCCCTGGACCGGTGTGCCAGCCTGTGTCCCTGTGGTTGGGCACATGTGTACCCAGGACTGCCACTAGAGTTGTGCAACTTGGAGCCCTTACCAGTGGGTTCAGGGGTAGACGGGTCCACGTGGCACAGGGACCCGCTTGTTCCCCACGGTAGAATTGTATCTTCGGGCAGCGGACGTGGGAGTGCTGCCGGTGGGTGTATACACATCTGCGGTAGGCTTGGCCGGGGCCCTTGGCTGTGTTGCAGCGGACTGAGGCAGGTGGGCTCAGCAGAGGCTGTCCTTTGGGCACTACTGGAGGCCTTATCTGGCCCCAAGCCAAGAATGAGCTGGAAGAGAGGCTGGGCAGGTCTTGCCCCATTTAGCAGATAGGAAAACCAGGCTTGCAATGCGCATGAGGTCACCCAGGGAATGGGGAAGAACTGGCCTGCTGCCCAGAGCTCAGCCAGCCTTCCCATTCCCCTAGATGTGGCTGAACAGGAAGTCTGGGCTCTAGGGAGGAACAGGTGGGAGCCCTTCCCTTCCTGCTAGAGCCCAGGCAGCACTGCCTTCCCTCAGCCACACGTGCAGATGATGAAACTGAGGCCCAGAGACACCTAGCACAAGATCGGATCTGCCCTGCTACGGGCCTTGCCCCACCTGCCCCTGTTTGTCACAAGTGGTGAGGCCACATGCTTCTCCTGAGGCCATGACCACTCTCTAGCCCTTGCCTCCCTCCCAAACCCCACGGATGCCTGGTAGCCCACACCCATGTTCTAGGGGACCTATAGATCTGCTAAACCATGCTCATCCCTGAAGGATCCCCTTGAACCCACCATGCCCCTCCTCTCAGAGTCTCACATAACCCCAAGAAGGAGGTGCAGGTAAGACTATTTCACCAGCAGGGACACTAAGGCACAGAGAGGCCACACATTGCCTGCGATCACACAGCAAGAGGAAGCAGCATAAGGCCGCATACCAGTCTCTTTCCAGAATGTTCTGCTCCCTCCCATTGCCCCACAGGCACACAGGATTCCCACAGGGAAGACCTTGGAGGCCTGTTTAGAACCTGAAGCCTGAGTTCATTCCACTTGCTGGGGCAGTGGCTCTGCCAGGCTGTGTAGACTCAGGGAGATCATGTGCCCCGGCAGACAGTTCCCCAGGCCATCAGCGCTGTGAAGGCTGGTGGGGACCAAAGTCCGGAGCCTGGGGGCGAAGGACATGGAAAGGGGAAGCTTTCCCAGAGGGCCAGAGGGACACTTCACCAGAGACCTCCTTTGAGACAGCCCCCACCCACCAACACAGAAACACCTCTGGCAGGCGGGGACCAGAGGAGCAGGGCCTTTGGGAATGGAGCCCCTCAGGCAGCAGGGGGTGCAAAAAAGCAAGACTGGAAAAGGGGAGGCCAGAGCTAGGGCAGGGCCTTGGCAGTGTGGGAAGGGATGAAGAAGCAGGGAGGGGTGGCTCTGCAGGATCTCTCCAGGAGGAGAGCAATGTGGGGCAAAAGGGTGAGGTCTCTGGGGCCTGCAGTCACTCAGGCAAGGGTCCCAGGCTGGAAACCCTCCAAGCCTAACGGTGACGTGCAGCTTGGCAGATGGTAAGCTCCCACCTGGCGACAACCCAAGGGAGACAGGGAGATGAGCTTGGCAGGCTGCAGGCTCCCATTTACCTCCACTGGAGGTCCCTTCAGCCCAGCAGGATGGGGGATGCCTCTCACCTCCTCAGGACTGAGTAGGGGCTGGTGGGTCGCCCTTTCTCCTCTTCCACAGCTGCCTTGGACCCTGAACCTCCTACTCACTGGAACCTGGGTGCCATTGAGAGCAACGAGTGACTAGCCTGGTGGCCAGAGGGGGATCAGGTGGCTGGCAGGGGGCTTCTTTGTTACAGATTTGAACTAAGTTCCCTCCTGCTCCCTGGGTTCTGTCCCAGACCAGTCTTCAGCCACCCTTTTCAAGGTCTCAGGCCTTGACACAAAGCACACCCGGCCGGCTTCATGCTCTACTGGGCCATGTTGAGATTCAGGAGCGGTGGAGGGGAAGGAAGCCTCCCCAGTGTCACACAGGAGGGGCAGCCGGCTATGAACACCCAGCCCAGGGGGCCGCAGGGCACCTCAGTATACCCCTCTATCGGTTCCAAGTTCCACGAACCCACACAGCGATCGGTGTGTGCCAGCTTCTGTGACTCAGGGCAGACTGGGGAGGTCACGCGGCTGCACCCCAGGCTCGCAGAGCAGTGGAGGGCTCCCGTCTCCGCACTAAGGGAGACTGAGGGATGAGGTGTGACAGTTCAGCGCCCCCTCCCTTGGGCAGCAAGGTGGGGAGGGGGCAGCAAGGTGGCCTCGGGCGCCGGGTCCCAGGGGCCTCGGTATCCCGGGGAACCACAGAGGGAGACCTCAGGAGAGGCGTGGGGCGGCGGGACGGATTAATGCTGCGCACCACCTCCTCTGTGGCCCGTCGGTGGCCACCCTGTAACTCCAGAGCAACACCCGGAGGCGGGGCGAGGCGGGGCGGAGGGGGCGGGGCTGGCAGGGGCAGCAGCAGGGGGTGCAAGCGAGGAGCCTAGCGGGCACTCCCGGCGCAGGGCAGCCACAGCGCTCAGGTAAGGGCGCAAGGGAGGGCGCGCGTCTGCGGGCGGGTCTCTGCGCTCCACGCTCAGCCCGTCCAGGTGGGGGCTCCCGCCTCCGCACGCCCTCGGCAGCCGCAGTCCCCGCCCCGCTCCTCGGTCCCGGCGGCAGCCACCCCCGGTCGTCCGAGTCCCTCCTAAGACCCCCCTCGGCTCCCGCGGGGCTCACAGCGTCGTCCTCCCCGCCTGGCTGCCCGCCGGCTCGAGTTCGGGGCAGCGCCGGGAGCCCGACCTGAGCCGTGGTGCCAGGGCCGGGGGGAGACTGCCAGGAGGAGGTGACGCCGGCTGGTTAGGGCGGAAGGGCAGGACACCGGAATCCAGGAGGTGGCCTTTCGCATGGGAGCCGCATGGCAAATGCCTGGCGGCCGGAACAGGAGCTCGGGTCTGGGAAACTCCAGCGACTGAGTGTGTGCCTGGGCAGGGAGAGGAAGGGAAGCCGGGACGTAAGCGACAGCAGGGAGAGGTGCTCATTCCAGGACCAGAGGCTTGGAGCCACGGAGGGGAGGGGCCAAGGAAGGGTGGTGCGGGGAGAGGCGAGCATGAGACTGAGGGATCAGGTGTGACAGTTCAGCGCCCCCTCCCTAGGGCAGTGCGTCTCTCTACTGTCCCCCACTGGGCACCAGACAACGAAGGGGCTTCCAGGGCAGCCCAGGAAAAAGCCTCCACAGCAAGCAGGACTTCCCTGCCTCTGCAGACCAGGAAATACCAGAGTGAGTGTCATGATGAGGTGTGTCAGGGGCCTGAGGAGCCAGGCCTGGGAGGGGATAGGGGAGGCCTCAGTGACCCTGCCTGGGAGGGACCCAGTGTGGACAGAGGCCAGGAATGCAGAGAAGAGACCAGGTCTGGCTACTGGTTAGAGAGCCACAGGGGCAGTCACTGACGCACCTAGGCACGCTGTGACTGGCTAGTTCTGTCCTCACCCAGCCCCACCCCGTGTGAGCATCAGGACTCTCTTAGGACAGCCCTGCCAGGATCTTGCTGTGTGCCTCAGGTGAGTTGCCCAACCTCTCTGAGTCACTTAGCTCAGGAGAGCCTGCTGGGCTGGAGCCAGAGGTCTGGGTCTGAACACTGCACAAGTTCTACAGATAGTGTCTCTGGGCCCTCCCATTGGTCCCGGGCCTCAGTTTCTCCATCTGTACATTGGGCACAGCCTGCCACTAAGGAACCTTTGAACTGGAGGGAGGAAGAGGGTGAGGAAGCCATGCCCTTGACTGGAGGGGGAAGGTTAGGGGTGGGACAGGGGTTGGGACAAGGTTAGGAGTGGCCACTCCTGCAGGGCCCTCATGTTAAGGTTCAGCCCCTCTTCCTCCTGCTCTGCAAACGTGCACACTCATGCACACTCACACACACTCATGCACATTCATGCTGCCTCACCCCTGTACTTACACTCACCTCATCACTTCCAGGATGAAGCCTCAAACTCCCTAGCCTGGAAGCTGGGCCCCTCAGGGCTACCCAACCCGAATCCCAGCTTCGACCGCAGTCTTACGTCAACCCACTGCTTCCCAGCCATGCTTAACTTCTGCCCATTCCTCTGGGCGGTGGGACTCAGTTTTCCAGGGTTAGAGATCCCTTTGGGGCCACAGATGTGGAAGATCCCCCAGGCTAACAGTTGCCAACTTGAGTCTGGACCCCAATGGTCATAGGCTGCTTTGTGGGGTGGGGAGTCTAAGGACCAGCTCCCTACACCCAGAGAAGCCCCTTTCCACCTGTTTGTCCTTTTGAGGGGAGACTTAATTCGTTTGAAAAGCTGTGATCTGCTTTGACTGAATGCCGCGGCTCATGCCTGTAATCCGAGCCCTTTGGGAGGCCAAGATGGGAGGATCACTTGAGGCCAGGAGTTCGAGACCAGCCTGGTCAACATAGTGAGACCCCATGTCTAATTTAAAGAAAAGGAAAAGAAAAAAAATGCTGTGATCTGGTTGAACCCCCATTTCATAGAGGGATGGCTGAGGTACAGAGAGGAGTAGGGCTGTGGATGAGCTGAGGCCGGGCCAGAGCTGAGCAGCCAGGTGAGGTGTAGGGGGTGGTCAGAAGCTGCTCCTGGGGCAGCCGCTGAGACTGAGCAGTGGGGACAAGGGACGGGAAACCTGAGGAGAAGAGGCATCTCCAGGGCCAGAGAGCTCCTTGCCAAGGTATGGTGTCGGCTGGGGTTGGGGTGCTGGCCCCCAGAAGAGTGCAGGGGTGGTGGTGTTCAAGTCTTCCTAGCGGCGAGCTATTCACTGCAGTACCTTTTCAACTTGCACTGAACTGGTTCCCAGTCTCCATCTCCCATCCTAGCCTTACCCTTTCTCCCACCTCCCCAGCCAGCCTTGAATATCCTCGCCGCTTAGCTTAGACCCCAGCTGATGGCCAGCTGAGAGTAGAAAGGTCGTCCCCAAAGGGCCTTTCCATTCCAGCAGTGTCGGGAGACATGGGTGTGAGTTAGGTGGCCCTGGCTGGACTCCTATTCCCTTGGCTGGGCTCTCCTGGTCTGCCTGAGCTGACCTGGAGTCCCCTGTATCCTGGGGGCCTGGGGCTGCCTCAGGGGCCCACAGAGGGAGAAGATGGCTGCAGCTGGGCGTCAGGCAGCTTCCACTTCCTGCCTCTCCCTCTGCAGCCTCACGCTCCCGAAGCAGCAGTAGCAGGAAAGGTGGGGCAGGAATGCCTGGCCCGGGCCCTTGGCCAGAGCTCTGAGGGGCCCGCCCCACTCCATTCCAGAGCCAATTCCATGGGAGTTGTAGGCTCTGCCAGCGGCCTGGGATGCCCCCTGGCACCCTCGGGCAGGGTGGGGAGGGGATGGCTGAGACCCCTTCCCATGCACCCTTTTGGGTCTGTCTATGTCACCTGCTTATCATTGGCTGCCCTGATTATGGCCCCTGCTCCACTCAGGCTGTCTAACTCCAAAGCCTCAGGGTGTCAGAGACAAGGAGAGAGACAGTCTGCGGTCTTGGGCTAAAAGACCCTCTAACTCTCTGCCCTAGATATCTGATCAGGCCATTTGGGCAGATGAACTTTGCCAAGTGAGGGTACCAGGGTCTGGTGGAGGAGGGCTTTGTTGAAGTAGAGGCTGTAGCCTGGCCGTGGGGGTGGGTCTGAGCCCAGGACTCTCATCACCCCTCCCTCCAGGCAGGGCACTGCATTCCCACGTGATTCCTGCTGATTGGAACATCCCTCAGTCCAGGACAGGAAATCTCAAGGCTCAAGCCCACCTGCCCACCCCAAGGGCCTCTACCCGTCCAGCAGGCCCCGCTTCAGGGTGGTTGGTTGTGATCAGCTATCCCTCCATCCGGTTAGGGGACCATGCTCCCATCCACATAGAACTCTCTCTCACTGCCCGGCACCAACTCTTCTGCAGCTGTCATATGTTCGTCTCCCCAAATCTGACTTTGGATCCCATCGTTACCTTGCCCTGAAGTCCTCCATGACTGTCCGTGGCCGGCTGAGGCACAGAGAAGCTGTGGCCCTTCAGGGTGCTGCTGGGCGGGCTGCCCTCAGAGTCTGGGCCCTCACATCTGGGAGCCTTTGCTCTCACAGTTCTCTCCCTTGCATGCTGCGCCCTCTCTTCCTCTTCACTTCTTGCCCATCCTTTGTGGCTCCAGCAGGAGGCCTCCAGACTCCCCCATGCCCTCAAACCTCTGCTTGCTTACACAGCCTTGTGGGTGACAGGGAGTCCCGAGCCATGGCCTCGAGGACAAGAAGGCTGGACTCCTCTGATGGCATGTCCCTGTTTACAGAGACAGCAGAGTCCCTGAAAGGAGACTCAATGGAAAGGGGGCTAAGACCAGGGCACCACTAACACTACTCTGGGCACTTGGGATCCATGGTGGGTGTTTGAGCAGAGGAATGAGCAGACCAAACTGGGCTTAAAGAATATCTACCCTTTGGGGAAGAAAGGGTTGCTTCCCTTGGCAGCTCTGAGCCCTCTCTCTCCTTCAAGGACCCTTCAGCTGGGCCCAGGCAGGGAGCAGGGAGGGGGTCAGTGCCAGTCCAGGAACTCCCCTGTGAGGTGATCTGGGCTCACCGCTCAGTTCTGATGTGGCTGGTCACGGACCTTGCTTCTGGGCACTGGGCCTGAGAGGATGGGCACTGGCCTTGCTCCCCACCATGCTATTGAGCTATAACCTGTGCCCTATCTAGGAGGCCAAGTCCGGCACCCCGGCCATGTGCAGCCCTGAGGAGGCGGCCCTGCTGCGGCTGGAGGAGGTCTTCTTAGCCACCCTCGCCCGTGTCAACAGCCTTGTCCTCAAGCCCCTGCTTCTAGCTGGTGAGTCTAGGCTCTGTAGTAGGGAGGAAGGGCACCTAGGAATGATCCCAGGGACAGGAGTCCTACCTTGTTGGATTCGCTGAGCCACAGCTTTGTCAACCTCAAATAGGAGTGGCGACACTTGGTATCAGCATCTTCTGATGGAGGTGGTGCGATCTCGGTTCACTGCAACCTCTGCCTCCCAGGTTCAAGTGATTCCTGTGCCTCAGCCTTCTGAGTAGCTGGGATTACAGGCGCTTGCCACCATGCCTGGCTAATTTTCATATATTTAGTAGACACTGGGTTTTACTATGTTGGTCATGCTGGTCTCGAACTCCTGACTCCAAGTGATCCGCCCACTTTAGCCTCTCAAAGGGCTGGGATTATAGGCATGAGCCACCATGCCCGGCCCGACTACTCCCTTCTGAAAGGAAACCCGAGGGGCCAGGCCATGAATTCCATATCTGTGCACAGCCTGGTCTGGCCATCTGTAGCCCAGACCAGGCTGTGCACAGATATGGAATTCCTCCTCTCCCAGGGTGAAAGACTGGAAACTGTCCTCTGCTTGAATTTTCATCTTGTTCCCACCTAGGGCACCTGCTGGTGCCAGGAAAAGCCCTGACTGGAACACAGGACTTGTAGGTTTCACTTCCTGCTTAGGTCTCACTTGTAAGACCTTGGACAGGTGCCTCTGTGCATCTGTGAAATGGCAGAGGACTGTGTGACCCTGTGGACTCCACATTCTGGATCTGAGGAGTCCAGGACGAGGAAGCCCAGAGCCAGGGGGGAGTTTGTGTGTGCACTTAGTTCCCTAAGGTTCTCAGGGTTATCCCTGGTAAGTGAGGAGGTAGATGTATACCCCTATTTCCTCCTCGAGGGTGCTGCCCCCTGCTCCAGCCTGCCCTCCCCCTACTCAGCTCTAGGGTGCACCAGTTCTGTCCTGTAGATCCCAGGGATGCAGGACTCTGCCACAGATCCAGGGCTGGCCGGTGCTGGTGGCCCTCATGTGAACACCCAGGGCCTCTGCATGTTCCCTGGGAGGTGATGCCCACGTCCCCCACTCACAGTGTGGCTGTACTCCCTCCCCAGCCCCAGAGCCCTCAGATTCCTGGGGCAGAGAATGCCTGCAGCTCCTGCAACAGCTGCACAAGAGCTCCCAGCAGCTCTGGGAAGTGACGGAGGAAAGTCTGCACTCACTTCAGGAGAGGCTGCGTCACCCGGACTCCACCGGTCTGGAGTCCCTGCTGCTGCTGCGAGATGCTGACCGTGTCCTGCAGGCCCATGTGGAGTAAGACCCCTGGAGGGGGGGCTGGGGCTCAGCCCTAGGGTCAGAGTGCCACCTGGCATTGAGGTTCAGCTGGGGTTGGGGTTCCCAGGGGTCAGGCTTCAGGCAAAGGTTTGGTGCCTGGGGTCAGCCTCACCTGGGTTTGGGTGTTCTTACAGCAGGCTCAGACTCTCCAGACTGAGCCTTGGGGCCTCCTGGGGAAGAGAGACTGTATGTTAGCATTGTCTTGTTGGCTCAGGAGTTGAGGTCTCCAATGCCCAGAGCCAGGCCGCTGTCTGGACCCTCAGGGCTGCAGCTGCTTAGTGGGTGGGATCTGGGGACCCCAGGGAGCAGTCGCTTAGGTGTGGGGCTGGGGACTGGGTTTGCAGTGTGTCCTCTGTGCTGCCTGCAGGTATATCAAGTCTTACACAAGCTGCATGGTGGTGCAGGCCTTCCAGAAGGCAGCAAGGAGGAGAGGGTGAGCACAGGGCTGGTGCGGGCCCCTGAGGGGGGAGGAGTGCCTGGGTGAGGGTGGGGTTGGGGAAGCCCCAGCCCCGGAGCAGTGGGTGTCACAGCCCATGACTCATCCTGGAGGACTCCTGGCTCTACAAGTGTGCATTGATCCACACGGGAAGAGAAGGAGGGAAGGCCTAGTGAGGCCAAGAACAGAGTCCAGACCCCCTTTAGCTGGGCTGGCCTTGGGCCAGGGAAGGAGGGGCACCTTCAGGGTAGATGGCTGTGGTCAGTGATCCCTTCACACCCTGAGATACTGCTCCTAAACCTGTGAGGGTAACTCAGGCACTGTGTTGATCTGATAGGGTTGAGGTTTTGGGCCTGGGGCTGGCCCTGGGATCTGGGGGGATTCGCCAGGGCAGGGAGGCCACGGTGTGGGTGCAGGAATGGATGAGGGGGTGAAGGTGGTGTGTGGCCCTCTCTATGCGCAGCGAGTATTGGCGGGGCCAACGGAAGGCGCTGCGCCAGCTGCTGTCAGGCCTGAGCTCAGAGGGCTCGGTGGGCGCATCGCTGGGCCAGGCCCTCCACCAGCCACTCGCCCATCATGTGCAACAGTACGTGCTCCTCCTGCTGAGCCTCGGGGACACCACTGGGGAGGTGGGTACAAGGGGCAGTAGCTGTGGGGGGACAGGGCCCAGACTCTGAGGGCTCAGCCTGTACTCAGGAACCCGAGTTCAGGGGCGGGGGATTGAGGGAATCAGCCCTGCTGTGGGGTTTCCAGGGGACATGGGGGACGTGGTCCAGCCCTGAGGAGGGGTTCCAAAGACACAGTTCTGCCCTAGGGAATCTTAGTGGGTGACAGCACTGCCCTTCCCTTAGGTGTCTGAGGCATGTGGCCCTGTCCTGGTAGAGCCAGCAGAGACCCAGAGAGCAGGGGTGGAATCGTGTCCTGGGAGTGGGCACACGTGGCCCCAGGCTGAGCTGGGGAAGCACCTTCATATTCTACCTGCTGCCCCACCAGCAGAAGAGGAGCCATCAGGGAGAAAAGGGCAAAGTTTGGCCTAGATTCAGGCCTCCTGACCAGCGGGGGTCAGGACTAGACTATGGAGCTACCGCCAGGCGGCGGAAGATTCCAGCAAGCTCCCTGCTCACTAGCTGCCCTATCCCTCTTCAGCGTCACCCATCCTGGGAGCTGGTGGTGAACGCAATCACCGTCTTTGGGAACCTGCAATCCTTCATGAAGCAGGCATTGGACCAGGCTGCGGCCACGCAGGCTCTCTGGCACACCCTGAGAGGCCGGCCGAGGGTGAGCTGGGGGCCCGAGGGGAAGTCAGGGAGGGGTTCCACATTGGGCATGGAGCTGTTGGGGGGCTTGAGCTGCTGGCTGTATTCTCCGGGCCTCAGTTTTCCCATATGGAAGGGGAAGTGGTGCTGAACTAGGTGTCTGTCAGGTCCCTCTGTCCAGCTGTTCTTATCCGTCTGCTGAGCATGTCCTGGGCCAGGCCCTGACCTGGCCTAGAGAAGAGGCAGTCAGCAGAACCCGCCCCCTCTCCTGAGGATGTCACCGATCACACCCTCCGTTACTGCCTGCCATGGTGTGGACTGTCTCTGCAGGGAGGAGAGTCCCGTGTGCCCTGAGGGCGTGACAGGCTTGGACCTGGTGTGGAGAATTAGGAGTGTAGAGGACTGCAGAAGGGAGGCGGGGTTGCTGAGTCCCAGGAGAGGACTGACAGGGCATGGCTGGGCTGGGTCACAGGTGTGGGAGAGGACACTGAAGCTTTGAGAGAGAGACTTGCTGCCCTGCTGGGAGAGGCCAGAGATGAATCACCTGTGCATTTCTGTCCATCACTGATTTGGGGTGCACACCTGGTCCACTGGAGGAGGCCCCTGGGAGGTGTCTGGGGTACAGAGGGAGGTGGCAGGGTGGCTGGCAGCTTGCAGGACAGAGGTTCCTAAGCCTTGTACTGTCCTCTTTGCCCCACCAGGATGTCCTCTGCACCCCTGCTCACAGACTCCTGCAGGACAGCCAGGACGTGCCCGTGACGGTTTCACCCCTGCGGGCTGAGCGTGTGCTGCTTTTCGATGACGTCCTCGTTTTGCTGCAGGTTGGGGTGGGGCTGACCTGGGGTCTGGGGCCACAGTAGGGTTTTGGGTTCTGGTTGGAAGAGGAGTAGGAAAGGGACACGGTGCTGGGACTGAGCACGTGGGCTTGGAGGGATGGTCACGGACAGAAAGGCAGAGTGCTGGGGAGAGGTGGTCAGCTGGAGCTGTCCCCAGAGGAGCATGGGCTGAGGGGAAAGGCTGTCCAAGGCTGGTCCCCGCTTCAGCCCCTCCCAGCTGGTGTCCTTGGTTAAATGTCTTCACCTTAGTTTTCCCATCTGGAAAGTGGGGGTCATTGTGAGTAAATGTGTTCTATAGCAGACACCTGACAACTCTTAGTTCCCTTTGTACTCAAATGAGAGAGGAACCCCAGACAGGAAGTCATGAGTGACTGAGGAGGGCTGGATGAGAAGGCCTCTAGAGAAAAGTGCCCCACAGGAGCAGTGCCTGGGCTCTCAGCATGGTGGAAGTCGGAGGGAGCCAGGCCTGGGATTGGGAATTGTTGCTTGGCCAGTCACCAGCTGTGGTTTGTCTCCCTGGAATCATGTTGCCCTGGCGAGGTCAACTGCACTGTCTTCTCTGCCCCTTAGAAGGTTGGCCTGGAACCCCCTTGCAGACAGGGTGGATGGGGCCTGAGGTATGCTGCTGCCCAGCCTACACCGGTGTGCCCTGAAGCCTGATTTTGGGGTTGGTTCTGATTTAGTTTGAGTTCCCCTCCACTCCCGACCTCACGCTCTGTTCCGGGGACACTGATGAGCCACTGTCCCTTCCCTGTGCTAGCCCTTTCCTGCTGCTGGATCTTTGCACATGCTGTCGTGTCTGCTGGGCTGTTTCTCGTCCATGGCCTGTGGTTGGCAAGCTCCTTCTCATCGCTCAGGCCTGGGCCCCCACCTCCGCCTCCTGGTGTGGAGCAGTGATCAGCATGCCTGGGTCGGGCAGGAAGTTGCTACACAAAATTTTCCAGAGGAAGGGGCTTTTTTTCTGGCCCTCAGAGCAGGAAGGCATTCCAGGTAGAAAGAACAGCATGAGCAAAGGTTCATAGTGAGCAGAGGTTGGGGCAAGCTCAGGAAGGTGCGATTGTGGAGTGGTGAGAGCTGGGAACACAGGAGCCCGGAGTGGGCTGTGAGGCTGTGAATGTTAGGCTCAGCAGTGTCTCAGCCCCCAGGCAGCAGGAGACATAGAGGTTTCCAGCAGAGGCTGACTGCGTCCCAGCTTCATTTCCAGACCACTCTCCTGGCCACAGGGCGCTGGAGGCTGGTCGAGTTCCTGGCCAGGCCCAGGGCTGGAAAGGACATGGAGGAGCTGCCCCCAGGCGGGGGCAGGCCAGAGGGGAGAGGGGCTCGGTGCTGGATGAGCTGGGCAGAGCAGCCTCGGTAGCCACGCGGGGTTGAGCTTGGGGCAAGCCTGGGCGAAAGAGTGGGTGAGCACCTGGCCTGGGCTCTGATGACGCCTGTGTCCGTCCTCTTCTAGGGCCACAACGTCCACAGCTTTGATCTGAGGCTGGTGTGGGTGGATCCTGGGCAGGACGGGTGAGCAACGCCCTCAGCTGATGCCCCAGGCCTTCCCTTTACCCCATGATAACGTGCCCACACCCGGGGCTCTGGCTTGGGCCCCTCCACCCTCCTGGACAGAACTGGGGCCTACTCATCGCCTCCGTCTGTCTAGGTGCACATTTCACCTCCTCATGCCGGAAGAAGAGTTCTCCTTCTGTGCCAAGGACTCCCAGGGCCAGGTGCGTGTGGGTGAGCTGCGAATTTCGGGAGTGGGGTCCCAGGACCGGATAGGAAGAGGGCAGAAGTATGCAACCCTACAGGGCCCCGCAGGAGTGGCGGTGAGTGGCTGGCAGGCCTCTGGGGTCCAGGTCGGAGTAAATCCGGGTCGGGCATTAGAATGCCAAAAAGAACAGGGTGCTTTTCTTTGCAAAGACAGAATTGGGTCCTGTGTTGATCCCTGCCCTGGGGCCTTGTTTGACCAACTCTGGGCAGGCCCTGAAACTGTGGAGGAGGATCTCAGGTTGGGTGGAGGGCCTCAGAGAGCAGCAAGGAGCAGTTGAAGGGTCCCCCAGGTGACAGAACGGAGTAGGGGGTGGCACGTGGAGGGGTGGGACCTAGAGCTGTGCCAGAAGGCTTTTTGGAGGGAAAGCCTCCAGCAGCAGTGACCCACTTCCCCGGGTTCCCCTCCTACCAGGCCGTGTGGCAGTGGAAGGTGACCCGGGCCGTTTGCCAGGCCCTGCGAGGGAAGAAGGACTTCCCTGTGCTGGGGGCTGGCCTGGAGCCCCCCGAGCCTCCTGCCCACCGCTGTGCAGCATATACCTTCCGCGCGGAGGGCCGGCTCTGCCAGGCCACGTACGAGGGCGAGTGGTGCAGGGGCCGGCCCCATGGCAAGTGAGTGGCGGGAGCTCTGGGTGGCAAGGTGGGGCTCCTCAGGGGCCTGGAGGCAGATAGCAGCGCATAAACCTAATAAATAGTCTCAGCGCGTGCAGCAGAAGCGGTTACTCCCTGTGACAGTCAATTCTCAGAGTCCCTCTTAAGTCCTCTTGGACTGGGCCTGGCCCAGAGGTGGCCTGTGCCAAATAAAGTCTTGATGGTGACACTAGAGAACAAGGGGTAGCCACTGGGTGCTGGCCTTAGAGCCTGCAGGTGCCATTCCGTTCTTAGGAGGGTGGGAGGATAATTCTTGTATCTGCTGCTGGTGAAATGGTTTGCACACATTCTGTGTCCGTCTGTCCTCATAAAGGCCCTCTGTAAGTGCTTTTACCCATTTCGTAGGTACAGAAACTGAGGCCTAGTGATGGGTATGGCCTGCCCAAGGTCTCAGGGCAAGTAATAGGGTGAGCTGGCCTCAATCACAGGCCTGTGTGACCCCACAGACAGGCAAGCCTTTACAGACCATGTGGCCCAACCCCATGCCGCAGCTGGGAAAACAGACCTGGTGAGCAGAAGGGACTCACAAGACCACAGCCTCAAGCACCTCTGCTAGTTTCTAATATGTTGCCTCCTTCCAGAAAGGGCTTGAGGAGGCTTATGAACAAAAGGACAGAAAAAACACAGAAGTGGGGAGGAGGATGGTAGAAACCCCACTGACTGGCATTAAACTTGAGCTTGATGCTTAGGTCTGAGCTTCCCGTTGGTCAAGGGAAAAAGAGAACCTAGATGTCTCCAGGGCTTTCCTTATGGGATGTGGTGAGTGTGCCCCATGAGGCTGCTGGTACAGTTGGGCCAGGAGTAGAAAAGGGCTAAAGGGGCTTTCTGAGGGAGTGTTTGGAGCTCAGACGAGAGGACTAGGTGGGTGCAGAGAGTCCAGTTCAAGGGAAGAGGAAGGAAGGGCATCTGAGAAAGTTTGCGGCTGAGGTTTCTGAGGGATGGGAGGGCCTGAGGCCTGTGAACCTCCACTGTGTTCCAGGGGAACCCTGAAATGGCCGGATGGGCGGAATCACGCGGGGAATTTCTGCCAGGGCCTGGAGCACGGGTGAGGCTGGCTGGGGCTGCTGCTGCGGGCATGTGGTGGGCAGGGAGTGCTTTCCTCCCCTGCTGTGGTCACCAGCGGGCCCCTTCCTGAATTCCCAACCCTCAAGCAGGAACTTAGAGACAATCTGGTCCAGTCCCCCTCGCTGTACAAAAGGGGAACCAAGGCCCCGAATAGGGGGCCCACCTCAGCTCGAGGTCACAGAGGGAGTGGTACAGGCCAAAAGGTGCTCCAGGGTACCTGGGGACAGCCTGGAGGGAGGGGGTCCTGAGAGAGGCCCTTTGAAGAATAGGAAGGCTGAGGGCCTCAGATTCTCCCTGTTGTCCGAAGGCTCCTTGGGGGCAGGGATACTCCTGGGTGGCCTGGAGCCGGTGTGACTGGCGTCTCAGGTCAGAAGTGATCCCCCCTCCCACAACCATGCTGTCAGCTTCGGCATCTGCCTGCTGCCCCAGGCCTCGGAGGACAGGTTCGACTGTTACAAGTGTCACTGGCGAGACGGCATTATGTGTGGCTACGGCATCTGTGAGTAAGTGACCCTGGCTGAGGGATTCATGGGATGAGCCCATCCTCTGGGCTGAGCTCCATGAGGCAGGGCTGGCTATTTATGACCCTCCCCAGGTACAGCACTGACGAGGTGTACAAGGGTTACTTCCAGGAGGGCCTGCGGCACGGCTTTGGGGTCCTTGAGAGTGGCCCACAGGCCCCCCAGCCCTTCAGATACACGGGCCACTGGGAGAGGGGCCAGAAGAGTGGCTATGGCGTTGAGGAGGACAGTGACAGGTGAGTGCCCCACAGCCACACTCCCAGGACAGAGGGGCGGACAGGAGCCTCACAGACCAGATTGCCGCAGGACGCAGGATCCTGTTTGTCCCCCACTGTGTCTCTCTTAAGCCCCTCACTTTCCCTCCAGTCCCTCAGCTGCCACAGAGGCTCTGGCTGTGGGAGTCCTGGTCACCTTGATTGCAAGGTCACTCCCACCCCCCGCCCCTCCTCATGGTGTTGGAGAGGTGTTTCTGACCGCTGCTCGGTTGCATCTAAAAACTGCAGCGCTTACTGGGTCTCTGGGCCGTGTGATAAAGCCCTGGGTCCTTGGCCGGGCAATCATGGCCTCGCCTGCTTCTCTGACCTCACCCCAGCTGCCTCCTCTGCACCCCTACAGCCTTTCTGGACCACTGAATCCCCACGTATCTATCGCAAGCTCCTACCTCCATGGCTCTGCACACGCCCCTAATCCACCTGTCCTTCCTGCCATCTCCACAGAGAAACCTCCCGGATCCCCTTCCTAGGCTGCCTCCCTCCCTTCTCCACCCTCTGTTCTCCTTGGGGGTCTGATGTCTCTGGCCCTGTGTCTGTTGAGTGGATTCAGGTGATGCCCCCTGCCAGCAGAGCACCCAGGAGGTGCCTAGGAATTAGTCTGATCCAACTCCGGCCACATCCCTCTCCCTCCAGGGGTGAGCGCTACATCGGCATGTGGCAGGCTGGTCAGCGCCACGGCCCGGGGGTCATGGTCACCCAGGCAGGTGTCTGCTACCAGGGCACCTTCCAGGCGGACAAGATCGTGGTGAGTGGAGTGTGTCCTGGGCTACCCTTTCCTTGCACCCCACTCCCGCTGGGGGCCCTGAGGCTGAGCTGAGGCCTTTCAGGGAGGGATGGGAAAGGGAGCTGTGTTCCTGGGTGCTGGAGGGAGCCAGACCTGGGCAGGGACCCAGCTCTACCACCCACCACACCTAGCCCTGGCCAGTCCCTGCTCTGCCCGACCTTGGTTTCCCCATCAGCAACTCGGGTTAAGAATACTTACCGTAGGCTCAGTGAACTAGCGAGAACAGGGCGTGTACTCATGATGATGCGTTAGCTGACATTTGTAGAGCTCTAACTTGAGACCCAGCTCTGGGCTAAGCTCCCACCCTGATCTTGTGGGATCCTCCCAAGAGCCCTACAGGTTGATGTCACTGTTATCCCCAGTGCGTCCCTAGTGAATGACAAATGAGAGGCTCAGAGGGATCAGAGGACCTGCTCTGTGTCACCTTCACTAAGTGGCAGAGCTGACACTCACACTCTGGTTTGCTGAGCCTGGGAATCCCACGTTTGCCTCACCCATACGCTGCCAGGTGCTTGGGGAGTGTGGGGCTCTGGCCTGATGGCTGTTCTTGCTATTATGGTTTGTCGGTTTGTTTACGTTCTGCTTCATCCTGGAAAGGATTGAAGGAGGCCTTCGAGGAAAGAGGAGGAAAAGGCAAGAATAAGTATACAAAATAGAATCGGAACTGAGCTGAACATTAATAGTATCCCTTTTGGCTCTGAGCTTCCTAGCAGCCCATGGGGCAAGGGAGTCTTGTTAGCTCTGCGGTCCCCAGGGCCAGTGACGAGCAGGAAAGCAGGGATGGTTCAGAGAAAGCCACACATTCCTTGAGCTCTTAAGAGCTTCCTGGAGATGCCGCTGAGGTGAGGAGAAGGGCAGAGGGTATCATTTGGGAAACCCAGCGATGGGGTCCTCAGGGCTGGTGCTCAGCAGGCCAAAGGTTAGAGTCCCACTTAGGCACAGTCCTGTGGGGAGTGACGAAGCCTAGAGCCCACCTCCCCATGTGTCAGGGCACACCTCCTTTTTTTTTTGCCATCTCTCCCCCACCCCGAGTTTCTGGGCTCTTCCTAACCCACCACTTCTACCCTCCCTGGCTTCCTCTCCCCAAGGGCGCAGGCATCCTCCTCTCTGAAGACGACTCCCTGTATGAGGGCAACTTCAGCAGGGACCTGACCCTCATGGGGAAGGTGAGGACCACCGAGGCCCCACTCCTCACCCCGCCGAGGCCTTGGCTGGGGTCTGTAATCTCCCTGCTTGGACTCAGGGCTGGGGATACAGACAGATGCGGGAGCAGGTAGGGGAGGCCCTGTCCCACCTCCGTTGCAGCCAAGTGGTGGGCACAGCAACTTCTCCCTGCCACAGGGTTACAATTGATTCTGGAGTGAGGTGAGGGGGGACTGGTGGTCTTGCCTGCTGTCCAGAGGGTGCAAGTGGTCTCCTGGCTGTGTCCCCCGTGTCCTTCTAGCTCAGAATACATGTCCTCCACCAGCACCAGTGTCTTGAGCAGCTGTCCCTGGAGGCACTGGCCTTCAACCTGTGCCTCCCTGAGAGGACCCAGCAGAAGGCAATGTGTCTGGGGCCTTTAGAAATGTAGGGGCTGTTTCAGTTTTGTAATGTCTGGAGTGAAGGGGCGGAGACTGGGTTGCTATGAATGGGACAGCCCCAGGCAGCAAGGCCCCGCTTTGCCTGTCCCTGAGCTTACCCCACCCCAGCCCCTCAGTGGTGATCTCCCCACTCTTGCCTGTGTCCCTTCTCCATCTCCCTCCTCTTCCCAGCTCAGAGGCCAGCGAGCCCCTGGGACATGGTACAGCTGTTGGTAGGGGGTTATGAACCCCTCAGGGTGGGGTAGCTTGAGTGGATGGCGGGAAGCCCACTCATCAGTCCTTAGCCTCTGTGACACTGAGGGACAGGCATGTGACCTGTCACAATTGGCTGGAAGCACAGCGGGGCAGACAGATATCCCTGCTCCCTCTGCTGGCTCACAGGGCAAGGTCACCTTCCCCAATGGCTTCACCCTGGAGGGCTCGTTTGACAGTGGGGCAGGGAGAGGACTGCACACACAGGGTGTGCTGGACACGGCCGCCCTCCCACCAGACCCGAGCAGCACCGGCAAGAGGTGAGTGCCTGGTCCCCTGGCTCTGGGCCTATCTGAGAATGTGTCTGTGTTTCCACTCCAAGGACTCAGGTCTCATCAGAGGGGATGTTTTGCACCCCCCATTGGCACTCTAGAGAGTTTAGAGAGCACAGGGTGCACAACTCCAGCACAACTCCAGTCAGAGACTCTTACAATCAGGGGCTATGTGGATATGATGCTGGACACTACAAAACTGGAGAAAAATACTATTTGTAGGCTTTGCTTAGATCCTGCTTTTTTTTTTTTGTCTCAAAAATATACAATA
This sequence comes from Cebus imitator, assembly GCF_001604975.1. NCBI lineage: Eukaryota > Metazoa > Chordata > Mammalia > Primates > Cebidae > Cebus > Cebus imitator. Next base: position 7,514,736 of record NW_016107315.1, read on the forward strand.
CGTTTTACAAACTAAATGCACAGGAAAAAAATAAAAAATAAGAGGATGTGCTAACCTTAAAAGTAAGGGATAGGCAGACGGGCCCTACACCATTTACGACTGATCATTTGGCCTGGGTGAGTTTCCTGGCAGCCAAGGTAAAGAAGGAAACTTGCTAAGTTGAATCAGAGTCATTATCAAGGATTATTTGAGAGGGGGATAGACTTCTTTTCCTGTAGGGACGGTGTTTCTCCTTGCAAAACTGTTGCTCTTGCCGCCTCTGTTGAGGAAGACTTAGTATTGTACAGAGGAAGGAATCTGTGTCGGTGGCAATTCTAATGGGAAGTGGTCCCCGGCAGCATTTCAGATGTAGGGAGGGAGTACAGTTGGCTACTTGGCCTGCCGTCCCTGCATGCTGCTTCTCCCTGACAGCAGGAGTGGACAGGGAATGGACAGCAGTCCCCAGGGGCAGGCTCCAGCCCGGGTGTGGGTGTAAGCTGCAGTTATGGGGTAGCCTATGAGCAGGAGACTGGAGTGCGGGCTCCAACAGACACGTGGAGCCAGGCCCCGGCCTGTTGGCCAAGGTGGAATCAACTGTAGGAAGGAACCGGCTGTCGGGGAGGGCAGAGCGGGATGTCCTGGAGGGGAATCCCAGACTTTGGGCACTGGTCTCTCTTGGGCCACGACCCGCTCTCTGGGTTGGCCTCCAGATCTGCCCGCCTTTCTGTCTCCATCTTTCCAGGATTCCGTGTGCTTCTGTCTCTCTCTTCTCACCGCAGGGTAGATTCTGTATGTCCCTTTCTCTGCTGCTCTTTCTCCTGGAGCCATGGAGGTCAGCCACCTCTGCATGGTTCGATCCATCCACCCTTCTTGGGGCTTGATCCTGGGCCAGGCTGGTACCCCCAAGGGCCTGGGCAGAGTCCTGCCTGCCGAAGCTCCATCTCTCCCTGCCCCGTCACCCACCCTCCACCCCCATTGCAGGCAGCTGGGCGTGGGTGCCTTCCCCGTGGAAAGCCGCTGGCAGGGAGTCTACAGCCCCTTCCGGGACTTTGTGTGTGCTGGCTGCCCCGGGGACCTGCAGGAGGCCCTGCTGGGCTTCCACGTGCAGAGCTCCAGGAAGCTGCGCAAGTCTCAGGACTACCTGTGCTGCGAGAGGTGAGGCCCAGCTGTGCGCACATGCACAGGTCGGGGTGGGCTGCGGAGGAAGGCTTCCTGGGGGGAGGGGCCTGTGCCCAGGCGTGGGTGAGGGACGCTCTTTGTGGTGCCCAGGGCCCACCCCAAGGACAGTGCGGGCAGTATGGAAGACATCCTGGAGGAGCTGCTGCAGCATCGGGAGTCCAAGGCCCTGCAGCCGTACCTCAGGAAGGTGAGAGCCCTGCCGGGGTGGTCAAGGGGGTGACATTCTCACTGCCCGTGGTGGGGAATGGCTCCTAGTTTTCATAGCAGGGTGCTGACTGTAAGGGAACAGGTCTGTGGGCTCAGAGGACCTCTGTTCCCATGTATGGGATGGGAGAAGTGGTGTGAGGTGGTGTGGGCGTGCTGTGCTCCAGACCCTGGGGCTGAGTCTCTCTCGGTTCCCTGCGCACTGGCCCAGGCTCTGAGCAACTCACTGCACCCCCTGGGAAAGCTGCTCCGGACACTGATGCTGACCTTCCAGGCCACCTACGCAGGTGTCGGGGCCAACAAGCACCTGCAGGAGCTGGCCCAGGAGGAGGTGAAGCAGCACGCGCGGGAACTCTGGGCCGCCTACAGGTGAGCTCGGTGGCACCTGGGACAGCCACTGCTCTGTGACACCAGGGGAGTGGCGTTGCCCTTTCCAGGCATCTGTTCTGCCTTGCACCTGGAAGGAGTGCCAGTGTCTCTACCCCAAATCTGATTCAACAACGAACCAGAGGCTTGGTCAGTGCGCAGCTGCCGAGCACAGGGGTTGCAGGGTGGGGAGGTGAGAGCAAGGGCCAGCTGCAGTCCTCAGCTAGAGTCCACGTCCCAGCCAGGCCCTGGGCTGACTCTGACCCAGGGGCACTCTCACCCCACTGTAGGCTGAGCTTGACCCTGGACTCGGAACACATCTGCAGTCCCAAGCTGAGCTGTGACCCCATCAGACATTGCAAATAGAAGCCTTAGATGCTGTAGTTCCTTCTGCTGCTGGGGTTCCAGGATTCTCAGGCTGACATCCTGGAGCTCCAGCCTTCTAACTGCCGCGGTTTGAGAGGAGGAAGCCTGCAGGCCATGCCCACAGTTCTGAGAGGCGGCCTGCTCTTGTCTTTGCCGACTGGCGGTGGAGCTCCAGTTCTGTGGGAGGTGGCAGCCACGCCATTTCTCTCTCATTGGCTCACAGGAGTCTCCTGCGAGTTGCCTTACAGCGCAAGGGCCAGACCCTGGAGGAGGATGAAGACGCAGAGACAAGGTGACTGGCCCAGGGCTCCTTGGGGTCTGCCGAGTCCAGGGAGGCCTCATGCACCTGCCCCTGAGCCCTCCCTTGGGGAAAAAGGTGCTTCTGCGGAAGTGCTGGGCATTCATGCTATTGACCAAGCATTGCACATCATTTGTGGATTAGAATGACCCATGACCTTTGTTCTGTGAGGAACCAGGGAGGGGGCCACTGCTACAGTGCATTGAATGCATCTCTGTTCCAAATGTATGATCCCAATCTCATCTTTCCCATGCGGAGGGTGAGTAGCTCCCCGAGGCACCCTCCCTTCCCTGCACACAGATAGGGAAACTGAGGGCTGGCAGGGATGAGCCTGAGGTCAGACAGGAGTCAGGTGGGTCATTAAGTCTGTCTCCCCCAGTCCCTGGAGCAAACCTTACAATTTGTCCTTAGATTCCAGACCTGGAGATGTTCCTGATCAGAAAGGCCTTCCTGTCACTGCATTGCAGGGGGCAAGGAAAATGGGGTTAGACATTAGGGAGAACTTCCCCTAGAGTCCTAGGAAGCACAGCAAGCCAGGAGGTGGAACTGAATCAGCGTGGAATGGCTGCTGAGGGATTGGATGCAAGCTGCTCGCCCATCAGGGGCCCTGGTTTTGTTTTCAATCAAAGGGGGATCACACTCCCACCCCTCCTGCCATCTTGGCTGTCCAAGTCAAAGGAGGGAATGAGGTTATGAAGTAAATTGGGAAAATGATGTCTGAGAACAGGCTTGGAAAAGGTTTTCTGCAGAGGAGGAGGCTGGAGGTCGGGACACTGTTGTGGGACTGGGAGCTCTTTGAGAGGTGACGCCAAGTAGTGATCCCAGACCCCACCTTGCTCATCCCGACCTGTTCCGGCCTCCCCCTCAGGGACCTCCAGGTGCATGGATTGGTGCTGCCCCTCATGCTGCCCAGCTTCTACTCAGAGCTCTTCACACTCTACCTGCTGCTTCACGAGCGGGAGGACAGCTTCTACAGCCAGGGAATCGCCAGCCTGAGCCTCTTCCCCGACACCCAGCTGCTGGAGTTCCTGGCTGTGCAGAAGTAAGCCCTCCCTCCCCAGTGCCGTGTTAGCCAGGACTCTAGTGTAGCAGATGACACGAGCTCAACTCAGATTGTCTTCAGCCAAAAGGTGGGGCTGGGGTTGATTGGCTCGTGCGCCCACCAAGTTCTAAGCTTATGCATTCAGGTGTGGCCGGATCTAGGTGCTCAACGGAATGACAGAGGGAAGCACCTTCTATTTCTCTCTGTTGGTCCTTCTCAGGCTCCCCCTTGTGGTGACAAACACCATAAGCACCAACCGCTCCACGTTCATACCCTATCAGCTCCACTCCTGGAGTCCCCACAGGAGCTGGCCTTGCCTTCCCACAGCTCCCACAGAGCCCCTGAAGTCCCTCTATGGCTCTGCTTGGGTCTTGAGCCCACCCCTGAATGCCGGCCGTGATTGACCAGGCCTGCCTGAATATCCACTGCTGAGGCTGGGGCAAGGTCACCTCTGCAAGGTCACCTCTCTGGGCACTTGGGCTGAGAGGAGAGGAGAGGAGATCCCTCAGGGAACCGATGACTGTTCTGGGTACAAGTCAGGAGGTGTTGACCACACCCCAGGGCCCCCCTTCCACCCTCAGTCTCCAAAATGTCCTGTCTCCTCAGTGTCCCATCTATCCATTGATGCCACAAATGACCCCATTGTCCCCAGTGGAGGGCACGGGCACCCTCCCTGCTCCCACATCCCAGCCTCCCTTGTTGCCAGGGATGGTGCTTCCCACTCACCCTGCAAATCCCTGTTTCCTCCTCCATCTTGGTGAATGTGTCCTGCATGTGACCAGCCACCGGCCTGGAGACTTGGCTGCCAATGCTTCTCAAGCGTGCCCTGCCTCCCCCGCCGCCTCAGTGCCGCGTCCCCACCACAGCCTCCAGCTCTGCTGCGTGAGGGCTGCACCCCCGGCTCACGGCCCTGTGCCGGCTCACCAGAGCCTCCAGGACGGACTGCCGTCTCTCAGCCCTCCCTCTCTGGCGGCCACCATGACCTGGCTCGTACAAGCCCTCGCCTCCCTGGAGCTTCCAGAGTGCTGCCTTCTCCAGGAATCCTTCCATCCTCCCTGTGCCCTGGGCCGATCTCCTTCCCCTCTCCAGGACCCAGCTCTGCCGGGGGACACAGTGGCACAGGGAATTTGCCCTCTGACTTCAGACCCTGTCCCTTGTCCAGGCAAAGCCTCCTGTCTCACTTTTTCGATTTCAGGCACTTGTGGCCCCTCAAGGACCTCAGGCTGACGAGCAATCAGGTGAGAGGGAGGCCTGAGCCCCGAACCAGGGCCCCCAGAGGTCCTGCTAGCATCCAGGAGCACTCTGCCTCACGATTGCTGGGTGGAGGCTGCAGGGGAGCTGGGGAGGGGTGGGGTGGGTCGGGAGGAGACACCGTCATTCTGACTTCCCGGTGTGGTGGGGGTAACCTGTTGGCCTCTAAGCACCAGGCTCTTAAACACAGGCTCTTATCTGGCCGTGTGACTGTGTGCAAGAGGCTTGAGCACGATGCCCCAGCTCCTCGTCAGTTAAAGGGAGCCAATGCTAGAACCACCGCAACATTCTGATTTTATTTATTTATTTATTTATTTATTTATTTTTAGAGACAAAGTCTCACTTTGTTGCCCAGGTTAGAATGCAGTGGCACGATCTGGGCTCACTGCAACCTCCGCTTCCTGGGTTCAAGCGATTCTCCTGCCTCAGCCTCCTGAGTAGCTGGGATTACAGGTGCATGCCACCACACCTGGCTAATTTTTGTATTTTTGGTAGAGATGGGGTTTCTCCATGTTGGCCAGGCTGGTCTCGAGCTCCTGATTTCAGATGATCCGCCCACCTTGGCCTCCCAAAGTGCTGGGATTACAGGCGTGAGCCACCGTGCTTGGTTGGAACCCCCTCAAAGTTGTTGTGAGGGTGAAGTGGGCACATGAGGCAGCTGTTCTCAAAATGTGCCTGCCAGACTGGCATCAGGATCATTTGGAACCTGTTAGAAAAGCAGATTCTTGGACCCACCCCAGACCTACCGAGTCAGAAACCCAGGGAGTGGCTCAGGACCCTGTGTTTCAACAAGCCCCTGGGTTGCAGAGCCATCGATGTAGGCACTCAGAACTGGGCGGCACCCAGTGGCCAGTGCCTGTTACGATTATTAGCTTCTTATCCATCCGGATCCTCCCAACCTCCTGGAGACCACTCACCCCGTTTTATGGTTGCACAAACTGAGGCCCACAGTGGAGCTTTGTTTGCCCTGGCTCACTCAGCCCGCAGGATGGGGCTGCACTGAAGCTAGCAGTGGAAATGGGGAGGATGGCAAGGGACTGAAGCCTGGCCCTGGGAAAGAGGGGATGTCAGAGCTGGGGGGCCACGGCCTCATCCAGCCCACTCCCTCCACCATGCAGAGGTGCTCCCTGGTCAGGGACAAGTGCTTCCTGTCAGCCACCGAGTGCCTGCAGAAGATCATGTGAGTGTGTGCGGTAGTGGGGTGGGGGTCCAGAGGCGGAGTGTGGGGGACTCCTGGTTGGGACAGAACCAAGGGCCTTGACCTGGAGCCAGCTACCCTGCTGCAGGACCACGGTGGATCCACGGGAGAAGCTGGAGGTGCTGGAGAGGACGTACGGGGAGATTGAGGGCACCGTGTCGCGGGTGCTGGGCCGGGAGTACAAGCTGCCCATGGACGACCTGCTGCCGCTGCTCATCTACGTGGTGTCACGTGCCCGGTGAGGTGGACAGGCGGGAGCTGGGGATGCAGGGCAGGGGCAGAGGCAGGGTCCCAGCCGAACCCTGCCACGATATCTTCCGACACTTCTGAACCCCAGCGTTTATGAATGCGGCTTTTCTCAGTACAGATGGGAAGCCAAGGCCCAGGAAAGGGAGGGTCCCAGCCGGGGTACTGGGGTGCTAGAGGCAGAGTGAGGACCACACCCCAGGTGTCCAGCCATCCAGGCCAGGGGTCCTTCCCCAGCTGCCTGTCCATGACAGCCCTCTTCTCTCTGTCTCCCTCGCTCTCTTGGTGGCGCGGTGTTCTCCAGAATTCAGCACCTGGGAGCTGAGATCCACCTGATCCGTGACATGATGGACCCCATCCACACAGGAGGCCTGTATGACTTCCTGCTTACGGCCCTGGAGGTGAGGGACGCTGTGGGTGGAGGTGGGAATGCCCTCGGTCCCGGGGCAGACCCTCTCACCTCCCCAGACGCCATCTCACCATAGTGGGAGTGAGCTCAAATTCACAGCGCCTGTGTGACTCTGTGGGAAGGGTCCTCAAAGCGTCCCTGATCCTGCTCTTGTTAAAGGAGCCAGGAAGGGGTCCTGCAGTGCATCCCAGCCCTGGGGACCCTGGGGGCATGACTGCTCCACGCTGCATCCCCAAACACAGTGGGAGAGGGAGGGCCCCCTTTTTCTTGCAGACTGTGGCTGAGGGCTGAGTTGGAGACATGCCCCCTCTGGGTTGGGAGGTGGGTGCACACAGCTATTGGGCCCTAGATCCTGGGCCTGTGGTTGAGATAAGGCAGGCCAGCTGGCCCTAACCTTGCCTCTCTCCTGCCAGTCCTGTTACGAGCACATCCAGAAAGAAGACATGAGGCTGCGCCACTTACCTGGCCACTGGCACTCCAGGGAGCTCTGGTAGCTTGGCCTCTCCTGGACAGACTGCAGAGCTGAGCAGGGCACTGCCAGCCTGTCCCTCATCACCCAAGTCAAAAGGCAGGACAGGCCCTCGGAGGCAGCTCTTGGAGGAGACGAACATTTGTTTTGCACAGGAAGATGCTTCTGCCCTGCCTGGCATGAGAGTGAGGGGTGATGGACGTGGCCCAGAACCTGGTGGATTTCCCTTGGCCACTTGCCAATCTCCAATGACCCCTTAATCTGCAGCAGCTCACAGGCTGGGCGTGAGGAGCCCCTGGCTTCTCTTAGCCTGAGCGTTTCTCCCAAGTTACGGAGCCTCAGTGCTGCCATCTGTACAAAGGGAGTGAGTAGGCTATAAAGGACCTTCCACCCATCTTGCTGAATTCTAGCGTCCTTTCAGAAGGCTGACTTTAGTCTGTTGGGCTGTACTGAAATTCTCATGTCACTGTTGGTCTCTTACCTGTTTCTCCACTCCTGGTTGGAAGGCTGTGAGCTGCAGCACCTTCTACCTACCACTGTTTATCTGGCCCTTTTCCCTCAGGTGGTCTTCTGGGGGACCTGCCTCCTTCCCAGCTCTGTCCCTGGGCCAAAAGCTCCTACTCCACTTCAACCTGCTGGGTGACCTCTGGCAGGCCCTAAGCCTCACTGGGTATGCAGTCAACAGGGTAGGCCTGTAGGTCTGTGAACTGCAGGCCACGTACCCATGACGTAAATGGCGGCGCTGGAGCAAGCTGGGGTGGGGAGGGGAGGAAGCCTCACTGCCAGCAGGCTCCACATGGCCCGTGAGTCACACGCCTGTGGCATCTGTGGGCCTGCCTGACGGTGGACAGCAGGGGCACATGACGCCTGCCTGGGCCCTGACCAGTAAGCCCCTTGGATGCGAGACCCTGCTGGGGTTGGGGAGCAGGGGTAGCTTTGGGAGGGGGGGACTTTATTTAAACAGTGGTTCTAGTGTGGGACCAAGAGAGGCAGGAGCTGGGTCTTGGGGCAGCTTCATTCCTGCTGGATCTCAGTTTCTTTTCCCCACACTGAGGGGCTTGGGCCAGGTGACCTGCAGGGTCTCCCTCTGTCCTAACAGGAGATGCATGATGACAGGCAGTGTGATATGTTCTGAAAGGGTCCAAGGCAAAGCATAGGGAGAGGGTGGGTTTGTGCAGGGTGCAGCCCTGGAGAAGAGGTGGATCGCTCCTGGTCCCACTCCTGCTGAGCAGGTCAGGCTCCTGGTCCCACTCCTGCTGAGCAGGTCAGGCTCCTGGTCCCACTCCTGCTGAGCAGGTCAGGCTCCTGGGCCCACTCCTGCTGAGCAGGTCAGGCTCCTGGGCCCACTCCTGCTGAGCAGGTCAGACTCCTGGGCCCACTTCTGCTGAGGTGGATTGCTCCTGGTCCCACTCCTGCTGAGCAAGTCAGGCTCCTGGCTCTGCGCATGGCTCCCCCAATGAAGTACTGACCTCAGCCTATGAGGAGGAGCTGAGGGAGGCTCTGGAAAGCCCAGTCACACCTGAATCCCCAGTAGTAGCCTCAGGGCAGAGGGCACCTGCAGAGCCCCAGAGATGATGTGGGCAACGAGCAGAGAGAGCCCGGTGCCTCTGTTCACCGCCACCTCCTTAGGAAGGAAGAAAGCCTTTCTCTGGCTGGTTCCACTAAATGTGCCAGCCCAAATGTAGGGCACGGATTCTGGTTCTGCCAGGAGCCTGTGACACTCCCAAGAAGGGGGTGGAACTGAGGAAAAGCGAGGATGTGTAGGATGCACAGGTGGTGCTTACCAGAGACTGTGGCAGCTCACTAGGATTCTAATCCCTTGTAACTGGTGTCAGCCAGCTCTCGTCCCCAGACAATCAAGGACAGCCTAACCCTGCCCTCACATGCAGCCAGCCCCAAGTTCCGGCAATGCTGCCAGGAACCCCTCACACTTCCCTGCCTCCTTTGGGATTTGCGAACCCTTGTTGCAGTTCAGATTCCACAAGACCCTCTGCCCACCCTCTCACTGGGCCTCACCCAACCAGTGAAACTGGAGCCTCTGGCTATGCACAGTGGCTCACTTTGGGAGGCTGAGGCAGGAAGATTTCTGGAATCTGAGAGTTCAAGACCAACCTGGGCAACATAGTGAGACCCTGTCTGTACAAAAATAAAATAAAATAAAATAAAAAAGTGATTAGCTGGGTGTGGTGGTGTGTGCCTGTAGTCACAGCTCCTCAGGAGGCTGAGGTGGGAAGGTCACTGAGCCTGGAAGGTCAAGGATGCAGTGCCAAGATCGCACCACTGCACTCAATCCTGGGTGACAAAATGAGACTCTTTCTCAAAAAAAAAAAAAAAAGAAACAAATAATAAATAAATAAGTAAGCGCCTCTGGACAGAGCCTTAGGGGCTGCAGTGTTTTAAAAGAGCCCTGGAAGAGTCCAGGGGCAGCCGGGGCTGTATCAGACCTTTACAACAAAACCCACAGAACAGGCAGGCAGGAGTCCGGTAATGAGCCTGACTACTGCAGTGAGTGCTTTGTGTACGAAGACCCGCCCAGTCCATGCTCCCAGCTGCCGCAGGAGCCCCTGGCTGCCCAGAGAACACGCTGGTGCCCAGTCTCTGCATGGCAGGATTGGCCAGCAGGGACCCCAGCACCTCAGTGATCCCACTGATGTTCAGAGCAGCCTGGCAGGGCCCAGCTCGGGGCCCTCACCATTCCAGTTTCCACCTCCCTCCCCGGGATGAGGATTCTGTCTTCAGCCATGATATTGAGGAAGTGGTAAGATTCTTCCTAATCAATTCCAAATGGCATTTCACACCTGCCAGCCACACCTGCTGCCTCGTCCCGCCCTGCCCTCTAGCTCCTGCCCATCTCACTCATGCTCTTCCAGCAGAAATGCCCTCCTCCAGTCCCACTAGGTCCCACGCTGAGCCATCCTTCAGGTCTAGCTCCTATGAGGCCCCTGTTACCCTAGGAAGACGCCTCCTCTCTTCACAGCCCCTTTTCAGACCCTGGCCCTTCTCATTACTAGTAGATGAACAGTGGGTGTCTGCTTCTCATCCATCCCCCAGGCGCAGTGCATGCCACCTCGCCCGGCACCTGTGCTTCAACCCCGCAGTGTGTCCAGGATGGATGGGCCCCAGGGAAATGGAGCCCTGGCCAAACTCAGGCCAGGAGTAGACAGCAAATTGAAGCTGAAGCCTCTGGAGAAGGGGAAGAAAAGACGGACACCCTCTGTCTCGCTCCATAGTCACGCTGGACACCAGAGGCTCAGGCCTGGCCCTCCTGGGGCCACATGCCCACACCTGGTGATGCCAGTCTGGCAGGACACCTCCAGGCACTGCCCTGCTGCTTGGTGTGGAGGTCCAGCTGCAGGAATGCCACACAGTGGCCAGGCCACAGCTGGTGACCCAGATGTGGTGGTTGATGGAGAGGGTGTCCTGAAAGGGCCCAGGGCACAGTGTGGCCCCATGGAGTCCCCTGGAGGGACCGCCAACTCCTCTATGAGCAAGCCTCCTGAGGGGCCTCCTGCGTGGCAGCCCTGTTCCCTGCCTGGAGTATGGTCTGGAATGGCTGCCCCACAGTGGGAGCTGGCAGGCTTCAGAGGGACCTGAGTGCTGAAAAAGCCTCTGTTTATTCACACAACCCCCCAGGGTGCTGGAGCCAATGCATGGTCAGGGTGCTCCCCATGGGTGCCCCTTGCCTGCTGCAGTGCCAGAGAAGGCTAGAGGGATGCTGAGGCCAGAGGGCTGACCCGGGGCTGCTCAGCATCACTATGTGAGTGAAGCAGATGCTGACTGAGTAGGGCCCCAAGGAGGGCCCCAGGACCTCAGCTGTCACTCTCCCAGAGGGATGGTTGACCACTGGGGCCCAACAGCGAACAGGGGCTGCCCTCTTATGGGTGCCAGGGAAAGAATATGGTGAGGGTCTGGGTTAAAGTCAGCATGAGGGATACAGTTAGGGATTAGGGTTGAAGTCAGGGTCAGGGTCCAGGTAGATTTAGGGACTGGAGTGAGAGTGAGGGTCAAAGTCAAGCTCAGATTGGGTCAGGGCTTTTCTGATTGGCTTTGTAAAGGGTTGTACAGACATGCACTCTGGCATTTACTCTTGCTGTGGGCAAGAACCTGGGATGGGATCCAGGCTGCCAGGGTCTTGGTCTCTCTGGGACTTTGGCCAAGTCCTTTCCCTAACTGGGTCCTGTTGTCTGTAAGCAAAGGAGCTGCCCAGACACCCCTGTTCTGCCATCAGGAGCACCCCTGCTGCGAAGGGCAGGCAAGAGACACAGCTTGGGCTCTGGACGTGTTGAAGAGGGCAGCAGGTACAGCTAAGCACTTTATGGCCTTTATCTTAACTTCCTCGCAACCAAAGCCCGGGGAATCAAACCCAGGAAACCAAGGTGCTCAAGGGCAAGCAGAAGCACATGCTCTGCCCCTGATAAACAGGGGGTGAGTAACTATGGGGGACTGGACCCACACGGTCTCACGCCAGAGCCCAGGTGCCAGCTGGGTGACTGCACGGCGCTGGCACTACCAGCTGCGGACCTGGAGCCCAGGTGTTTGGCCACCTGTCCCTGTCCTCTTCCCTGGCAGAAACTGCTTCAAGACAGGCGAGTCTCTCCCAAAGTGATCTTCACATATGCCCCTGGCTGAGTATTTGGGAAGAGGTGGGGACGAGGCAGGTGTGGTCTAGTGGTCAGGGTCAGGTAGGGGATGAGAGGTCCAGCGCCCCATTAAATTCAGAGCAGCAGCTACGATCTGTGAGAAGGGCACAAGAGAGTGTTTGTTTTGTTTGTTTATTTGTTTTGGCAGTAGTGTATTAGCAATAATAAGAAGAGGCTAAGGGAAGACTCATCAGTGTCTGGGAAATCGATCATGTTTCATTGCTTTGGCGGAGGCTGTCTTGCCTCTAAAGTCAATAGTCCTCAGTTGAGGCTCTCTTGAGAGAACGGGTGTCTAGGAGTTAGACTGAGGGCAGTGGTGATGGTCTGGGACATGGTGACCTCAGCATTCTTAGAGGACAGGTGGGCCAGGTGTCCTGCACACGAGAGCCAAAAGACGCTAATGGTCTGGCCTATTTCTGCCTCCAGGAGCCTAAGGTGTTCCTTCCCCTCCAGCGGAGCTGCTCCCCTTATAGAAATCCTCACCACTCCTAACCACCCTGTCCAGCTGGAGGTGATTACTACGTACCACCATCCCAGATGTGGGATAATGATCGTGATAATTATCATTAATATCCACAACTGCCCAGCGCCCGCCCGCACAGCCAGGAGGTGAGAGTGACCGGGTAAGCTTCTCCCACCCCAACCCCTGCCTTACAGCCCATGGGTTCCAGTAGCGGGTTCCCCCCATGCAGGAACGGAGGTGGGCAGGGGAGAGTGAGAAGGGTTAATTATGTGGCAGGGTCTCTCACAGGTAGTGTGGGTCTTTTCTCATTCCCCTTCCTTACGTCATGACTAAATATTTTATTTAAATGAGTGACACTTTCCTGGAGAATTGCCACAATTAAGAGTCTACTTATCTCTTCAAGTTTGTCAGTTCATTTCATCTTTTAATGGCACTTGCTGTCTGTGGGTGGTAGGGGACATGAGCTGTCACACAGCCTCCAGGGAGCTGCCTATTGCTGGTTCTCTGGGCTGTGACTGGATGTGTTCCAGGAGCTGAGATCTGCAGCAGCGCGTTGCGGAGTGCTCAAGCAGCAGGGCGCCCACTCCCCGCGAGGGGAACTGCTGTGTCATACCCAAGAAAGGCATCTACTGTCGTCAGCACCCCGAGGTGCTCCTGGCAGGAGGGGAGGAGGTCCGCGGAGTCTGTCTGGCAGGACTGGCCAGGTCAGCATACTGGAGTGCACAGATCACTGTGTGCGCTGGAGTCACTTTGTCGTGTGACTGGAGCTGGTACACACTTGCAGGCTGGCTTGGCCCCGTGTGCTGGCCTCACTAGGCTTTGATGTGGGCCCTAGTCCTGAGCTATAGACGGATGGCCAGGCCCCGTGTGATGGGGTATCCGGGTGGCTGGATCCTTACCTGGACTATGCAGAATAGGTCAGCTTGTTGGCTTCACTGACATTCACTGCCAAGGGGTCCTGTTCCACGGGTTTTCAGAGGCCATGGGCCCTGTGCGACCTGCGGCCTAATGTTTGCTCCTACCGGGGTTGGGAGCTGACATCCAGTTGTTCCACTGTCAAGTGCCAGACCACATGGTCAGCCCACTGGCTACTGGCTGCCAGCTAGTGAGAATGTAACGAGGTGCATTTTGGAGGCGGCGGTTTCCAGGGCAAGCACCACAGCCTGCACCTGCGCCATGCGAAGACTTCTTTCTTCATACGCGGCTGTCATCAGTCTTTTCTGTTGGTGCTGTAGTTTGGCTGGTCTGCCTGTGACTCAGGCCCAGGCCTCCTCAGGGCCTGTGCTGTGGTAAAGTCCCCAAGGAGCCTGAGGTGCTGGTGCAGACCCCAGGTCTGGGGTAGCTACGCCTGGCGGGTGACTGGCCACTTTTTCATGCAGGTGGGAGATTCCACTGATGCCTGGCTTCCTCCGTTCTTGGCTGTCCCTCTGTCATTTGGTGACACATGTCTGCTGGGCGGTGTTCACTGTGTTGGCATCTTTCCTCCAGGCCCACTCTATGGGGGCTGCCTGGGAGGAACCATGCATGGGGAGCTGATCTCTCAGTGTCCACCTATACCCAGCTGCAAGCCAGCAACTGCCACTCAAGGGGGTGTGCTGGGCCGTGTCTGTCAGGTGACTGCGGTACTCAGAACACCAGGATCACCTCTGCTGACTGCCGGCATCCTGCTGCAACGGGTTCTGGGCATAATTGCCTGCCACACACACTCATAATTTTCAGGGCTCTTCAGGACGAATTGGACGGTGGGGAGGGCAGTCAGCATGGCTGCAGGATGGCTTCCTTGGGTGCCTCTTCTCTCCAGCTCCTTAGTGCTGTGGCCCCTGCTCTCTTCCATTCTCTGCTGCTTTACTGCCATCCCGTGGCTGGGCAGGCGAAGACTGGTGGGCTCCCAGATGTGCCCTTGAACCCTGGTCACGGTTCTAACTGTGGCCCTTCCCCGCTGGGAGCAGACCCTGCAGCCAGGAGCCATGGCCTCGGCTGATGCACAGAGCTGCTCGCTCCTACAGGCCCCCTGACCCAGCCTCCCCCACTATTTCATCCTGTCTATTTTTATTTTATTTATTTATTTTTTGAGATGGGGTTTCACTGTTGTTGCCTAGGCTGGAGCACAGTGGCACGATCTCAGCTCACTGAGACCTTTGCTTCCCGGATTCAAGCGATTCTCCTGCCTCAGCTTCTGGAGTAGCTGGGATTACAGGTGCCTGTCACCATGCCTGGCTAATTTTTATATTTTTAGAGACGGGGTTTCACTACGTTGGCCAGGCTGGTCTTGAACTTCTGACCTCAGGTGATCTTCCCAACTCCCAAAGTGCTGGGATTACAGGCACAAGCCACCGTGCCTGGCTTTTTTTTTTTTTTCTTTTTTTAAATCTCCCTGAGCCCAAGGACTCTCTGGACATCAGGAGGGGCAGCATTTGGGTAGCTGGTTTCAATTCTACTTCTTACTCCTCAGACTGCAAACATTCCTCAGCAGGTGGGACAGAGGGGTACCCTGTGTCACCATCCCTGGGTGACCTGGGGTCTTCCACCTCCCTTCTTTGGTCAGCCACGTGGGCCTCTTCTGTCTTCTCTGCAGAAAGGCATTGTACCCTTACTGGCCCCACGTTTGGGACCAATTTGTTAAACTGTGAAGCAATTTACAAGCAACAATGTGGTGTCTACATGACCGCAGCTGCTGGAGCTGGCGTACTTCCACGCATCCAGCCAGGGACGAGACAATGAGCCCACGTGGATTCAGACAGTTTATCATTCACAAGAACAGCAGAAGCAAGATGGGCAAGTCAGCTCTCTTCGTCCCTCGTCCCACGATCTGACTCTGACCCGGAGGGGTCGGATGACAGTGTGTGCAGAGGGTCACTCAGCCAGTTAGGAGCTGTCCCCATACTACAGCCAAGCAATTTTGTAGCCTGCAGCTGAGAAAGGCCTCGCAGTGGCTTCACCCAAGTCATAGCTTCCCTGGCTCCAGGAGGAATTGTAGGGCATTCAGCTGAGGCGCAGGTTGGACTGCCGTGGGGCCTTGCTTGTGTGGCCTGCATGGGTATGTGCAGGCTTCTCCGGGAGCAGATTAATAGCCCATTCTCCACGAGTCTCCCAACAGAGATCTGACACCCCTCCCTCGCGCACCTTCAGAGCACAGCTTCCGTTCATCCCTGGTCAGGCCCTGACTAAGAGTGCACCCTCAGTGCTGAGCACTCTGATTTGGGATTCCTCCCTCCGCGTCCCCACCTCTGTTCCATCAGCACCTCTGTCAGCCTGAAGGCAGTGTGGGTCTTGGGCACATCCACTTCTCTCCATGCCAATGCACACCCTTCTCCAGGCCCTGGTCCCCTCCCAGCTGGACGCCTCCCGCCCCAACCTCCTCCCTGGTCTTCCTGCTGCCTTCCCGCACCCATTCCAGCCAGGTGTCAACACAGCAGCCAGAGGCAGCTTCATGAAATCAGCCTCGCTCACACCCTTCCACAGCTTCTCAGTGCCTTGAATGCATCAGCCTCTTTCTCTTGACTCACAGGACCGGTCCCTGGGGTCGCCCTGGAATCCCTCTGCCAGCCCCTTATGACTCCTACCCTCTTTGCTCTCTGTGTTCTCGTCACTCCTGCCACCTGTGTTCATGTTCCTGGAGTCCCTGAGCCTCTCCCACCTCATGGCCCTGCACTGGTGTCCTCTGCCTGGCCCTCACTGTCCCCAGAGCAGGCTCGTTCTTGTCCCTCAGGTTCCAGGCTAAATAGTGCTTCCCACGAGAGGCTTCCCTGACAGCGGTTTGCCGCCTCTGCCCTCTCCCTGCCCCTGTCACTGTGCATGTTTTGTCCTCACTGACACCATCTCCTGGCTAAATCCCCACTCCTTGCTGGACAGAGTGCCTGGGGAGGGCAGGGAGAGGCCTCCTCTGTCTTGGCCACTACTTCATCCCCAGGACCTTGTACTTTGCTCTGTGCAAGGTCCATTAAGTGAATGAATGACAAGAATGAGGTTGCAGCTCCCCAGCACCTTGGACGCCCTCCCCCTCCCATCCAATCTAGTCTAATGAATGGAACAGTGGGGTAGTCAAGGCAGCTGTCACTCTTCAGTGTGGCGCTAGTTGAGGGGTTAGAGGGAAGGGTTCAGTTTAACTCCAGGACAGGCCTTGAATAATTCAGAACACTGTGTTTTTTTTGTTTTTTGTTTTTCTTTTGAGAGAGAGTCTTGCTCTGTCGCTCAGGTTGGAGTGCAATGGCGCAGTCTTGGCTCACTGCAACCTCCACCTCCTGGATTCAAGTGATTCTCCTGTCTCAGCCTCCCAAGTAATTGGGATTATAGGTGCGTGCCACCACACCTGGGTAAGTTTTGTATTTTTAGTAAAGACAGCATTTCACCATGTTGTCCAGGCTGATCTTGAACTCCTGACCTCAAGTGATCTGCCCGCTTTGGCCTCCCAAAGTGCTGGGATTATAGGCATGAGCCACTGTGCCCTGCCCAGAACACTATTGATGACAGCCTGGAGGCTGGGGAGCCATGACTCTGTCCCACAAAGACCCTGCTCCAAACGGAAACCGGTACACACATCCATATAGAGGGCAGGGAAGAGAATGAAAAGGACTCCAAACCACCCCGCAGCAAAATTTCCAAAGGGAATAAGACCCACTGGGCCCCTTGGTGCTGGGGTTGGAGAAGCGGAGGGCAACACTCATGGAGACTCAGATGGGTTTTCAGGGTGTGTGCCCCAGCACCAAGCTGAGAAGTGAGCGAGGAGGATCTGAAGCATCACCTCTCTCCTCAAGTCCTCACCTGAGGTCTGCTCAGTGGGAAATCCCTCAGCACTGCCCCACCAGCAGTTCTGGACCCAGGGATGGAGGGAGGTGCAGGCGAGGGTGGGTAGAACATGTGGCTTTTCCTGGAGGGAAGGAACAGGAGTGGGAAGTCACAGCCTGGGCAATGGGGGGCCGAGCTACAGGGCCATGTGACCTTGTGCCCCTCGGGGTTTGGCTGTGTTTCTCGGTTCCTGGGGCCCAGAGCAGGGCTGCAGCCCATGCCAGGGAGTGTGAAGACAGAGCTGACCGCAGTGCATGGGGTGCCCTGGGGTGGAGGCTGCTGGCAGCTGGGACAGGTGTGCCCTGCCCACTGTCTACTCTGGAGACAGTGACTTCTTTCCCTGCTCTGAAGGCTTGAAAGGACCTGCATGGCCGAGCTGCCCAGGGTAGCATTGAGGTATTTCCTCTGAGTTCCGAGGAGCCAGGTGCTCTCTGCACCCCCAGCTGCTGGAGCCCAGAGGGTGGCAGCCTGGAGCTGGGGCAGTGGAGCCTGATGCAGTAAGGGCTCTGGGTCTGTGTGGCCTCGTCCACACAGGACCATGAGGAAGAGGTAAAGATCATCAATAAGGGGTTATTTCCAAGGCCCGCCTTCAGAGGCAAGCTCTTCTCTCTCACACAATTGCTTTGATTGTCATGGGAAATGTGGGTGGACCCTTCTAAGGGTTGCAGAGAGCAGTGGAGGAGAGATAAAGGGGCTAACAGGCACATGGGAGACACCTTGACCTCAGGGAACCCCTGTTTCAAACAGGAGGGACCTTTTATACCCTGCTGTCATTGAGCAAAAGCAGGCCCACTATGAGAAGTGAAGGGGACATACGAGCAAGCAGGTGCACCCATGCACCTGTGCATCCTCTGAGCAGTGCTGACAAGTGGCTGCAGGAGGCCCCTGGCCTGTCTCAGGCACTAGCACAGGACCATGCATCACTAGTTCCTGCATTTCTTTCAGGTTTGGCCAAGGCATCCCCAGGGACAAGAATGGGTGACATCAGGCGAGCTGAAATCAACCTGTGCTTCCACAGTGAGTCTTGCCAGTGCCTCTGAGGAAAGGTGACCTTGGTGAAGGGAGTGGTCATTGGTTTCCTGTGTGCCCGGTCCTGCTGGAGAAAGAACCTAGAAAATGTGCCTAGTCTGTGTGGTCATGGCAGGAGGGCAGACGCACGGCTCTGGCTTGGCAGATGGCACCATGGAACTGGATCTTGAAGAATGAATTTGCTGGATGGGGGGATGGCTTGCGGGGCAGAGGGAAAGGCAGGGACAAAGGCCCAGAGGTAGACAGTCCTGGCTTTGCAGAATGCAGAGAGCTGGGAAATGAGTTGTGGGAAGATCAAGCAAACCCCACGTGAGAAAGGCTTTCAACACCTGCAGAGGCATTTCCCCATATCCCTTAACGTTCAGCCTCAGTAGTTTTCTTTCTGCTTTGGTGGTGGCTGTCAAACACATCCACCAATTCTTCCACACTTTCCCCATCAAGATGCAGAGGCCATGCCCTTAAACCACACCCTTGATGATTGCAGCAGGAGGGAGCCATGTGCCTTCTGAGGCTGCTTAGAGAAAGCCACACAGGTCCTGCTGCTTCTCCTGGGATACTTGCTCTGGGAGCCTTTAACCATCATGCGAGCAGTCTGGCAGCCCTGAGCTGCTCTGTGGGGGCACCACAAAGAGAGAGACCCAGTAGACCCAGCCTATCCAGCATTCAGCCCCTGGAGTCTTACCAGCCCAGACACTGGGCGTGTGAGTGAGGACACTTGTGTGTGACTGCAGCCTCCACGGACTGGGACCTTAGAGATGCCCCCAGGCAACAGCTGCCTGGCAGTCCAGTCAGCCCCAGATTCCAAAATAAACACTGGTTATTGTTTCAAGCCACGGTTTTGGGATGGCTTTTTAGTGCCATCCCAAAACAATGGCACTGGGTAAACAGCGCAGTACTAGGTAAACAGCGCAGTACTAGGTAAACAGCGCAGTACTAGGTAAACTGTGCAGTACTAGATAAACAGCGCAGTACTAGGTAAACAGAACAGTCCTTGCCAAATCCGCTATTCATCATTTAACTTTTAGAGTTTTTCTATACTTTTACTTAAAAAGGGGAATTTACTAAAATGGGAAACTTCATATACTTGTGTACGTGGAAATCCAGAATCACGTAAGTACCGCGTGCTTACCGATTGCGCCACTGGAGCTCTGAAATCCAGAATCAATGACCATAAGCAGAAGACAGTTCTATAAACATAGAGGAAAAAAAGGCACGTGTTTGGTTTCTACACAGATGCTGCCGTCTCTTGGGGGCTGCACCTCGGCAGAGACTGATTCCAGCTTGCACTTTTCCACTGCTTGCAGATGCAGCATTGAAATCATTCCTTGGTATCATCTGTCTTTGCGATTAATGATAGTTTAAGATGGTTCACAGCCACAATAAGTAACAGAATTTAATTTCACTAAGTTTTAAATTGCAAAGGTGAAACCACAGAAGGCCCTTTAGTGAAAGAGCAATGTCAAGCAGATGAGTCATTTTTCCACAGTAAAATAACTCCGAAATGAGTATTTATTTTTGGTTAGAGGCAGGCATGCAGAGCATTTTTTTTTTTTTTTTTTTTTTTT
>NW_016107315.1:7534758-7544914 GCF_001604975.1 Cebus imitator
AAACATTTTAAAAATTAGCTGGGCATGTGGCATGTACCTGTAGTCTACTCAGGAGGCTGAGGTGAGAGGATTACTTGAGGTTGAGGCTGCAGTGAGCCTTCTTTGTGGCACGGCACTCCAGCTGGGGCAACATAGTGAGACCCTGTGTCCACCAAAAAAAAAATAAAAAAAAAAATTCCAACATGTAGTTCTTAATCCCATTGGTTCAACTATGTACGTAATTCTTCCCTGCACTGCCTCCTGTGCAGTTCTGCTACACCCCCTTGTTCAGTTTCTCCTTCCTCCTGTCTTATACATGATGTCGTGGGTGGTTTCCTGTGGTTAGTGTGGATTCCCTCCACGAATCACAGAGCAACCTCCTAGTAACCCGCTTCTCAGTCCACTGGTTGGCACAACACGAAAGACACCTTCTGGAATGGACGCCTACCCTCCTCTCCAGCCACAATCCTGGCATTGATTAAACCTTCTAATCTATAATCTAAAACAGTGGTCTCCAACCTTTTTGACACTAGAGACCGGTTTTGTGGAACAGTTTTTCCACAGACTGGAGGCGGGTGGATGGTTTTGGGATGATTCAAGCTTGTTACATTTATTGTGCATTTTATTTCTATTATTATTACAATGTAATATATAATGAAATAATTATACAACTCTTCATAATGTAGAGTCAGTAGGAGCCCTGAGCTTGTTTTCCTGCAACTAGAGACAGTCCTATCAAAGGGTGATGGGAGACAGTGACAGATCATCAAGCATTAGGTTCTCGTAAGGAACCTGCGACCTAGATCCCTCACATGTGCACTTCACAGTGGGCTTTGCGATTCACTGGGGGATTTTGTGCTTCCCATTCTTGCACCATGTGGCTCTGAAAGTTTGAAGTTTCTGATTTTTAAATAAAGTTTGCCATTGACAGAGGATACAAGAGGGTATCATTAAATTGCAAGCTAAGGCTGCCACCAGGGAACTTTGAGCTCCTTGAGTCCAGAAACCAGTAGGTGAGAGAAGCCGCCATCTTATTAGATGTATATGACCCTGATCAGTAGGAGGAAGTTGGGTTCCTTTTACATGATGGGGACGGGGAGGAATATCTGGAAACCAAGTGATTCCCTTGGAAAGCTCCTGGTGCTTCCTTGCTCATTGTCACTGGATGGAATCATGCAATAGGACCAGCTGGGGAAAATGGCATTACGAAGGGCTCGGACCCCTCAGGAATGCAGGACTTGTTCATTTCACCAGGAAGCCACCGCTGCCAGTTGAGGTGGTAGTTAAGAGTGAAGGGAATTTGGGATGAATAGTGGAGGAGGGGGCAGATGAGAGCCAGTACACAGAGGCAGCAGGGCCTCTAGTTTATCCTGCCAACCTCCCTCTTCTGAGGTGCTACTCAGGAAGAAAGGCTCACGGCAGCTGTAGGGGAGCTGCTTCCAAACCTGCATGGAGAATCAGATCCATGTGGCCCAAGGAGTGGGCTGTGCCGGCCCTGAAAATGTGCTGCTCAGATCTACTGCTGTGTAGGGCATAGTTGAAAGCATCAGCTGCTTCTCTTCAGAGTCCACCACCATGTTCATGCCAGGGCCATGCTTCCCATGGACTACACCAGCCAACGATTGAGCAAGGCAGGCCCATTCTGGCAAGACATGGGATCCTCGGGTCAGTGGTTTTGGCTCATCAGCCTGGATGAATGTTTCTTGGAACTGCCCTGCAACTGGGGAGACTTCTTCCCCAAACCTCCTGCTTCCCTCACCCCGCCTCAGTGTCAGAGCTGCACTGTGGTCTTCCCCACCTTTTCCTGCTCCCTGCCCAATACATTTCTTGCCATGTCTTGGTATCTAGTTCTCGATGGGCCTGAGCTAACATAAAATCTCTGTCCCTCGACACTCCACCTTCTTCTTCACCTGTGGGAATTGGAGAGTTCCAATGGTGTTCCCACCTGGGAAGAAAATGCTGGAGTGACTCCTGTACTGACAGCCATGGCCTTGTTCTGCTTCTCCCAAGTAAACTCGGGGGTGGACTAATCCCATCCTGACAACCATACCAGGGCACTCATCACGGATTTTTATCTCTGTGGACTACTCTGTGTAGACAAGCAAGGCATGTTGGATAGCAGAAGGGAGTTTCTGTTGCTCTCCTCAATGGCAAATGGAAAGGCCAGAACCTGCATGTACTGTTTGTATGTCCTCCTGCATGGAGGATATGGCATTGGAAGTGTCTATCCAGGGCTTCAGGGTTATCTCTTAGGGCACAACTGAAGGGATTGTCTCCAGGGGCACAGTTTCGGAGATTACAGCACAGACAACTCAATTAGTGAGTCATAATGCTGGCCAGCGGTAATGACCTTTGGTGGTATCGGATAAGGTCCTAATGTGAACGGGATACCCAGGCTCAGGAACGTCCCAAGTTTGCTCTCTGTGCTGTGATTTAAAATAAAGGTAAGGCTGGGCGCGGTGGCTCATGCCTGTAATCCCAGCACTTTGGGAGGCTGAGGTGGATGGATCACCTGAGGTCAGGAGTTCGAGACCAGTCTGGCCAACATGATGAAAACCCTTCTCTACTAAAAATAGAAAAATTAGCCAGGTGTGGTGGCACATGCCTGTAATCCCAGCTACTTGGGAGGCTGACACAGGAGGATCACTTGAACCCAGGAGGTGGAGATTGCAGTGAACCAAGATCACGCCACTGCACTCCAGACTGGGCAACAAAGTGAGACTGCTTAAAAAAAAAAAAAGTAAAATAAAGGTAATGTTTATCGATGCTGGGTTTGAGTTAATGATGAGTCTTTCAATCTCAGTATGTGAAGCCATCCTAAATTGCTTTTTTAATTGTTGAAATCGATTCTTAGTTTATGGAATAGCTAAAATATTGACATAAATTCGTGGTAAGCATGTCAGAGAATAAGCGAGTACTGAAGAGTTAGATTCAGTGGCAAATTCATGAATTAAATGTGGTGATAATTTCTTTTTTTTTTTTTGGGGGGATGGAGTTTCACTCATGTTACCCAGGCTGGAGCGCAATGGTGCGACCTCGGCTCACCGCAACCTCCACCTCCTGGGTTCAAGCAATTCTCCTGCCTCAGCCTCCTGAGTAGCTGGGATTACAGGCACGCGCCACCATGCCCAGCTAAGTTTTTGTATTTTTAGTAGAGACGGGGTTTCACCGTGTTGACCAGGATGGTCTCGATCTCTTGACCTCGTGATCCACCCGCCTCTGCCTCCCAAAGTGCTGGGATTACAGGCTTGAGCCACCGCGCCCGGCTTGTGGTGATAATTTCACTGTTCAGTTAGAAAGGCTAACAAACCATGGACAGAGAAGACATTTTAAAAATAAAGTAGTCTGCTCACCTCCTTTGCGAATGAAAGGGATAAAAGAAAAAAAAAAATAGTAGCCTGGGCTGGGTGTGGTGGCTCACTCCAGTAAGCCCAGCATTTTGAGAGGCAGAAGAAGGAAGATCACTTGAACCCAAGGGATCAAGACTAGCCTGGGCAACAAAGCAAAACCCCATCTCTACAAAAAAATACAAAAAATTAGCCGGATGTGACAGTACTTGCTTGTAGTCCTAGTTAACTGGGAGGCTGAGGGGGCAGGATTGCTTAAGACTGGGAGGTTGAGGCTACAGTGAGCTGTGGTTGTACTGCTGCATTCCAGCCTGGGTGACAGAGTGAGACCCACTGTCAAAATAAATAAATAAATAAAATAGCCCCTTTCTTATTGAAGAAATCAAGGGGGTTTTTGAGAAACTAAATTTTAGATATTTGTACCGCATGATTTTACAGACAAATTTCAGCTAATGCTTTTTTATTTTTGAGACGGAGTCTTGCTCTCTTGCTCTGTCGCCCAGGCTGGAGTGCAACAGCATGCTCTCGGCTCACCAAAACCTCCACCTCCCAGGTTCAAGTGATCCTCCTGCCTTGGCCTCCCAAAGTGCTGGGATTACAGGTGTGAGCGACCACACCCCACAATTTCAGCTAATTCTTGTACAGTGTAAAATGCCCCAGATGGTACTGAGAGATGCACAGTATTTAATTCTGTTATTGATGATGACGGCAATTAGAGAGTAACAACAGCAATAGCAACGATGACAAGGCTTTATTAAAAGTTTCCTACGTGCCAGGAACTGAATGTAGCACTTTATGGAAACTGTCTCATTTAATTTAATCTTCACAATATCCTAACCTTAGGGACTAATATCCCCACAGGAAACATGAATTGGCTTAGGAGGGATCAAGTTTATTATCTTGTAGTCATGGAGCTAAGATCAAATGGCCTCTCTCCAGGGATTATAATCCTGGCCACTTGGGAACACTGACCATTTTATTATGAAACTAGAAAATTAATGCATGAATTAGTTTTTATTCTAATGAATAGAATGTCCTCATTTATGTAAAACTGAAACAACAACTTTCCCCATCCCCTTTAAGTTCCCTCTGTGTAGCAGTCCTTTCTCTACACTTGGATAAATCACTGGGCAAGTGACACAGATTTTTATTCAGCTTCATGTGATTAAAAATTCCTCTGTTTAAGGCCGGGTGTGGTGGTTCACACCTGTAATCCCAGCACTTTGGGAGGCCAAAGCAGGTAGATCACCTGAGGTTCAGAGCTCAAGACCATCCTGGCCAACATGGTGAGTGAGATCTGTCTTTACTAAAAATACGAAAATTACTCAGGCGTGGTGGTGCACGCCTGTAATCCCAGCTACATGGGAGGCTGAGGCAGGAGAATCGCTTGAACCGGGGAGGCAGAGGTTGCAGTGGGCTGAGATCATGCCACTGCACTCCAGCCTGGGTGACAGAGCAAAAACTCCACCTCTGGCATTGCCTCCCAGAAGCACAATCGATGCCCTAAATACATAGTAACCGAGGCACAGCAGGGTAGGGACCAGCAAGCACAGCGTTCCGCCAATCGTCCACTCTCTCTGCAAATGTCAGTGGAAACAAAACAGGATTTGAATCAGGCCCATTCCAGAAGAGGGCAGTCCTGGGAGCACAGAGCTGACATTTTTAGATATTATAGCTCTTAAGATGTCCCTGTAAGCCTTTGTTATGGACCTGGGAGGCTTGTGGCCTCCCTCCTGTTTTCCTTTTCTGCTGAAACTCCTGGGAAACCAAGGGGGCTGTTTTTTCCCTGGGTTTTGCAGCTGAGAACCTGTGTCTAGGTGAAAACACGAACTTAACATAAGTTTGAAAATCAACTCATTGTAGCTCCAAGGACCTTAATTTTCAGAAAGTTCTACGAGCAGTAATATTCAGAAATAGCCTGAGACGGCATTCTTCCTCCAATGGTACATGAAATGAGGAAACACATGAAATAAGTTGGCAACTGAGTGCTGGCAAAGCCTGCATGAGGGGTCAGGGCCAGAGACTTCTAGTCTCCAGGATCGGCAGAGAGCTCCCATCACCACCTCGTCGAGGCAAGCCCTACATTTTGGTTAAGCTGCGTCGTGCTACCGTATCCCAGGCAGTCCTGACGTGCCCTGCGGAGCCCTGCAGGGATTCCTGTCACACGTTTCAGCATCAGTCATGAGTCAAGCCTGATCAAGTGGCTGGCATTCACCATTCAGGAGATGCAGTTTTTTTGTTTTTGGTTTTTTTTGGGGGACAGAGTTTTGCTCTGTCACCCAGGATGGAGTGCAATGGCATAATCTTGGCTCACTGCAACTTTCATCTCCTGGTTCAAGCGATTTTCCTGCTCCAGCCTCCTGAGTAGCCAGAATTACAGGCACCCGCCACCATACCCAGCTAATTTTTGTATTTTTAGTAGAGACAGGGTTTCACCATGTTGGCCAGGCTGGTCTCGAACTCCTGACTTTAGGCGATCCACCTGCCTCCGCCTCCTGAAGTGCTAGGATTACAGGTGTGAGCCACCACGCCCAGCTGGAGATGGATATTGAAAAGTCCGTACACCACCACTAAGGTGAACAGGGAAATTGAGTTATTTTTCTCTAAGAGATCTTTGGCCTCTTTCCTAAGCTCATCTCAGCTCAAAATATTTGAGCCATTCCCTTGGTTTTTGAATATCTGCTTCGAGCAAAGTCTGATGCCAGACATAGAGCTGTGAACACACAAGACACGTTCAGCCTTCCAGATTATCACAGACAACAATTGAACAGAGTTTTGTCTTTTCCTAACGATGACATCGGCCATTTTTCTCTAGCTTTCTGTAACAGCTTTATCACCATTTTACCAGCCTATTATGTTTTCTAGTACTGTTTGATACCTAAACTGCTGCTACCTATCTTAGGCTTGTGTTATGGAATAGTCACTTCTAGGTACCAATTTGCGCCTTAGTCAGCCTTTCGTTGCGTAATAATCCCTGACCCGCAAATCTCAATGGCATACACAATCAACTCTTTTTCCCAACTTCAGTGTTCGAGGGTTGGTTGGGCAGCTCTGCCTCAGGCTGCGGGCCCTGGGTCTGCTGGGGCAGCTTGCTTTACACTGCAGGCTGAGTTCAGATCTGCTCTGTAACGCCACTCCCTGCAGCCAAGGATGGAGAGGGGCAGCTACCTAGAGCGTGTGCTTCCGTCACAGAGGTCAGAAGTTTCCAGAAGGGCAAGTAGAATCTCACAATGTCCCTTGAGCCCTCTGCTCAGAACTAACCAGTTATTCTTGCTCATGTTCTGTTTGCTAGAACAGGTCATGGGGCCAAGCCCGGCCTCCCGCGGAGATAGAGAGTGAGGAAGTGAATACTCATTGAACAACTGTCTAATAACATACGGGTTCAATGATCTCTAAAAACCTTTGTCAGTTTTGTTTTTAAAAATTCAAATTCTCTTACTGTGCCTTATATAATTCATAAATATTAAAATTTACTATTTTATTGCTCATATCACCGTTGTGATTTTGCAGATTTATAGTTATTGCTTCTTTACATATTGGATCATTGATTATTGTTTTATTGATCAGTACAAGCATAGTCTATTAAGTTTATTATATGATATAAAAAGGGATATATTAAAATATTTCAAATTTTTGGTGTGACTTTCTACTTGCTTTTAAATTGAAATCCATTTCATTTTTGGTATTCACAAGTTGGGATATTCAAAAATCATCATAATGTTAGATGTCTCAATATTTTTCTTTAGAGTTTCACCCTTTCATGTCATACTTAGAAAATCCATCCCTCTGTTCCCCTCTACCTTAACCTCAGCTCCTTTAAGGGGGAAGTTTTTTAGGGGTGGGGTGGAGGTCTCCCTTTTCCCAAGATGGGCCAAAGGCCACACACACCCATCCAAATATGCTGGGGAATTCAGAGGAGGGAAGGACTTCATCTTTTATGGCTTTGTTGGATGCAGGCATCCAGCTCTCCATCGTATCAGGCCCCTACGTGACTTGTACCTTAGGGTTGGTCATGAGGGACCTCTGGGTGCTTAAGGAAATACTGCCAGTGGATCATGTGGCCCTCAGACAACTGAAATTGCTCCAAAATGAGTAATTTAGTTACCCGAACTCACTATGCATGTATACTCTCAGGACATTTTCCCTTATAATGAAAGTCACCTAATTAATAGTATGAAATTTGTCCCTGGTTTTAGCTGAAGTGATCACCCCCTTGGCTGTGGAAGACATTCAGGGCAGCCTCAGCTCACTGGTTCAGGGTTATTACAGATAATGGAATCTCCCTAGACTTCCACCATGCAGGCCAACGTGGAGTCTGTGTAATCACTAGTACATGCTGCCATTCCTGGATTAAATAAGGCCTCTAGCCAAGAGGAAGAGTCAACACAGAAACTTAGGCTACATGGCTTTCTAAAGTAGGGTCTGAGAGGCTCAGCTACTTGGATCAAGGACGCTTGGAGGCATGGCTGCAGGTTGGCTTCATCCTGCTGTTTGAAGTCCTTTTCATTGTTGACTCAGTTAAATGCTGTATGAGACACACTAAATGAATCTGGTCCCAGCTTCTGTTAGTCAGATAGTCTCCTCTGGGAAAATTCACCAGAAGCCAAGACAGTATAGAAATAAGGGGTGGAGACCGGGCATGGTGGCTCATCCCAGCCCTTTGGGAGGCCGAGGTGGGCAGATTGCCTGAGGTCAGGAGTTCGAGACTAATCTGGCCAACATGATGAAACCCTATCTCTACTGAAAATACAAAAAAATTAGGCGGGCATGGTGGTGTGCACCTATAATCCCAGCTACTACTTGGGAGGCTGAGGCAGGAGAATTGCTTGAATCAGGGAGGTGGAGGTCATAGTGAGCTGAGATCATGCCTCTGCACTCCAGCCTGGGTGACAGAGCGAGCTGTGTCTCAAAAAAAAAAGAAAAGAAAAGAAAAGAAAAAAAGGGGTGGATACTGTGGGGAGGCATTTTTTCCTGGGTCTCTAGAATTTCCACATATCTTCTGAGCAGAAGCACTGGCTGCCTGTGCTCTGGGCTACCGGTCCAAGGATGTTTGTATGATAAGCAGCCTTGACAGGTATAGAATCTCAATACGGGGGAGCGGGGGAGGGCAGGTTTGCTTACAGAGTTCGAAGGTAGGGATAGTGTTTTCCACCAGGGCAAAGGTCAGGCAAGCTTACTATTCACTACTCAAAATTTGAGCTTCCTAACCTCAGGGCTCTTCACCTGTCCTCCTCATGTTTTCTGTGGGAACTGAGATTTGAGGAGCGGGTGAAGGTGCTGATACCTTGACCACTGCTATTGCTGTCAGTGCCAAGCCGTCCTGTCCCTAATCCAGGAGTCTCATGCCTCCTACTGTACCCACGAAATGACGGCAGGCTAGCGTGTTAGCTTGTAAGCAGGGTGCAATCTCAGACTTGCTAGTGCTTCATAAGTGTATTTTGAAAATAAGTCAGATGACTGCCTTTCCCATGGGTTCACCTGATACCCTAAATACCTTTTCCCCAGAAATCTCTGCTGGAAGGACCTGCAGCACGACCATTGTCTCAGGAGCCACACATCCAGAACAGTCAGGCCACATCCCTGTACGGGGTGCAGGACGCAGTGTGGAATGCAGTACCTGTCATCAGGAAACAGGGTGCCAGTTAACATATCACACCTCTGACCTGTCATTCCCAGACTCTGCCTGGATTTAGAGCCACTTCTGTGGTGGGACAGACTTTTTAACTCCTCCCGGGTCAATGACCTCATTCTTTTTTTTTTTTTTTTTTTGAGATGGAGTCTTGCTCTGCCGCCCAGCCTGGAGTGCAGTGGCGACATCTCTGCTCACTGCAACCTCTGCCTGCCAGGTTCAAGCGATTCTCCTGCCTCAGCCTCCTGAGTAGCTGGGATGACAGGTGCACACCACCACGCCCGGCTAATTTTTATGTTTTGAATAGAGATGACGTTTCACCATGTTGGCCAGGCCGGTTTTGAACTTCTGATTTCTGGTGATCCATCAGCCTCGGCCTCCCAAACTGCTGGGATTACAGGCGTGAGCCACCGCGCCCGGCCGAGGATCAGGCCCATGACCAGGTGTGGCTCAGCCACGACGTCTCCTGATAGAGTTCGTGCTTGTTTCACAGAAATTCAGATCTGGACAAACCCTCAAGTCCGCTCTCCATCTCAGAAGGGAAACTCGGAAAGAAAGGTCTGTCCTGACATCTCACAGCAAATGGAGAGCAGTCCTTATGCCCATCATTCTCCTTGGCATCGC
This sequence comes from Cebus imitator, assembly GCF_001604975.1. NCBI lineage: Eukaryota > Metazoa > Chordata > Mammalia > Primates > Cebidae > Cebus > Cebus imitator. The sequence goes on from NW_016107315.1 coordinate 7,544,338, forward strand.
GGGGTCCCGCTGACTGCGCAGCACCTGCCGCCGACCCGCTTGCGGCCACCGGGAGGCGCCGGAGGGAGGCCCAGCCAGGGCGCTTCTCACCTCCGTCTCAGGCGGCGCCTCGCTGGGTTTCAGCGCCGCGCGCACGGCCTCCCTCCGCAGGCCCGGAGCTTGGCGAGTGTACCTCTCCGTGCGGCTGCGTTTCCCACCAGGCGGCTCTGCTTCGTCCCTGCGGTGCCAGGGATTTGAGCAGCAACTTGGTGCTGAGGAGCCCTGGGTTGCCTGCGGGTCCCTGTTTGGTGTCTCAGTACCTTAGTAACCAGATCCATGCCACAGCGACTCTGCCGCCAGGCCTCTTCCCCTCCTCCTCCCTTCCTTCTCTCTTCCCCCTCTTTCTTCGTCTGCTCCCCTCCTCTTCTTCCTCTTTCTCCTCCTCCATTTCCCTCTTCCTCCTCTTCCCCCCCTCATCATCCTCCTCCCCTTCCCCCCTCCTCCTCCCCCTCCTCTTCCCTCCCTCATCCTCCTCCTTCTCTTTACCCTCCTCCTCCTCCCCGCCTCTTCCCTCGCTCATCCTCCTCCTCTTCCTCCT
>NW_016107315.1:7544944-7549765 GCF_001604975.1 Cebus imitator
TTTTTTTGCTTTTTTGTTTTTTATCTGACTGGCCCCTGGCAGAAACAGCATGATCAAGAATGATTTTTTCTAAACCCCGTGCAAGAGTCTTTCCAGAAAGCTGTATTCTCTCTCCCTCTGAGGGTGTCACTTTCCTCAGTTTTGTTCTCTGCCTTTTCTGTGTCTTTCCCTCTTCTTGCCTCAAGTTCCGTGGAGACTTGGGAGCTGTCCTCCAAGACAGCCTTCTGGGTCTGGAGCGGCCTGAATGAAGCTGCTGTTGAGAACGGGGTCATGGGACACCCACCACGAAAGCCACCGCTCCATAGAAAGCAGAACTATGTTTGTTGCGGGGAAACTGCAGGCAGAGACGCAGCAGAGCTCAGCCCGGAGTTGGGCTTGGGCTGGCACAGATGTGCTGGGTGCAGGGTGGAAAGGTTCCAGAAGCACCATGGCTGAAAAGCCCTTCTCCCCATAGGCCAAATGGAAACGTTTGGACAATTGTGAAACACTGGAAGCTTCCTGCTCAGGAAGTGGCCTTGTGAGGAGAGAAGCCTCTGAAGCTTAGCAGCTAGTCTCCCTGTGTTGTGTGTTGACCAATTCAGAAAGCTAAGCCAGCCCCCTGCTAAATGCGGGAGGGAATAAGCCTCGAGCTGTTCTATTCAGTCTGCTCAGCCCTGCTTTGAATGGAGTTATTTAGGAGCTTCTTCTAAGACTATGTGCTTGTGCTACAAGCAAACCCTCCATTCATGCACCCAACAGATAATTTTGTGTCTCGTAACATATGAGTGTCGTTCCTGTCCCCACAGCTGTTCCGCTGCCAAGGCGGTCGAGACTTCCGCCCTCATACTCAGCCTCTGAGATGCCCAAGGGGGTCCCAGGTCTTCCTGGCCTCACAGGAACTGTGACTGTACAGTTGCAAACTTCCCGTCACAGCTGCTCCCATTGCGTCTCTCAGGTTCTCTCCAAGCTGGCTTCCATACCCACTAGGTGGTGACCCTTCCATAGTTTAGAGAAGAGGAAGTGGTGTCTGCTCATCTGTGGGGAGCCAAGGTTTCCAAGGACCAGCAACTAGTATTCAGAGCTCTGGGAGGTCACCGAGCCAGCAGTGCAGAGCAGCCTGAGAGCAATGTGTCAAGGCCTGAGTCATCCTCCAAGGCTATTCTGAGACTGTGAACAAACCAATCCTATGTTATGCATCTACCAGGTTCCACAGAAACATGCTTTCCTAGAACAGAGCCACTGGAACTTTAAAAATGGCGAGTTTCATCCGTATCAGTGAGTATGAAACTTTCACTTTATGCATCAGTCCTAATCAAGTAATTTCATTCTATTTGTATTTGTGTGCTTTACAGAAAAGCACCTAAAACATTTGTAACCAAAACATACCAATCAATAAAAATCTGTTCAATACAGATTCGGGCATTGGGGCAGATACGGAGCTCTGAGAAGTCAGCGATGCTGGGGTGTTTCAAAAAGCAGGATACCCTTTTTAATACTCAGAGCAAGAATGGCCATAAACTGTTTCACCTGTCAGCATACCTATAATAAAATCTTTCCCAAGAAAACCGGCTTTCCAAATCCAAAACCTCTTCTGTTCACTACCTCCTTGGTCATGGGTTTGTCACTGTCTCTGAGGCTGACTCTGATGGATTCATATATTTGCCTTGGATAGTGGCATGGAAGCAGCCGAGATTTCTACCAGGTCTCTATCCTCCATCTAGAAGGTCAGTCAGGCCCTGAGATACCCACTTCTGTACTATCTAGGCAGTGCCCTGAGGACGTAGTGTTCTAGAGTTCTGGGCAGTGACCTGGGAATAGAATTTTCCTCCATGCTCCTTGGCCCATCCCTATTTGCATGTCTCCAGGGCCCTCTCACTCATCATGCTTCTGACTTGCCTCTATTCTCTCATCATAATTTTCCTTCACATTTCCTCCCTTTTCACAGCCTCCAAGAACCTCTGCCACTTCTAACCCCATGACACCCTCCTCCCTCCGCACCCCATCCCTCAGGGAGCTGTGCACTTCCCTCCAAGATGGTCCTCCTCCTTGTCTACCCCTTACCTTCCTGATCCCTCCCTCCAGGGCACCAAGGGCTCTCCAGAGCCATCTGCAGGAGCTGGTGGCTGGCTTCCCACCTGTGTCCTCTCGCCTCCTGTAGCTGGGCAATGCTCCAGCAATCTCCTTGCTAATACCCTTCAGGGGCTCCCTGTGCCTCAAATCCATCAGCCAGTAAGGCCCTGCGTGCTGCGCCGTCTCCACACTCCCACTGTAACTTTGCTGAATGTATTTCCTTAAGGTACCCAGGACCTGCCAGCCCTGTATTCTCACTGCTCCTGGATCATGTGTATATGATCTTCCCTAGGCCAGAGTGTGTCCCCACAGGGCGTGGGCACCATGGCCTGCTGTGTCTCCCAGCAGCTTCTTCCCTAGACTGCAGCTTCCAGAGCTAGCATCTCTGTTTTTTTCTGCCGGATTCCAGTTGTCTAGCACAGTGTCTGGCTTGTGGTGAAGGGGTAAATGCACAAGGAATCTTCACCCATATTTCCCACCTCACTCTACTGCATTTCGATCCCAATGATAGCATTTGCAGTTTGCCATGGCAGGCCTTTGCTTCTGAGAGCCTCTCAGCCCCGCAAGCCACGACTTTTCTTCGACCTCTGTTTAATTTCTACATTCCTCCTACACCCAACAAAAATTCCTTCTCCATCTAAACATTCTCAAATTTCCCCAGCTCTAATTTGTAATTTATTTGTTGAATTGAATCCAAGATTGAATAAGAGACCATAGAGGGAGAGAGGGACCTGAGCCCTGTTCCTTGAATCATATTAAGTGTGGAACCTGGGGAAATACTCCTCCAGCCCTGCTTTCCTCCTGGAGATTGTTATTGCCCTGAGGAAGCCTAATGGGTTCCCTGGGGATGTGGATGGAAGCGCTTAATGCTGTATTAGGGCATTTAGAAGACTGGAACACCACACTCACCACTGGCAGAATTGGCCAGCCTGACTGCATCTCCTGATAATGTTATGTCAAGCCAGACTCCTATTGACTCCAGTGGAATGGTACCACGTCTGAGAAGACAAAGAAGACACTCAGAGACAGCGAGTGAGCTGTACGGTTTATTGGGGGAACTTACATTCAGGGATGGTCCAGTGGCAGCAGGCTGGGGAAAAGAACCACTAATCTCTGTAAAAAGCATGCGGTTTATACAGCGTTTTCAGTTAGCACCCTCCACTTAGCAACCGCCATCTAACCCAAAGCAGAAGGCTTTGATCCCCTGTACAACTGTGTTCCAAAGGATGGCTGGGGGTTCAGATGTCCGTTACGGTTACCGCATGAAACTCCAGGTTGGCCACTCCCAGGTTCCTTAGCTTGTCTGGATTCCGAACACACATTTTTCTTAGATAATTATCAATTGGGATGATAAGGTCATTCCCAGTGTATTTGCTTAACTTGTTGCTGTCAGGTGTGTCTGCCATAAGCGTTGCCTCTGTGTGTAGTACACAAGGCCTGGCAGGTGCTGCTTATAGCCAGCAGGTACCCAGGACTTCACATCATTGCATCTCTTCTCCCTTTCCTTGGTTAAAGTGATTGCCTTGGGCCCAGTTACAGTTTGCACTCTCAGGAGCATCCAGCCCTGGTGCTTCTGAACTTGAGAGATGGCAAGCGAGTGACTGTACCATTTCAACATCCAGAATCTGTGGTGAACACTGTGGAGTGGCCAGATGTGCTTTGACTGGGTTAGCAGAGAGCCAAGCAGTGCAAACATGAAGAGATCTAAAATAAAGCCATAAAACAAAGGCATGTGCATAGTGATGACAGGACGACCAAGTTTTATTAAAATTATCCTGATATTAGCCTTAGCAAATGTATTTTTGAAAAAGCCAATTACATTTATATGAAGAAAAAAATTAGATCAATTTATTTTCAAACTGTACTTTGACTATTCACAATTTTTTTTTAAATTCCTGTGGATAGGTGCATTTCTCTTGTCTTAAAAAGAAAAAGAGAATTATATAAAACTGTTTCCTAGGTGAAACGGCGGGGCAATACCACTGTGCAGTGTTTAAAGTTTGACCTTGAAGGTCGAGGACTCCCCTTGGTGTGTTTAGAGTTGAAAATATTTGGATTTCAAAATTAGAAGACAATTGTGTAGAAATAAGGAATGCTGCACAGAACTTTGCTGTTAAATAAGCTATCTTTAGAGACATTTGCGATAATAACCGGGCGCCTATGCACAGAGGACTGACTTGGCCAATAACTGCCATAAGCTCTGGGAAAGGGTTTACGAGCAAATCCTCTCCCAGGTAGGGAAACAATAGTGTGAGATCTGACCGGTATAGCAGAGGGACCCAGGGATTTGCATTGACTTCTAGCAAAGTGACCTCAGCATTTTGCGTCTTCTTGTGTCAATGAAGCTGGAAGCTCTCAACCAACGTTTGTTCGCTTTTCCGCGTCCTCTGGATTGTTCCGCAGCCTCAGCTTTGTTTCCAGCTTCTGCTTCCATTCTTCTCTGAGCCTGAAAATAGAAACCAAACACACAGAGATGGAGCATTCATATCCATGGCTGTTGGTTCGGGAGAGCTTTCTTCCTCTTCTCCCAACCCCTGAAATTGTGTGTATGTGTTCAGGTTTTAAAAGGCATGCAGGCCGGGCGCGGTGGCTCACGCCTAAAATCCCAGCACTTTGGGAGGCCGAGGCAGGTGGATCACGAGGTCAAGAGATCGAGACCATCCTGGTCAACATGGTGAAACCCCGTGTCTACTAAAAAACATACAAAAATTAGCTGGGCGTGGTGGCACATGCCTGTAGTCCCAGCTACTCGGGAGGTTGAGGCAGGAGAAT
>NW_016107315.1:7550471-7551692 GCF_001604975.1 Cebus imitator
GGATTTTCCTTCTAAAGTATCTTTGAAGTTAGGGAGAGTAAAGCTGTCAGTCTAGACTTCTTTACATGGCAAAGCTATCTTTCAATAGCAGAGGTGAAATAAAAATATTTTTAGATGTACACAAACTGAAAGAAATCACCAGCAGACTGTCACTGCATGACATATTAAAGGAATTCCTTCAAACAGAAGGAAAGTGACACAAGATGGAAATCTGGATGTACACATGGAATGAAGAGCATCTGAAAAGCAACAATGTGGGTATATATTAATATTCTTTTAAATACTTAAATCTCTTTAGAAGTAGTCCACCATGACTGGGTGCGGTGGCTCACGCCTGTAATCCCAGCACTTTGGGAGGCTGAGGTGGGTGGACCGCAAGGCCAAGAATTCAAGACCAGCCTGGGCAATATGGTGAAACCCTGTCTCTACCAAAAATACAAAAATTAGCCGGGTGTGGTGGTGGGCGCCTGTAGTCCCAGCTACTCAGGAGGCTGTGTCAGGAGAATCGCTAGAACCCTGGAGGTGGAGGTTGCAGTAAGCCAAGATGGTGCCACTGCACTCCAGCCTGGGCGACAGAGGGAGACTCTGTCTCAAAAAAAAAAAAAAAAAAAAAAGTCCACCATTGAAAGTGAAAACATTAATGATGTACTGTGGGTTTATAGCATATGTAGAAGTAAAGTTATACTTTGTACAATAGCATAAAGGTCAAGAGGAGAGAAATGAGAATATATCATTGTAAGGTTCTTACGCTACCCAAAAAGTGATAAAATAACACCTGAAGGTAGGCTGTGGTAAGTTAAGGATGTGCACTCTACATCCCAAAGCAACCACTAAATACAAAGAGCAATACCTAAAAAGCCAACAAAAGAGATAACATGGAATCATAAAAAATACTCACTTGATCCAAAACAGGGCAGAAAAAGAGAAAAAGGGAATAAACAACAGATGAGAGATATAGAGGACACATAGCAGATGGTAGATTTAAAACAAATCATACCAATTAATGTTAATGGCATAAGCAATGCAATAAAAATGCAAAGACTGTCAGATTGTATTTTTAAAAGACAATATCCAAATATATGCTGCTTATAAGAAATCTGCTTTAAATATGAAGACAAAATAGGTTAAAAGTAAAAGGATGAAGAAATATTCCATGCGCCGGGCGCGGTGGCTCAAGCCTGTAATCCCAGCACTTTGGGAGGCCGAGGCGGGTGGATCACG
>NW_016107315.1:7551734-7553409 GCF_001604975.1 Cebus imitator
AAAAAAAAAAAAAAAGAAATATTCCATGCTAAACCTAATCAAGGAAGGCTGGTGTGATTATATTAATATCAGACAAAGTAGATTTCATAGCAAAAAGTATTACCAAAGAAAGAGAGGGTCATTTTGTAATAAGAGGGTCAATTCATCAAGATGATATAATAATCTGAAACATTTATGTGCCTAATAACAGAGCTTCAAAATACATGAAGCAAAATGTGATAGAACTGCAAGGAAAAACAGACACAACTGTAATTATAGCAGAGATTTCAATACCCATCTTTCAATAATTAATAAAACAAGTATATAAGAAACTGATGATATGAAACACTTGAAAACACTAACAATCAACTTGATATAATCAATATTTATAGAACACTCTTCCCAACAACAGCAGAACACACATTCTTTTCAAACATACGTGGAATATTTACCAACATAGAAAAAATATTCTGGGCTATAAAACAAGTCTCAATAAATTTAAAAGAGTTCAATATGTTCTCTGTCTGCAATAATTAAATTAGACGAATAACAGAAAGATATCTGGAAAATCCCCTAAATATTTTGAAACTAAATAACAAATTCTAAATAACCCATAAATCAAAGAAACAACCACAAATTGAAATTTTAAAAAATCAATTATAACATCAAAAACATAAAATAGAGGTAAATCTGACAAAAAATATATATGATCCATGTGCTGAAAACTGCAAACCATTATTGAGAGATATTAAAACTGGCCTAAATAAAGGGAGATCTATATTGTGCTCATATATCAGATACTCTAAATATTGTTAGGATGTCATTTCTCCCTAAACTGACCTATAGATTCTATTCCATCCCAATAAAACCAGCAGGCTGTTTTACATAACAGAAATTGACAAGTTGATTCCAAAATTCATACGAAAATTCAGAGGACCTAGGATAACTAAAACAATATCAAAAAAGAAGAAAAAGTTGGAAGACTTACACCACCTGACTTCAAGAATTATTACAAATCTAAGTAATCAAAACAGTGTGGCATTGGTGCCAGTGGACAAATAGATCAATGGGACAGAAAAGGTCCAAAAACATTCCTACACAAATATGACGTTATTAATTTTCAACAAAAGTGCAAAGACAATGTAGTGGAGAAAGGATAATCTTTTCAACAAATGGTGCTGGAACCACTGGATATGCAAAAAAAGTGAACTGCAGAGTGTACCTCACATTATATTAAAAATTAAGTCAAAATAAGTTATTAACCTAAATGCAAAACTTAAATTCATAAGACTTCTAGAAATAAAACAGAAGACAATCTTTGTGACTTTGGGATAAGCAAAGATTTCTTAGATACAATAAAAGCAAAATCTATAAAACAAATTTTTCTCATAAACTAGACTTGATCAAAATTGAAAATATCTCTGCAAAAGAATAAACCCAAAGAAAATGAAACGAAGACGATGATAAAGATGAGAGAAGAAACTAGTAAAATGGTTCTTATCTATTAAGGAGACATGAATATATCAATTCAAAGAGTAAGAAAAAAATAAAAAGGAATACAGAAAAAGGGAAATCATAAAGCACTCTAAGTAACTAAGATGGTAGAAACAAGTCAGTTACAATAAATGTCAAAGAACTAAACTCACCAATTAATTACTAAAATATGCCAGGTTAGAAAAACATCCAATCCAACTAT
>NW_016107315.1:7553755-7570932 GCF_001604975.1 Cebus imitator
GATTACAGGCATGAGCTACTGTGCCCAGACAACTATGTGCTGTTTTAAAAAGACACATCTAAATTATAAGAACAGAGATAAGTTGAAAATAAGAAGATGGAAAAAAGATATGTAAGGCAGATGCTAAACAAGGTTGGTTTGGCTATATTAACAGACTTAATATAAAGCCTGTTAATATAGTTATGAAGTCTGTTGATAAAAAGACCTTCAAACAAAAAGTCATCAGGGATAAAGTCACTGCCTAATGATAAAAAGGTTCACCTCACCATGAAGATATTAAATTTCTAAATGTAATATCTAAACATGCATGCACCTAATAAAATTGCCTCAAAATACATACAGAGAAAAATTAATGGAACTACTTGGATTGTGAAGAGGTGGTGAGGAGGAGGCGAAAGGGAACTTGCACTCTTTTTTATTTCAAGATAACTTTTTTTTTTTTTTAACAGTCTCACTGTCGACCAGGCTGGAGTGTGGTGGCACAACCTCGGCTCACTGCACACTCTGCCTCCCGGGTTCAAGCAATTCTCCTGCCTCAGCCTCCCGAGTAACTAGGACAACAGATGTGTGCCACGGCACCTCGCTAATTTTTTATATTTTTAGTGGAAATGGGGTTTCACCATATTGGCCAGGCTGGTCTTGAACTCCTGACCTCATGGTTTGCCCGCCTCAGCCTTCCAAAGTGCTGGGATTATAGGCATGAGGCACTGTGCCGGCCAAGATAACATTTTTTAAAAAAATAACCTTGATAGTGGAGAGACTAGAAATAAATAACTCCCCTGTAGCCTCTCCCCAGCTTCCCCAACTTAAGGCTGATCTGGTTTCCCTCATCTCTCTTCTCCTGCATGTTAAACGAAATAACTGTATTTAACTATTTTGTCCTTAAATATAACTCCTTTAAAAAGAAACTACCTTGCTGTTATCACACTTAAAAAATTAACCAGTGGTACTTGATATCAAATAAATATTGCACTGGTTCACAATTTGGATTGTCTTTTAATGTTGAATGGCTAGGTTGGTTGACTCAGGACCCTAATAAAGTACATTCATTCTTATTTGTTGGTTTTTTTTTAGGTTTCCTGTAATCTGGAAATTCTCCCTCATCTTTCCAATCCTTTGCAGTTTTTCTTTTTTGAAACCAGATTGTTTGTTCTGGGGAGGACGCACAGTTTGAATTTTGCTGACTATATTCCTGTGTGACTCTCACCTATTCCTCTGTTTCCTGTATATGCTGTTAATTGGTGGCTGGCACTAGAAGTTTGATTGAATCCAGTTTCTTTCTTTTTTTTGACAAAACTGCATCACAGGTGATATGATGGTTGGCCATCAAATCTGTCTGGTTGTAGCTTTTTTTTTTTTTTAATGTTAGCAGATATTGATGATCATTAGATCCAATTTGCTTTCATTAGGTGTTGCCAAATGTCAATAGCTTCTTTCTACCAGCTCCTTTTCACTTGTGTTTGGAGTCTGAAGCCATGGAAGAGGGGCCCTGCAGCAGGAGCTGCATAGTCCAGGAGAGATGAAGTCACCGCTCGAAAACAGGACCCAGGGCAGGAAGGGTGTGGGGAAGAAATAGGCAGATTTAGCCTCTAGTCCTCCATCTCCAGTGCACAGAAAGTAGCCAGAAGCTGAAGGACAAGGTGATCTGAGGGCTAGCATGGGAAGAGGGGTCCACTGAGGGAGGAGAATTGATGAGGGTGGGGGTCAAAGGAGATCAGCCTGGCAGGGAAGCCAGGAATGGGAGCGAGTCCTGGCTCAAAGTAAGCAGGCAGCAAAGACCCATCCAAGAGCCAGTACCATTGTTTTCTTGGATCCAGTCAAGCATGCTTTCCTGGAGCACCTATTACATGTTCAGCACTGCAACAGGGACTTCGGAGAATACACAAGCAATATATAAAAATGGTGGTTTCCCCTTTCCACAAATAGGGCAAGCTGTTCCCTTGCCTCAGGGTGTTTGCACATAGCATTTCTTCTGCCTAGAATGCCCTTCTCCATTCTCCCACCTTTGCCCATCTCTCTTTTCCCTGATAGATGTGGTTGGGGGGTGCCATGCCAGTTACCTGGAGGGCTGGACCTCAGAGTGTGGGCTGCCAACTCCAGCATGCCAACATATCCGCACAGCAGCTCAGCAAGCAGCAGCTGTCCCAGGGCCAATGAACCAGCTCTGAAGCTGGGACCCCCAGAAGATTGCAGAAAGAAACGCTCAGACCCTGCAGTGGGCGGGTGGGAGATGGCAGCCTGTGTCGGCTCCCTGACCACTTCCAAAATGGGGGAGGTTGTGCACACCCTGTGCGCAACAGTAGCCCAGGTGCTCCATCTGCTAATGAAAGAGAAGGATCAAGGCTGCGCTCCCTCTGCCCACACTCAAAGGGCAGTGACTCTCCAACGTCCCTCTTACTTCTCTTACTGTCTGTTTCTTTATGATGGAAATAACGATGAAGACACTGAGACCCAGGGAGATTTGGTGGCTCACCCCAGGTACCCAAAAGGGTGAGCCCAGACATCCGGCTGTGAAGTCTCTACTGTTCACTGCTGTTCTGAGCTTGTTCCCACCCTCGTCCACTCTTGCGATTTTGTTTTCATCTTTCCTCCTCCAAGGGATGTCTTCCTTTGGAATATTGCTGTTGCTATATTAGATCCTGGATTATTAAATGGGAGTGCAGAAGAGGGAGGGGAACGAACATTCCTGAGCCCTGACCTTGGGCTTGGCACCAGGCTGGGTATTGTTGGCACATTTCCATAGTCAAGCTTTCTAACAGCCCAATGATCTGGGACTTTCTTTTCCATTTTGTGAAGGGACAACATAGAGTGTTAATTAGAGCAGAGCCTCTGGAGCCAGGCTACCCAGCTTCAGATGAGAAGACGGGGAGGAGAACAAATAAGTTAAAGTCTTCTGCCATCCCATCAGCCAGAGAGCTTACCTCCTTGCATTGTTTTGTGATACGCATAGACAGATACTGCATGCATGTATTTGTAATGTTTTAACAAACTGCACAATTTGCTTCAGAGGCTGTTTTGTTCGCTCCGTGGCTTGTGCCTCTCCTGGGGCCTTTGGTTTTTGCGTCTTCCTTGGGCCGATTTCATTTCACCTGAGGCCTTTTGCCTGCTCCCCAGGGAATCCGCACATGGGACAGGACTGGGGGAAGATGATGGCAGGAACTGCAAAAATGACTGGCCACCCAAGTCAGCTTTCTACACCCTAACACTGCACTTCAGCAGGTAGGATGGTGGCTGGGAATAAGGCTGAACAGCCTCTGTAAGTGGGAGGCTGGGCTCCCCTCTAGGGCTCAGGAGGGGCTTGGGAAGGCAGCAGTGAGTTTACCACCTGTGAATTAAGGCATGCTCTCAGTTCAGCAGCCATGGAGTCATGGGCCCTACTGTCTGGACAGCACACACAGCCCCATACTCCCTTACCACACATAAGCCATGGCCTCAGCAGACAGCTGGCTGAGCTGTTCCCTTTCAGGAGACAGAGCCCCAAACGGCTGTCTCTCCCTGCGGCCCGTGATGGCTTTCTGTAGTGTGTGTGTGAGGGCAGTGAGCCTGCACTGCTTCCACAGCAAGGTGACCCTCATTTGCCCACAGGAGTCACTGCACGCCACTGCTCGGCAGACTCACCGGGCTGAAACAGGGATGCACACGGAAAAACCCTGCCTTCCCCTCCAGGAACCACGCAGGGCATCTTGTGTCTTCACCCAAATGGGCACTGAGGACTGGGCACTGTTTCCTTTGCTTGATTGCTTTTCACAGACGCGTGTTTGCCCTGGTACCCCCACGCCATTTAGTGTAACCCTCATGTGCTAGAAGGTGACATGGTGACAAAGAGGAGAAAGTTTTCCAGTTCATAAAGATAAGAATTAAAGGACTATAAGCGTGGAAAATTAAAATAATTACACCTTCTAAGATGCCCATTTGGCATTCTTCTGGAGAAATCAATTTTGCTCTTACAAAACAAATAGACAAGATGATAATGACTTGTCAGTGAAAGTTCATCAACGGTCACAAGGCACCACTGGTGCAGATGTTGACAGTGTGGCAATTGTGTGGGGTTGGGCAGGGAACTCTTTGCACCTTCTGCTCAATTTTGCTGTGAACCTAAAACTGTTCTAAATAATAAGATGTACTTTAAAAATGAATTAATTTTAAAAAGTAGACAAACAAGCCACATACTTTCTCAGTGCGCTTCTTCCTAGACGATACTCCTCCGATTCTCGGTAGTAAGTCTGTTTGCCAATTTCCCTTTCCCAGAAACGCTTGAGATCATGGCAGGTGTTTCGGCAGAAGACCTCCCGACGGGTATACTGATGGTTCATCCCCTAAAAAATAAAATAGCTATGCAAATAACCAAAAACATATGACGCAATGCTCAACATCACTCATCATCAGGGAAATGTAAATTAAAACAATAATGAGATACCATCTTACTCCAATCCACCTTACTCCAGTTTGACTTTAAAAATAAAAAAACCCAAAAGGTATTGGTACAGATGCAGAGAAAAGAGAACATTTACATGCTGTTGGTGGGAATTAGTACAACCTCTATGGAAAACAGTATGGAGATTTCTCAAAGAACTAAGAGTAAATCTACCATTTGATCCAGCAATTCCAACTATTGTGTATATACCCAAAGGAAAAGAAGTCATTATATTAAAAGAGACACTTGCGTATGTTTGTTTATCACAGCACAATTCACAGTTGCAAAGATATGGAGTTAACCTAACTGCCCATCAACTGATAAGCGGATCAAGAAAATGTTATATATATATATATATATATATATATATATATATATGCGTGTGCGTGTGCGTGTGTGTGTGTGTGTGTGTGTGTAATGGAATACTGCTCACCCATAACAAAGTCCAAAATAATGTCTTTTGCAGGAACTCAGATGGAACTGGAGGCCTTTATCCTAAGTGAAGTAACTCAGGAATGGAAAACCAAATACTGTATATTCTTACTTGTAAGTGGGAGCTAAGCCACAGGAATATAGAGGCAAACAGAGTGGTATAATGGGCATTGGAGACTCAGAGGAGGGAGGTGGGGATAAAATATCACTTATTGGGTGTCATGTACACTATCTGGGTGGCAGTGCACTAAAAGTCCAGACTTAAACACTAAACAATTTGTCCATTAACCAAAACCCACTTGTACTCCTAAAGCTTTAAGAAAAAAAAAGAAGAAGGTGAACGCCCATAAAACATGATCCCTGAGACTCTGCAGGGCACAGGCATCCTGGCCCTGCCATTGACATGAGGGAGACCTGGCCAGCCACAGGATCTCTGCAGGAGGATGACAGTGGTGGCCTCAGTGCTTGCTGCTGGCTGGTCGTCACAGTGAGATGTGATTGTGGGCCTTTCATAAACCCGCACCAGACAAACGCCTCTGCCCTTCCTTCCTCCTCACAGAAGATATTTCTCAACTTTTGGCAGCAGGGAGCACGCAGCTGGCATTTTGTGCGTCTAGGTCCATTTAGTTGTCACAGTATCTGCATGAGATGGCCGTGACCTTCCTCATCTTTTAGGTGAGACATTTGAGGAGTGACAGGCTTCAGACTTCTGAAAGTTTCCAGGCCCTTTACTAAAGGAATTTATCATAGAAAATGGTTCCAGTGCCTGACGCCCCAGAGCAAGCTGCTTTGAGGTGTGTGTGTGCATGCATGCACACATGTGGGCTCTCGTGTGTGGAATTATACATGCCAGACACCCAAAATGCTCACTCTTTACACGCAGAAACTGCTCAACTTTCGGACCAGCGGAGTGGATCTAGCAGAAACCTCAAAAGCAGGAACTGCAGATGCTCCTGTCTGCTGGTGGGAACCCCTGCAGAAGAGCATGGGGGAGGTAGGAGCCTGGAGGAGCTGGCCTGGCATGCCCCAGAGAGGGTCTGGACCTTATCCCAAGAAGGGCTTTCAGTGGGGCAATGGTGGGTCCAGATAGACATTTTGCCAGATGTTCTGGGGGTGGAGACTGGAGGGGTGACAGTGGATTCAGGGGGAGGAAGGACTGGGCTGCTGAGGGAGCCCAAAGAGATGCTGTGACCAGGGTGGGAGGGGCAGGGATGAGGAAGAGTGGACAGACTCACAGGAAACTGCCTGGAAAATGAAGAACGGCTGTCAGTGGAGACTGTCCTGGCTCTACCTGTGCACACATGGGAAACGGAGGAGGAAGGCTGTGGGGTCTGGGCTCAGGCTGTGCTGGATGGATGGGGTTTGAGTTTCCTGGGTGCTGACCCCCAGGGGGAAGCACTGGAAGGGTGCTTGACACAGGAGTCTGGAATTCAGCATAGAGGTCTGGGCCAAGCTCTCAGAAACAGAGACCAGGACAGGAGGGCTGGGTAGAAGGAGAGAGGGGTTTGAAGCCAGATGTTCACTCCAGACCTGTGTTTCCGCTGCCTTGATATACCGTCTGTTTGTCGCATGGGTTCTCCTGGCCTCCTTTTTCTCATCTTTAAAATTTCTTTGGGCCAGGCGCAGTGGCTCACGCCTATAATCTCAGCACTTTGGGAGGCCTAGGTGCGTGGATCACCTGAGGTCGGGAGTTTGAGACCAGCCTGACCAACATGGAGAAACCCCGTCTCTACTAAAGATAGAAAATTAGTTGGGCATGGTGGCACATGCCTGTAATGCCAGCTACTTAGGAGGCTGAGGCAGGAGAATTGCTTGAACCAAGGAGGCAGAGGTTGCAGTGAGCCGAGATCATGCCATTGCACTCCAGCCTGGGCAACAAGAGTGAAACTCTGTTTCAAAAAAAAAAAAAGAAAGAAAATTTATCTGCAGGCCAAGTTTAGCCCCAAATGTGAAAGTATTCTGCAATTTATAAAGTTCCGAATAAACATAACGGATGAGCTTGGTCCTGGCCCACTGATTTTCCTGACTATTGTCTGGCCTAGGGACATCATTAGTCTGAGCTAATTGAATGTCATTGATGACCGTGAAAAAGTGTGAATCTTTATTTTCATGCAATATTGAGTGTGTGGCTTCTTGGGTAAATGACAGATTCATTTATCTTTATCCCTGGTCTGTTGGCCACCATTTAGGAAAGCTTGGATGACAGTAGAAGTTCTTAAGTTGAACCATATCCTACGTAGGGCCATGCCCAGAAGAGCATTTGGTAAGAGTGTTTGTCCTCCGTTCCTTCACTTCTGATGGGTCGGAGAGGAACCTCACCATGCCCACTTGTTGGGAGGTGTCCCACTTGCGTAAGATGGAAGATACATGTTTTTCCAAGAAATAGCAGAGCTCCCTCTGGGTTGAAGAGCGACATTCATCCCTACCTCCATCTGCATCATATTATTTTACAAAGTAACCAGCTGTTTTGCTGGAAAATGCTGGTGATACAATGGTGAAAAAAAGTAAGATCTCTGAGAGAAAATGCATTTCACTTTTAAACAAACTACCTTGTCTTCTTAGCTTGTTTTAGTCATTGTCCTCACTATGAGCAGAACTGTAATGGCTATTATCACTGATTTTGTAGCTTCAGGGAAACAAAATTAACAGTTTAGAAATACACTTTTAGGAAAATATAAAAATAAGGCAGAAAGAGGGGATTAAAGATATCTAGGCCAGGTGCAGTGGCTCATGCCTGTAATCCCAGCACTTTGGGAGGCTGAGGCTAGAGGATCACTTGAGCCCAGGAATTTGAGACCAGGCTGGGCAACATGCGGAGGTCCTGTCTCTACTAAATTAAAAGGAAAAAATTAGCTGGGTGTGGTGGTATGTGCCTGTGGTCTCAGCTACTCAGGAGGCTTAGGTGGGAGGATCGCTTGAGCCCAGGAGGTCAAGGCTACAATGAACCATGTTTGTTCTACTGCACTCCAGCCTGGGCGACAGGGCAAGTGTCACAGACTAACAAACAAACAAAAAGATATCTAATACCCCATCCTTCTTCACTCTAAAGGGCTGACAGTGGGCTAAGACAGGGCCCCTCCGCAGGGGACTTCAGATAACAGGAAGTGACGTGAACGCAGGCTTTCATAGGCACTGGCACCTCATGTGACAGGCACTGAAATGGGAAGCAAGAGGAGGGTACCCTGACCTGGCTGAGGGTTTGGGGGTCCTCCTAGAGGAAGGGCCTTGCAGGATGGATGGGCAGGAGCACCCAGGGTGCAGGAAGTGGCCTGTGCAGAGGCCTGTAGTGAGAATCCTGCAGAAACAGATCGGGGATTGGCTGAGGTTGAGTTGGGGAGCGGACTGAGGGCAAAGGAACATGGGCACTTTTTGGGGTCATGGAAATGTTCTGTGTCTTGCTTATTACTATTTTTTTTTTTTTTTTTTTTTTTTTGAGACGGAGTTTCGCTCTGTCACCCAGGCTGGATTGCAGGGGCATAATCTCGGCTCACTGCAACCTCCACCTCCCGGGTTCAAGTGATTCTCCTGCTTCAGCCTCCTGAGTAGTTGGGATTACAGTTGGTCGCCACCATGCCCGGCTAATTTTTGTGTTTTTAGTAGAGACAGTGTTTTACCATGTTGGTCAGGCTGGTCTCGAACTTCTGACCTCAGGTGATCCACTAGCCTTGGCCTCCCAAAGTGCTGGGATTACAGGTATGAGCCACCCACCGCACCCAGCCTGTGTCTTGTTTATAGTGTTGATTATATAGTGGTATACAGTTGCTTAAACTTACCAAACTCTGCATTTTAAATGAGTGAATTTCACTACACACAAACTATTCCTCAGTAAAGGTAGGGGAAAAGCTGCTTCTGTCTTTGGACTAGAAGTTCAAGTTCCCTGGCTCTAACCTACTGGGAGACTCTGTTAGCATCTTGTCATTTGGTTTATCCCTTTCATAGATAACACGTGTTTCTGTGAGTATTTGTGATTCGGTTTCCTGGGGTCTACAATGAGGACAACTGCTCTTCCTAGTAGAAGTATGACGAGGAGACTCTCCATAGTTGAAAGCTCTTGTTAAGTAAATAGCTCTATTCCTCTGTATCCTCTCAGCGAAAAACACCATCCAACCCCGTGCTTGAGAGAATTCGTACTGCTGCTTCCAGTCAATCACCACCAACCTGGACAAACCATAACCTCCATACCCATTAGGAATGTTACTTCACAAAATCAACAAATTAATTAACGCTTACAGAGAACAACCGCATGAAGGGATGTGAAGACGCTGATTCAGTCAAACCGAATGTGTCGCACTTGACCACCTGTGAGGCATCTGTGCTGCCCCAGGAGCCAACGCACGTTCAGTGAATCCACGGGAACAAAGGAACATTTGTCCCTCGCCAGCCTGAACGCTGTGCCAGCAATTTGATTTCCCAAGTCTCATTTACCCAGAGTATTAAACCCAGATTGAGAAATCTGAGAGTTACTTTTTTAAAAGAGGCTTTCGGCTTACACTGAGCGTTCTTGTGACTCTTGGCTAGGGTGGTTCGGCGCACACCAGATGACTGTGTGCACCGCTCATGTACTTTTTGCCTATCCAGCACCTCCTGAAAGCAAGTATTTCACGATTATTTTTCACATTTCCAAAAGTATGTTTAACCACCTTTTACATTGTTCTTTAGGATTGGGGCTTCAAATAGAACAGAAGGGTTCCAGGTCCTGGTGAGCTGGAGGAAACACACCCTAACCTGTCCCTCCAAAGAATGCAGTCTGGAGAGAATGCATGGCGCAGCTGTTTGAGGACCCTGAAAAGTAAACAGCAGCAAGTACACTGGGGGGAAATCCCCATAATTCTAATTACCATTGAACAGCATTAAATTTTCTATTTTTACTCTGGTGTCCCCAGTTAAGACTCAAGGCAACCCAGAAGTGGGAACAAGAATAGAAAGAGCTTTGAGAAGTCCTCTGGTTTTAGGGAGAAAGGGAATTGGAACTCTCACATATTGCTAGCAGGACTGCAGAATGGTATAGGGATTACTGTGAAGAACAGTTTGGCAGTGTTTTTTTTCTTTCTTTCTTTCTTTTTTTTTGAGAAGAAGTTTCCCTTTTATTGCCCAGGCTGGAGAGTAATGGCTTGCAATGGCGTGATCTTGGCTCATTGCAACTTCTGCCTCCTGGGTTCAAGTGATTATCCTGCCTCAGCCTCCTGAGTAGCTGAGATTACACACACCCGACACCACACCCAGCTAATTGTTTATATTTTTAGTAGAGAGAGAGTTTCGCCAGGTTGGCCAGGCTGGTCTCAAACTCCTGACCTTCAGGTGATCCACTCACCTCGGCCTCCCAAAGTGCTGGGATTATAGGCGTGAGCCACTACGCCTGGTCTGCTGTAGTGTCTTATAAAGTTAAACATACACTTACTGTATGACCCAGCAATTCCACTTGTAGGTATTTAGATTAGAGAAATGTAAACTTGTGTTCAAGCAAAAACTTGCACACCTGTACACAGCTCTGTTAGTGATTGCCAAAAATAAACAACTAATAGTTCTTTAATGGGTGAATGGATAAAAATATGTAAAACATTCATACAATGGAATACGGTATAGCAGTAAAAAGGAACAAACTATTTGATACATGCAATGACTTGGATGAATCTCAAAGGCATTATGCTCAGTAGCACAAGACAATCTTAAAAGGGTATATATTTTTTTCTTACTTTCCCCCCTTTTTTTTTTAACCTAGACAAGGTCTCACTCTGCTGCCCACTCTGGAGTGCAGGTGCATGATCACGGCTCACTGCAGGCTTGACCTCCTCCAGGTCAGGTGATCCTCCCATCTCAGCTCCCTGAGTAGCTGGAATTATAGGTGTGCACCACCACACCTGGCTAATTTTTTTTTTTTTTTTTTTTTGGGACGGAGTTTCGCTCTTGTTACCCAGGCTGGAGTGCAATGGCGCGATCTCGGCTCACCGCAACCTCCGCCTCCTGGGTTCAGGCAATTCTCCTGCCTCAGCCTCCTGAGTAGCTGGGATTACAGGCACATGCCACTGCACCCAGCTGATTTTTGTATTTTTAGTAGAGACGGGGTTTCACCATGTTGGCCAGGATGGTCTCGATCTCTTGACCTCGTGATCCACCCGCCTTGGCCTCCCAAAGTGCTGGGATTACAGGCTTGAGTCACCGCGCCTGGCCCCAATTTTTGTATTTTTTGTAGAGACAGGGTCTCGCCATGTTGCCCTGGCTGGTTGGTATATATTTTCTGTGATCCCATTTATATGGTCTTCTTGAAAAGACAAAACTATCATGACTGGCTGTGATGAGAAGCCGGGGAGGGTATGCCCGCAGAGGCATAGCATGAAGGAACTGGGGGACCCGATGGAATTGTTCTGCATTCTTCGTGGTGGTGGTACATGAAGCTGTATGTAGGTTAAGATTCATAGAACTGAGTACACACAAAAGAATCATTTTTTACTGTGTATTAATTTAAAAATAAAAACTTTAAAAACAGAACAGAAAGGCCGGGTGCGGTGGCTCACAGCTATACTCCCAGCACTTTGGGAGGCTGAGGCGGGCAGATCACCTGAGGTTGGGAGTTCGAGACCAGCCAGACCAACATGGAGAAACTCTGTCTCTACTAAAAATACAAAATTATCTGGGCGTGGTGGCGCATCCCTATAATCCCAACTACTCAGGAGGCTGAGGCAGGAGAATCACTTGAACCCAGGAAGCAGAGGTTGTGGTGAGCTGAGATCATGCCGTTGCACTCCAGCCTGGGCAACAAGAGCGAAACTTCGTCTGAAAAAACAAACAAAAAAACAGAACAGAAAATGCTTTTGGTAAGAATGCGTTTTGACTCTGCTGATTTGGTAAGATTCAGGCATGGAAAAGTCTCAAGGATTATTTACTGTCACTGAGACTCCAGTGAACCCATGAACCAGCGGCACCAGCATCACCACGGAGTTGGTACAAATGCGGAATTTACCAAGCCCCAAATCGGAATCAAGTCCCACATTTTCATCTCACCCCCAGATGACTCCTGTGCATAGCACAGTTTAAGCAGCTCTCAGAAGGCTGAGGCTAAGGCATAGCCTCTTCAGTGAGTCTCCCGAGAAGCCCACCATCGAGCATCTCTCTTTGGGCATTGCTTGAGGGTGTTGTTTCTTTGTGGTGTTAGCATTTCACCGTCCATATGTCCTGTTTTCTCAGAGCCTACTTAAGAGAACACTGGCATCGATTTCTGGCTTTCTCACAGTTTAACTTGTTTTGACTGCATCATTTAATTATACAAATTAGGTATGGAAAAGCCCTATTAGGATTTGTGAGTCATTTCCAAGCGTACACAAGGAGGTTCAGAGGGAAAGGCGAATCCCAGCCACTGAGAAAGACAGGTTCACAGGCTTACAAGGAGCATCCACTTCCCTCCCCGCCGAAGAGTGGGATGAACCTCCACCAGGTTCCCACCCACGTCGAATTCAATGTCCTTTACCTTTGAGATGAATCTGCTGCTGCCTTGATGTGTTGTAAAGGAAGGCAAGTATTGTAACTCCTGTTTCCTCAGCTCTGGGGCTCTCAGAGGCCAAGACCTGGTCCTGAAACCTCAGAGTCTTAATCTTTTATATATAGAGCAGAGGAGTTACAGAAATGCCTTACCCTGACAAGGTTATACACACCAAATTAGTAGCAGAATCATGGATATCTTATTCCAGGGACAAAGTGTAAAACAGTCCCCATCGCCTGCTCCCTCTACCCACCCCGGGGGCAGGTCAGCTTCTGCTCTGGCAGGTTCTACAGAGGCCATGACTTGGCTGGAAGTAAAGCTA
Source organism: Cebus imitator (assembly GCF_001604975.1). Taxonomy (NCBI): domain Eukaryota; kingdom Metazoa; phylum Chordata; class Mammalia; order Primates; family Cebidae; genus Cebus; species Cebus imitator. The sequence continues at coordinate 7,566,398 of NW_016107315.1, forward strand.
ATGTTTAGAACATGCCCTGGATCATCTATGAGCATGAGTCCTGGGTGCATCAGGCCAGGCTGCCCTCCACAGCTCAGGGGCTAAAGAAACTGGGATGAGGTGACAAGTCACACTTCGGGGTCACCTTACAGGATGACTTAGAGAGGCGTGTGGTTCTTTGGAGCTGCTAATCCAAAGATAGAGCTGGTCGGTGACATTTCACAATATGCTCAGTCCTCCCCCCAGTGGGGGCAGAAATAGTGGTCATTTTTCAGTAAAAGGCATCAAACCAAAAAGTGAACCAAACTTTCACTTCTTAGTTGAAGATGCCCTTTAGGCATTTTAAGAGCATGGTGTGTTCTTGCGTGAAACTTCTGGGGTGGTCCCTTGTATGGAAACAGATCCAGTTCAGGTCATCATCAGACCCTGCTTTGCCACTAATAAGCCTGCTTCTGACTTAGGTTACTGCAGTCGCAATGTTGATACTAAGGACAACACTGATCTCACTGAAATATATTTAAAGGCAACAAAAATACCCATTTTGTGTTTTGTGTTTTTCTGCTGAAAAATATCATACATAAGCAGACAGAATAGGATACAAATGTAAAATTTAAATATTTCTACTGTAAGTTTACGTACCCATTTCCCCTTTAAAAAAAATTCACAATGAAACTGAATATTTAATAGGTAGAAGATCATCTTGAAGGATTGGGCTGTTTTATCTTTGTTTATTCAATGACATGCTAAATACTGGGAAAGTCTTTTTAGCTACATTAGATTCCTTAAACTTTACTGAAGCCATTAGCAAGTCCTTTGAGAAAAAGCTTATAAAATTAAGCTTAAGTGCTGCCACTCCTCATGGGCTCACAAGTGATCTGAAAAAAAAAAAAAAAAAAACCCTAATCCACTAGCAGGAATTTTGTAGCCTCCGTTATTTATTTACTTCAAAGCACAAACATTTATAATTTTCTCAGTTCAGCTGAATTTTGAGTTGACAACTTTGTGAATTTCCAAATTTCCATTCTGTTTATAATTTATTTAATGGACATAGATTCCTACAAGGGTCTTCTCATTCAGACCAAAGCCAAGTATCTTATTTGGAGTTAGAGTATGTCTTTAATCCATGTTACCCACAGACTTTCTCTGAGAAGTTTAAGACTCCAGAGACAGAAGAAAATTTCTCTGTGGGGGTGGGTGTGAGGCTGTGGCTGATTCTGTGTCTCCGTAGCCAAAGTTGCTCACTTGGACCTGATCCTGAGGTGCTCTCTCACCTTTCGGGATTCACAGACACACGGGGACGGAGGGAGAGATGTTTAGCGCTAGGTCCTTCCTGCTCTGACACCAGCGTTGGAAACATTTTAAATTGTACTTAAAAACCTCATGGCGTGGGAGGGGTCTGGGTGATAATAGGGCACAACCATTTCCCAATTTAGCAAGCTTCCATCTCTGTGTGTGTGTGTGTGTGTGTGTGTGCGTGCGCGCGTGCATATTTTTAATTTTTGCAAAGTTTTTTATTTGTTACTTCATGGCTTGATTTCAAATAGTTCTGATTAGCTCAAGCTGTTTACCCCACTGGAAATCAAACTTCTACCCAGTGACAGGGGTCCCACTAGAGGAGGGAGTTGCAATAAACAAAGGGAATAGGCCCCTGCTTCCGCAGCTAGTCTGGCAGCGTCAAGGTTCCTTCCCTGACGCCCAGACCCACGCGGAACAGGAGCCCCTTCCTGGCATGCTTCCTGGGCAGGGGGTGTGGTTGCCTTTACTAGTACTCACAGGCATTTCTGGCTCCCCTCCCTCTTCTGGACACAAAGGGGATTGTTTTACCAGACTTCCTGCAGAGCGTTGGGACAGGCTCGAGCAAAGGCCAGGAAAGGAGGCAACTTGTGCCCCAGTGTGAGTTTTTCCATGCTTGCTCCTCCTACTGCTGTGAACCCAAAGCCTGAGGCTGAGGTGGAGATGCTGGAAGACTGCATAAACCTGGGACTGAGTAAGACCTTGGATGGTCCTGAAAAGTTGGCTACAAGTTTTGGGAACAAAAAATAAACCATCACAGTTGTATATTTCAGAAAACTTGGTGTTACCTATTATGGCATCATAAACCAGCTTTTCTGACTGATACACATGTATATCAAACATAATTGTCAAAAACTAAGCATCCTCTGGCAGAACCTTTGTAAGATATTTATTGTTGCCATGGCAAAACCCTGTCTCTACTAAAATACAAAACTTAGCTGGGCATTGTGGCAGGTGCCTGTAATCTCAGCTATTCAGGAGGTTGAGGCAGGAGAATCACTTGAACCCGGGAGGTGGAGGTTGCAGTGAGCTGAGATCACGCCATTGCACCCCAGCCTGGGCGACAGAGTGAGACTCTGTCTCAAAAAAAAAAAAATAGAATAAATGAATAAATAAGATTTGTATTGTTGCTTAGTCTTAAAATTGACTGCTGTTTTGCCTGTTGATTAGGGAGTATCAAAGGAGAAGGGTGCTTTTTGTGGAGGGAGGAGGATACTGGTTACTGCCCACGAGCCGCCGTCCACTTCTTTCCTGTGACTCAGCCTCAGTTTTGCTTGGGTAACCCACCCCTCTTCACACAGCCACATGCTTCACTGAGCCAGTCATGATAGTCCATGGGCTGGTGACACAACTCTAACTCAGGCGCTGGTTAAGATTTCCCTTTCTTAAAAAACACATGTTGGGAGTAGTCTTCCTTCTCCCTCGGATTTTGTTGTGTGGAAATAGTGCAGTGATGTTGGGACTACAGTGGAAGCTAAACCGTCGCTAAAGCTGGCAGAGCAGAGAGATAAAAACGCCACGTTAGTGATGACCTTGCTGAGCGACTGAACTCACCTGCCACCAAGGCTCCCAACCTTGGACACGGCTGGTAAGTATGAAAATAAACTTCCTTTATGGTTTAAGTCAGTTGAGATGTTCTTTTACAGTAGGTCCTTGAACAACTCGGGTTTGGACTGTGCAGGTCCACCTACACATGGATTTTCTTCCACCTCTGCCACCCCTGGGACGGCAAAGCCGACCATTTCTTCCCTTCCCTCCTCCTCCTCAGCCTACTCAACATGGAGGCCACGAGGGTGAAGACCTCCATGATGATCCACTTCCACTTAATAAATAGCAAATATGTATACTTTTATTGTGTTTAGTTAATTTTTTAAAAATTATTTATTTTTATAGAGACACTTTATTTTATAAGGATTTAAAAAAAATTCTCATTCTATTGTCCAGGCTGGAGGGCAGTGCCGTGAACACGGCTGACTGCAGCCTTGAACACCTGGGCTCAAACAATCCTCCTGTCTCAGCCTGCTGAGGAGCTGGAACACCAGGTATGTGCCACCATGCCCAGCTACTTTTTGTATTCTTTGTAGAGACAGGGTCTTGCTATGCTGGCCAGGCTGGTTTTGAACTCCTGGCCTCATGTGATCTTCCCATGCTGGCCTTCTAAGGTGTTGGGATTATAGGCATGAGCCACCGTGCCCTGCCAATAAATACATTTTATCTTATTTATGATTTTCTTAATAACATTTTTTCTCTATTTTATTGTAAGCGTATAGTACATAATCCACATAACATACAAAATATGTGCTAACATACTGTTCATGTTACCGGTTAGGCTTTGGGCCAACAGTAGACTTTTAGTAGTTGAGTTTTGGGGGAGTCAAAGGTTACGGGCAGATTTCGACTGCATGGGACATCAGCTCCCGTAACTCCTGCATTGTTGAATGTCAAGTGTACAATCTCTCTTCCTGGGATAGAATTTATTCTTTGTCCTTTTCTCTGCTTTCTGGACTTTTTTTCTTCTTTTGCTAGTAAAGTATCCATAGAGACTTAATCAAATAGACATATTGAAGAGGGCATAAACTTTGTCCTGTGACTCGTGGGCCTATGCTAGTTAATTGGTTTTGCCAAGATGCGGATTCTTCATTGTAAAATAGGAATGATAAAACTTGTAGAGAGATATAATAATATCAAGCAGTTGTTTTATTAGTATTATAAATAACAACTAATATTTACTAACTCTTTCTAGGTGTCTGGTACTGTTCTAAACTGCCCACACACACACACACACACACACACACACACACATCACACACACAGCATAGTCATATGATATGAGTATATTATCATCCTCACTTCACAGATAAGAAAACTGAAACACAAATGGGTAGGCAATGTTTCTAAGATTTTGTTAATAGTGACAGACTGGCCTTTGGATCCAGTTGCCTGGATCCTAATTCAAAGTCCTAATTCAATGTGAGCTCCAGCACTTAGAGTTGAACTGTGCTTAAAGGCTACAACCAGACTCTTGGGTGTCTTTGTCCTGTACTTCCACCATTTGTTCCCACTGCTAAGATACGTGAAGAAGGGGGTCACATAAAAAGTTTTGGGAGTTGCTATAGTTTGGATGATTGTTCCCTCCAAACCTCAAGTTGAAATGTGACCCTCAGTGTTGGAGGTAGGGTCTAATGGGAGGTGTCTGATTCATGTGGGCACCACCCTTATGAATAGATTAATGCCCTTATTGTGAGAGTGGTTCATAATCAAGG
>NW_016107315.1:7570983-7591639 GCF_001604975.1 Cebus imitator
GGAGGTGTTGGATCACAGGGACAGATCCCTCATGAATAGATTAATGCCCTCTCTCCAAGTTGAGTGAGTTTTCACTCTATAAGTTTCCGCAAGAGCTGGTTGTTAAAAAGGGCCTGATTACCCCTCGCCCTGCCTCTTGCTTTCTCTCTTGCTATGTGATCTCTGCACACACCAGCTCCCTTCCACCATGAGAAGCAGCCAGAGGCCCTTACCCAATGCTGTACAACCTGCAAAATCATGAGCCAAATAAACCTCTCTTCTTTAGAAACAAACCAACCTCAGATACTCTTCAATAGCAACACACAATTAGACAAGATAAGGCAAGATGACAGTATGCAGGATAGACTCCCCTCAGGACATCTCTTGGGAGCAGAGTCACCAGGGGCATAGCAGGGGAGTGCGCACGGGCTTTGTCTTAGACGTGCTTTTGTTTGTTTGTTTGTTTTCAACTTCATATTTTGAAACAACTATAGACTGAATTACATGCCTGTAATGCCACAGCTGTAAATGGCAAAACAAGGACTCAAATCTGTCTGATCTCAAAGCATGCAGGTGCTCTTGAAGCTGTTATGCTTGCATCTTGTTGAAATCGATCCATATGTTGGCCGGGCATGGTGGCTCACACCTGTAATCCCAGCACTTTGGGAGGCTAAGGCAGACGAATCACCTGAGGTCAGGAGTTCGAGACCAGCCTGACCAACATGGAGAAACCCTGTCTCTACTAAAAATACAAAATTAGGTGGGTGTTGTGGTGCATGCCTATAATCCCAGCTACTTGGGAGACCAAGGTAAGAGAATCGCTTGAACCCGGGAAATGGAGATTGTGGTGGGCTAAGGTCATGCCATTGCACTCCAGCCTGGGCAACAAGAGTGAAACTCCATCTTTAAAAAAAAAAAGAAAAGAAAAGAAATTGATCCATATGCTAAATACACTAAATATCAATGGTAAATATCCATATAAAACCTTATTAACATTGTGTAATTTGAACCAGGCTTGACAAAAACATGTTGGTATGTCTAGTTATCACTTAGCAGGGAGGAGGTAGGAAATTCAAAGTTAAAACTTTGATAGTTAAATAGAAATTAACTATTAGCCAATACAGTTAATTAAAAACAGATGACCAAGCAAACGGCCAGCTAAACTGGGCTTTGCTAATAGAAAGTGAAGGAGTCGACAACTTGGAGTATACAAGTGTAGGTTCTGGAATCCAATTTACTGCATTGCAACTCTTGACAGTTCATCACTCGCTGTGAAATGCAGAGCAAGGGCTTCACCTCTGCTACGATGTGGCCCAGGACTGACTGGAAAGCAAGAAATCCTCATAAATGTACAGCCCAAAAGACCACATCACCAAGTACAGACAATAAGAAGATGCACATAATCAAGATGACAAAGGTATGGTGACATTTCCACCCAGCGTTTTGAGGACAGACCTAGCTACAAATATTCCAACTTCTTATCCCTGAAGGATCTACTACTTGAAGATCATGTTATCTTTTTTTCTCGGTTTGTAAAAGATGGTCACTGTAAGTAAAGAAATCTCTGGGCTGAGCAAGGTGGCTCACAGCTGTAATCCCAGCAGTTTGGGAGGCCGAGGTGGGCAGATCACCTGAGGTCAGGTGTTCAAGACCAGCCTGGCCAACATGGTGAAACCCAGTCTCTACTAAAAATACAAAAATTAGCTGGGTGTGGTGGCAGGCACATGTAATCCCAGGAGACTGAGGCAGGAGAATCTTTTGAACCTAGGAGGTGGAGGTTTTAGTGAGCCGAGATTGCCTCACTGCACTCCAGCCTGGGTGACAGAGAGATATATATTTATGGAAGGCTAGGCCAGATTTAAGGGAAGTCAGGAAATAGCATCAGTGACCGACCAAGGGGCTGTGTCCCTTATTCTGCCATATCTGGATGGCTTTCACTTGGGCCAATCTGGGCCCCCTTCACCAAGACCATGGTGGGGGGGACTGTTAAATAGGAAGCAGCTGAGCATCTGTGTCTCCCTCCATCCCTCAGCAAGCCCCTTACCAGGCCTGGCTCCTAATGGGGAGGGCAAGAGTCTGAGTCATGATGGTGAGTCTGCAATGATAAACATGTAATACAGACTTTGTAGAACACTTTAGTTTAAACAGTGCTTTCGATGACATTACCTAATTTTATCAGATATCAATTTTTAAAAAGTCCTAAGAAATGCAACAAATATAACAAAAGACATAGACGGGTACGGGAAGGCCCCAAAATGATACTGCTCCTGTTGATGCGGGGGTGATCAGAGAAGAGGAGGCCTGCAGGGAACAGGCCCATGCATGCTGGGCCACCTGGGTAGGGCACTGGACTTGACAGAGGGCTCCGGCAGGCTGCCGACCCACATGCCCCACTACCCCTGCCCGCCACAGACCCCCAGCAGTGCCAGGAACTGGAGCTCCTCTGAGAAGCATCCTCTGCAAACTCTGACAAAAGCCTCTCTCTGAGGCTTTGAGTGCCTTCGAGTGTCCCGGGAAGACTGGACCACTTTGTGATGCAGAAATCTGTGAGAAATTGGAAGCCTGTGCCACTGGTGATTTATCTTCAAGGACCTCATTTAAAATGATGCATGGCAATGGATACGAGTTGCGAAATTGACATGGCCTGGGCTTGTGTCTCACTTGGCCTGACATTTTCCAACCCCTTTATAAATCTGATCCGTATTCCATTACTTTCAGATAAACAGTTCCTGCTTGGCTGTTGAGGTGGATACTAGTTAGTAAGCTGCCCTGGATCACAGTAGCATTTTCACCAGAGTCTTCCATGTCATTCTCTGAAGAAAACATGAGAACAGGGACAGATTCTCCAGCAGTACTGTTGGGCAGATTATTTTGAGCAAGGGACCCTTTGGGGTCTTTCCAGATGCTCAGAATGAGGCTGCTGAGTCCAGTCATGTCTGCCTGGGCACGTCCTTAGGTTTCAAGGCATACAGCTCAGAGAGGGTGGAGGTGGACCACAGAGCAGCTCTCTGGCCAGCTGCAAGGTGGGCTTCACGGAGAAGGGAACAGAATGGAACCCCCTCCACTCTGCAGCCCAGGGGTGGGTGAACAAACACGTGTTCAGGTCACAGTTCGGGCTGACATCCTGGGTCTGGAGTGCAGCCTGTGATCTGTGAGTGACCACGGCACCAGCCAGAGCAGCTGCTGGACAACGGGGGATGCCAGCAGTTGGACTTGAGGGCTTTGAGGACCTCCATGTTCATGCAGGACCGGTTCTTTCCAGGCTCCTCCCAGCTGCTCTACTAGGCTCTCATTTCTCATCTGTCAGTTAAGGCCTTTTATGTTATCTCCTGATGAACAAAGTGTCATCGGGGGACAGCCTAGGGGACCGGAAGAGTCCAGGGGCTGAGTTAAGACAGGTTTTGGTGGGGTTGTGGTCTTGGCCTTGGAAACTCTTATCATTCTCAGTCCTCCAATCATTCTAGATTCATCTGTGAAAGGAGGGAATGTTAGGCCATCTCCACACATTTAACACACAATGATTTCTGAGAGGGTTCCTAAGCTGAGGTCCATGGACCATGGATGGGTTTTCAGGGACCCATGAACCCTCTGAGCCTGCACGTGCTCATCTCTGTAGGTTCAGATCTGCACAGGGCTTGGTGACAATGAAACTGACAGAGCATTCTAGGGAGTTACCATTCTCATTCTTCAAATGAATGAGCTCACATCCAGTCCTCACCTCAGCCCTCAGGGGCACAGAGAGGGTAAGTGATTTGCCCAAGGTCACACAGTGGGCATTTGGGCTCTCCAGCCCAAGCTTTTGACCACTTTACTACCTGTGAATAAGCAATGATCTTTCCATTTTTTTTCCTGTATCTGAAAAAATATTTCTCTTTTCACCTGAGGAGATGCTATCAAGGTGTTTTAAGGTTAAATTCCACTTGCAATTTAAATCACCAGTGCTGACTTAATCACTAATAATTAAGTGACTAAGGCATGCAACATATCAGTGTGATGAAGCATAATGGAACCTACAAGAGACTAAAGGTCCGTGAGGGGATTCAGTGAGGGCTCACAGAGCGGACCTTCCCCCATGGCAGGAGCAGGGGTCCAGGAGGTAGGAAAAGTAGGAGGGGCATGCGGGAGCCTCTGTGTTTCACTCTCCCAGATGAGGATGCTTTTATTATACCTGTACCAAGGTGGGAATTACATTAAAAAAAATTTTCCATAGGTTATTGGGGTACAGGTTATTTGGTTACATGAGTAAGTTCTTTAGTGGTGATTTGTGAGATTTTGGTGCGTCCATCACCTGAGCAGTATACACCACACCCTGCTAGTAGTCTTTTATCCCTCATCCCCCGCTTCCTTCTCCCCAACTCCCCAGAGTCCATTGTATCATTCTTATGCCTTTGCATCCTCATAGCTTAGCTCCCACATATCAGTGAGAACATACGATATTTGATTTTCCATTCCTGAGTTACTTCACTTGGATTAATAGTCTTCAGTCTCATCCAGGTTACTCCGTTAATTCATTCCTTTTTATGTCTGAGTAATATTCCATCATATATAGTTATATCTCACAGTTTCTTTATCCGGTCATTGATGGGCAATTGCAAATTGTGCTGCTACAAACATACATGTGCAAGTATCTTTTTCGTATGACTTATTTTCCTCTGGGTAGATATCCAGTAGCGGGATTGCTGGATCTTGGTTATTTCCTTTCTTCTACTGGGTTTGGGTTTGGTTTGTTCTTGTTTCTCTAGTTCCTTGTGGTGTGACCTTAGATGTCAGTTTGCGCTTTTTCAGTCTTTTGATGTAGGCATTTAGGGCTATGAACTTTCCTCTTACCACAGCCTTTGCTGTATCCCAGAGGTTTTGATAGGTTGTGTCATTATTGTTGTTCAGTTCAAAGAATTTTTAAATTTCCATCTTGCTTTCCTTTTTGACCAATGATCACTCAGGAGCAGGTAATTTAATTTCCTTGTATTTGCATGGTTTTGAAGTTTCCTTTTGGAGTTGATTTTCAGTTTTATTCCACTGTGGTCTGAGACAGTGCTTAATATAATTTCAATTTTCTTATATTTATTGAGGCTCATTTTGTGGCCTGTCATATGGTCTATCTCAGAGAAAGTTCCATGTACTGTTGAATAGAGTGTATATCTGAAGTTGTTGGATGAAGTGTTCCGTATTAAGTCCATTTGTTCCAAGGTATAGTTTAAATCCATTGTTTCTTTGTTGACTTTCTGTCTTGATGTCCTGTCTAGTGCTGTTAGTGGAGTATTGAAGTCCCCCACTATTACTGTGTTGCTGTCTACCTCATTTCTTAGGTCTATTAGTAATTATTTTATAAATTTGGGATCTTCAGTGTTAGGCACATACATGTTTAGGATTGTGATATTTTCTTGTTGGACAAGGCCTTTTACCATTATACAATGCCCTCTTTGTTTTAACTGCTGTTGCTTTAAAGTTTGTTTTGTCTGATATAAGAATAACTACCCCTGCTCACTTTTGGTATCCATTTACAGGTATTGATCGACTTATGAACTATGCAATTTACGACCATTCGACTTTACGACCACAATCGCTAGCCACGACTGCTCCGGGTCTGGCAGCGCAAACGTTGCCCAGCTGGGCGTACGACAGTGAGGACCAGCTTCCGGCAGCACTACCATCTCCACGTGCATATAGCCTACTCAACTTACGACCAAATTGTGTTATGACAGGTCTGTTGGAACCAATCGTGGTCGTGAGTCGAGCACTAGCTGTACATGAAATGCCATTTTCCACTCCTTTACCTTAAGTTTATGTGAGTCTTTATGTGTTAGGTGAGTCTCCTGAAGGCCGCAGTTGGTGGGTGAGTTCTTATCCATTCTGACATGCTGTATCTTTTAAGTGGAGCATTTAGGCCATTTACATTGAATATTAGTATTGAGATGTGAGGTACCATTCCATTCATCCTGCTATTTGTTGCCTGTGTGCCTTGGTTTATTTTTTAAATTTTTTTGTTTTTGCTTTCTAAATTGTTTGTTTTATAGGTCCTGTGTGATTTATGCTTTATAGAGGTTCTGTTTTGATGTGTTTCCAGGATTTGTTTCAAGATTTAGAGCTCTTTTTAGCAGGTCTCATAGTGGCAAATTCTCTCAGCATTTGTTTGTCTGGAAAAGACTGTATCTTTCCTTCATATATGATGCTTAGTTTTGCCGGATACAAAATTCTTGGCCGATAATTGTTTTGTTTGAAGAGGCTGAAGAAAGGGCCCCAATCTTTTCTAGCTTGCAGGGTTTCCGCTGAGAAATCTTCTGTTAATCTGATAGGTTTTCCTTTATAGGTTAGCTGGTACTTCTGTCTCACAGCTCTGAAGATTCTTTCCTTCATTTTAATTTTAGATAACCTGATGACAATGTGCCGAAGCATTGATTTTTTTGTGATGAATTTCCCCGATGTTCTTTGTGCTTCTTGTATTTGGATGTCCAGGTCTCTGGCAAGGCTGGGGAAGTTTTCCTTGACTGCTTCCCCAAATATGTTTTCCAAACTTTTAGATTTCTCTTCTTCCTCAGGAATACCAATTATTCTTAGGTTTGGTCATTTAATATAATCTTCGACTTCTTGGAGGCTTTGTTCATATTTTCTTATTCTTTTTTCTTTGTCTTTGTTGGATTGGGTTAATTTGAAGACCTTGTCTTTGAGCTCTGAATTTCTTTCTTCTACTTGTTCAGTTCTACAGCTGAGACTTTCCAGAACATTTTGCATTTCTGTAAGTGTAACCAGTGTTTCCTGAAGTTTTCATTCTTTATATCTTTATGCTATCTATTTCCTTGAATATTTCTCCCTTCGCTTCATCCTTTTTGGATTTTCTTGCATCGGGCTTCACCTTTCTCTGGTGCCTCCCTGAGTAGCTTGATAGCTAACATTCTGAATTCTTTTTCAGGTAAATCATGGATTTCTTCTTGGTTTGGATCCATTGCTGGTGAGCTAGTGTTATTTTTTAGGGGTGTTAAAGAACCTGCTTTGTCTATTACCAGAGTTGGTTTTCTGGTTCCTTCTTATTTGGGTTGGTTCTGTCAGAGGGAAGGTCTAGGGCTGAAGGCTGTTGTTCAGATCCTTTTGTCCCACGGGGTGTTTCCCTTGATGTCTTGATGTGGTACTCTCCCCCTTTTCCTATGGACTTGGCTTTCTGAGAGCCGAGCTGCAGTGATTGTTATCTCTCTTCTGGGTCTAGCCACCCAACGAGTCTACCAGGCTCTGGGCTGGTACTGGGGGTTGTCTGCACTGAGTCCTGAGATGTGAACCCTCTATGGGTCTTTCAGCCATGGATACCAGCACTGTATTTGGGTGTCTCCCAGGTCCTGCAGGAGCAGTCCACTTCCTTGAGAGGGTCTATGGGTCCTCTCGGGATTCCCTGGTTGTTTTTACACTCGTTCTGGAGCTAAAACTCAGTGTGAGCCTCCGCATGCTGCCCTGAGTTGGAGCTGTGATCTCAGCATTACACTTTAAAGCTCACAATCACTTCATAAGGCCTGTTGACATCCATGCCAGCTTTTAAAATGTGGGCTTTGTCTTTGCTGTGCTCATTGACCAGCCTGTGAGGTTGTCAGCCCTGGGCAGCCCAGGATGCTTTCCCATTGTGTATTGTGGGCCTCTAATTAAATGGGGGTTCGTATCTGTTTGCTCCTGACTTCTCAGCCACACTCACCAGGTTGGTGAAGCTTCCTCCACCTTCAGCTCCTCTCATGCGCTGTTCTTCCTTCCTCTATCTGGTCCTTAGGTGCTCAGCAGGGCTGACCCTCAGCTCTTTCCTTTCCTTAGCAGAGTCATAGAGAGCTCATCCCTGAGCCGCCCAGCCCTGCCCTTGGCTCCAGTGCTGCCTTCCCCAGGGCCTCCCCTCCATTTCTTCCTCCTGTTGGCAGTCTCTTATTATTTTTAATGAAGGAGTGCACATGCAGAGTTTACAAAATCTGTACAGTTGACTACTCTCCAATGTTGGTAGAATCAATGTAGAGCCAACTGGTTTTGTCAGCTGTAGAATTTTTTTATTTTATTTTATCTTTTGAGACAGAGTCTCACTCTGTTGCCCAGGCTGGAGTGCAGTGGCACAATCTTGGCTCGCTGCAACCTCCGCCTCCCAGGTTCAAGCGATTCTCCTGCCTCAGCTTCCTAAGTAGCTGGGACTATAGGAGTGCACCACCATGCCCAGCTAATTTTTGCTTTTTTTTTTTTTTTTTTTTTTAGTAGAGATGGGATTTCACCATATTGGCCAGGCTGGTCTCAAACTCTTGACCTCGTGACCTGCCTGCTCGGCCTCCCAAAGTGCTGGGATTACAGGCGTGAGCCACTGCACCCGGCCACCTGTAGAAATTTTTAAAATGAAGCTTTTACAAAACAATATCTCTAAGCTGAAACAGTGAGCTGACAGGCAACTGCATTCTTCCTGTTTGCTCATACAAGTCACCTGGAAACTCCCTACTGGCTGGTAGAATTTGGAGTGACCGTGCCCCTGCTGCACCCATGCTCTGGGGGAACTACAGATGGGAGACGTTCTGCAGGGAAGTGTGAATAGTCAGACTCCCTGGGTTCTCCCCACACAACCTTTTTTTCTTGTTTTGTTTTTTGGTTGTTTTAAGACTTTGCTGAGGCCAGAAAGGGAGCCCTACAAGAGAATGTTGACAAATAAATGGAAATAGTGCATGGCTCTTGATTAATGTCTAAGCGAAGAAAGAAGCAGTTAGGCCGGGTGCGATGGCTCAAGCCTGTAATCCCAGCACTTTGGGAGGCCGAGGCGGGTGGATCACGAGGTCAAGAGATCGAGACCATCCTGGTCAATATGGTGAAACCCCGTCTCTACTAAAAATAAAAAAAATTAGCTGGGCGTGGTGGTGCATGCCTGTAATCCCAGCTACTCAGGAGGCCGAGGCAGGAGAATTGCCTGAACCCAGGAGGCGGAGGTTTCGGTGAGCCGAGATCGCACCATTGCACTCCAGCCTGGGTAACATGAGGGAAACTCCGTCTCAAAAAAAAAAAAAGAAGCAGTTAAACATTACCTGTTGCATGATTATTGCAACAGCTAAGTTCTGAGGTGACCTGTGAAATGACACATAATTTCATAAAATAATACACAGTTGATCCTTGAACAACGTATGTTTGTACTGCATGAATCCACTTATACATGAATTTTCTTGCATTTCTGCTACCCCCTCAGACAGCAAGGCCAACCCCTCCTCTTCCTTCTCCTCCTTGACCTATTCAACATGAACACGATGAGTTTGAAGGCCTTTATGATGGCCCACCTCCACTATATGAATAGTAAACGTATTTTCTCTTCCTTATGATTTTCTTAATAATCTTTTATTTTCTGTAGTTTATTGTAAGAATACAACATATTAGTACATGTAGCATACAAAATATGTGTTAATTGACTGTTTATGTTATTGGTAAGGCTTCTGGTCAACAGTAGGCTATTAGTAATTAAGTTTTGGGGGAATCCAAAGTCATACATGGACTTTCAACTAAGCAAGGGGTCAGTTCCCCTAACCCCTGTGTTGCTCAGGAGTCAGCTATGAGTTTGAGAGATAATTGTGGAGCACAGAAGTTGTGATCAGAGAAGCCAAATATTCAGTTATTGATGCAGCACAGGCCAGGTGGTGTGCGTGTGAGAAGGCTGTGGGGGCACTCCCTGAGGGTGGATTAGAACATTGGCTGCCCCTGGCTTACAGTCTCTCTCTGGGACTCACCCTTGACTGATGGGAACTGCTGAGGCCAAGGAGGTGCTTCCTCCCAGGGAAGACCCCAATGCTGTGGGAGTACAAAGGTGCAGCGCGGGTGATCCACGGGGCCATATTTTGGTACTCCCTGCCCAATTCGATAGTCAATGGGCAAATACTGCAGCCACAGCTTGAGAAGGGCATGGGAATGAGGGGTTAGACTCCGTCACCCCCACCAGCTGAGCAGCATGCAACAGCAGAAGCACTAACTCAAGACGAGGGGAGGTGGAATGGGTACAGTGGGGAGAGGAACCTCAGTTCTCTGCTGTGCACTGAGATCAGCTGCAGCAGAGGGGACAGCAGTCTGCCCCACCAATCCTCCTCTGCTAAAGTTCACCCAGGAAAACTGACCAGTCAGAATGTTGGAGGAAATGAAACCAGCACCATGAGTGGTGGACTGTGATGGGATCGACATTCCCCCAGAGGCTGGGGGTGTTGGCTGTGAACTGTCCTCATCTCAAAGGAGTCCCCTTACTCAAGGTCACTCACCCTTCCGGGGAAAGCTTGTGCTCCATGACTGATTGATGTAGGGGATTGAAAGGCCTGGCTTCTTGCTTCAACTAGGGACAACTCCAAAGGCCACCCCAGCTCCAAATCTCCCCATGGCTCCAGAGCTCCCAATCACACCCAGCAATGTAGGCAACGTGTCTGCTGACTGCAGCATCAGTGGAGCCTCTCCCTTGCTGGCAAGGGCTGCTCCCAGAGCACTCCTTAAGAAACTCCTCTGGGACACAAGTCTCTTCGGGAACCTCATCTCAGACACGTTCCACAGTGACTGCTTCTACCAGTGTTGCATTTCCTCTAATTTTCATTCTTCCTTTTTTTTTTTTTTTTTTTTTTTTTTTTTTTTTTTTTTTGAGATGGAGTCTCACTCTGTCGCCCAAGCTGGAGTGCAGTGGCATGATCTTAGTTTACTGCAACCTCTGCCTCCCGGGTTCAATCAATTCTCCTGCCTCAGCCACCCGAGTGGCTGGGATTACAAGCATGTGCCACCAAACTTGGCTAATTTTTTTGTATTTTTAGTAGAGACAGGGTTTCACCCTATTGGCTAGGCTAGTCTCAAACTCCTGATTTTGTGATCCGCCTGCCTCAGCCTCCCAAAGTGTTAAGATTATAGGCTTTTTTTTTTTGAGATGGAGTCTCACTCTGTCTCCCAGGCTGGAGTGCAGTGGATCTTGGCTCACTACAACCCCTGCCTCCCAGGTTCAAGTGATTCTCTGCCTCAGCCTCCTGAGTAGCTGGGACTACAGGTGCACACCATCACACTTGGCTAATTTTTGTATTTTTTTTTTTAGTGGAGACAGGGTTTTTCACCATGTTGGCCAGGCTGGTATCGAATTCCTGACCTCAAGTGACCCACCCACCTTGGCCTTTTTCCAAAGTGCTGGGATTCACCATGCCTAGCCTCTAATTTGCTTTTATTTACTGATGTCATCAGAGTACAACTGTCATAATTTTCATTGACACAGAAACATGTATTCTATATCTAGCCACTCCTCTCGAAGGTTTTCTCCTCTGGTAATTTCACAGTTGTCCCAGGATGACTTTTGCTTTTCCCATGAAAGACCCATGAACTTTACTAGGATTATTTGTAACCTCACAAATTCATACTAAGTCTTGCCTTTATTTACAAAAAATTTTAACTTCCCAATTATGAAATTAATTACATGCTATTGTAGTTTTAAAAAATATGCCAGGAATGGTGGCTCACATCTGTAATCTCAGCACTTTGGGAGGCAGAAGAGGGCAGATCATGAGGTCAGGAGTTCAAGACCAGCCTGGCCAACATGGTGAAACGCTCTCTCTACTAAAAATACAAAAAATATTTGGGCGTGGTGGCGGGAGCTTGTAATCCCAGCTACTCAGGAGGCCAAGGCAGAAGAATCACTTGAACCCAGGAGTTGGAGGTTGCAGTGAGCTAACACCGCGCCATTGCACTCCAGCCTGGATGACAAAGTAAGACGCAGTCTCAAAAAAAAAAAAAAAAAAAAAAGATTTAAAATTACCCATAATTATCCTACTCAGAACTGACCACTTTAATATTTTTGTTTCCTACTGTTTAAGAATTCCAGGTGAAACCATACTGTATTCTCCCTTTAACACCTGACATGGTATCTTAAGCATTTTTCCAGATCATTAAAAGTCCTTTCTAAAGATTTTTAAAAGGTAATGTAATGTTCCGTGGTGGAGGCTGAGCCCTGATAAGTAAACCATTCTCTGATGTTAGGCCTTTAAAACAGCACCAGTGGCTGGGCATGGTGGCTCATAGGTATAATCCTGGCACTTGGGAGGCCAAGGCAGGTGGACCACTTGAGGTCAGGAGTTCAAGACCAGCCTGGCCAAGATGGTGAAACCCTGATTTCAGGATGTAGAGAAACTGGAACTCTTGTGCATTACTGGTGGGAATGTAAAATGTCACAAAATTGAGACTTGGTGTTACCATATTATCCAGCAATTCCACTTGTGAGTATGTACACAAAAGAACTGAAAGCAGGGATTCAAAACAGGTATTTGTACACAAATGTTCATAGCAGGATGATTCACAGTAGCCAAAGGTGAAAACAACTCACATGTCCATCAATGAATGAATGTGATATACACATACAATGAAACATATTCAGCATTTAAAAAAAAGTTTGACACATGCTACAACATGGGTGAACCCTGAAGACATGATGCTGAGTGAAATAAGCCAGCTGCAAAAGGACAAATAGTGTATGACTCCTCTTACTTGAGGTATCTGGAGCAGTCAAATTCAGAGACAGGAAGTTAAAGAGTGGTTACCAGGGGCTGGGGAAGGGCAAAGGGGTAGTTAATGTTTAATAGGTAGTTTCAGTTTGGGATGATGAAAAAGTTTTGGAAATAGATGGTGACAGTTGCACAACAATGTAAAGGTACTTAAATGCAAAGGTACTTAAAGGTACTGAACAATGCAAAGGTACTTAAAGGTACTGAACTTACAAATGATGAACATGGTAAATTTTATGTTATGTATATTTTACCACAATAAAAATGAGTTGATATAAAGAAAAAAATAAATACAGATGATGTGGCTTGCTTAAATCAAGAACCTATCTCTATTAAAAAAATAAGCAAAATTGGCCAGGTACAGTGGCTCACACCTGTGATTCCAGCACTTTGGGAGGCCGAGGTGGGTGGATCACCTGAGGTCAGGAGTTTGAGATCCAACCTGGCCAATGTGATGAAACCCCATCTCTACCAAAAATACAAAAAATTCATGGAGTGTGGTGGCATGCACCTGTAATCCCAGCTACTCAAGAGGCTAAGGCAGGAGAATCGCTTAACACAGGAGGCGGAGGTTGCAGTGAGCTGAGATCATGCCATTGCACTCCAGCCTGGGCAGTAAGAGTGAAACTCTGTCTTGAAAGTAAATAAATAAATAAGCAAAATTAGCTGGGTGTGGTGGTATGCCCCTGTAGTCCCAGCTATTTGGGAGACTGAGAAGGCAGGAGCACTTGAGCTCAGGCGGGCAAGGCTGTAGTGAGCTGCTGTGAATGCCACACTGCAGTCCAGTCTGGGGGATGCATGAAACCCTGTCTCAGAAAAAAAATTCTATTTCTGGCCCCCAAAATGATTTTAAATCCTTTGTGATAAATATGCAGGTAAATAGAGAAGAAAATGTGGCATTTATTGAGAATCTATTTTGCATAAGTGTTTTAACTATTTAAGTACTTCATGTCACTTACTTCTAATACTGTGATGTAGGCACTAATCTAGATTGAGATTGGGAAGCTGGGTCCTGCTGTCAGTGAGTGAGTGGCCAGCCCACCCCTCCACACCCGGCCTGTCCACTCCTGATTTTGTGTTTTCTGGTACACCTCACTGCTTCCTGCTTATCCCATTTCACTTTATTTCCATTGGGCATTGTAAAAAATTTCAGCTATTTGGAAGTTTGCATCTGCAGAGAATTAATTTAGAAAAACACAAATTATGGATCAAGTGGTACCTAAATAACAGAAGCAAATCTTGTCTTTCACAGAAGAACAGACACATCAAAGCCAGAAATAGAACTGAGCACTCATCTAGGACTGGGCTCTTCTGGTTTCCTCAGTCTTGAGCCAGCTGTAGTTACCATATTCCATATGAAAACAGATATAACACATCCTCACCATGGTACTTTGGAAAATACAGAAGAGCACAGACAGCAAAAACCTACCATCATAAAGCACCTCACCCCCTAGAAATAACCAGTTCACATTTAGGTAAATATATGCTCCATTTTTACTGTGCATACACATAAATACAATGTATTTTAAAAATGAGCTTCATAATGTGTAGTTTTATCACTTGGTTTACAAGGTTTACAACTAAGTATATTGTGAAAATTTTCTCTTCTGCAACAGTTAAAAGAATTGCAAAGCTTGGAGGAAAAATTTATTATACAATCTTGTTGGGGATGTTGAGGTATAATTTTTTTTCTAAGGAGACTTCATTCTTCTTACAATGCCTTTGGGAAAAAATGGGGAGTCCTTGTCTTATATAGCTTTCTATAGATGATGGAAACTTGCCCTTCCATTTAGCCTTTTCACTTGCTTCTCTACAGCCATCTAATCACCAATCAAGTAACCCGTTTCATGTTTTCCAACCTCTCTCCCCCACTGGCTCCCTCCTTACCCAGTCTCCCTGCACATATGCAGATGGACTTCCCTTCCTTCAGCACTCTGGTTCCTCCCCTTAAAGAGGCTTTCCTTCCTTTTGAAGAGACTATTTTAATTGATTTTGATCAACTCTACTCAAAACTGTATCCTAAGGTCCACATTAGGATTAGTCTTTAATAATCTGAAGAGATAATTCAATTGTTTAAAAGAACATATTAAGAAGGCCTTGGTAGAATTACTGTGTCAAGAAACACTGGACTTAGGCACAATGGAGATATGGCTGACTTTCTTTTGAAAAAAGAAGTCGTTTTTTGGGGGGAGGCAGGGCAAAGAGGTAAGAAGTCGTTGGTTCTGTAAGGAAATACTAGAGACCATTTTGGAAATGTATTCATTATTTTAAGACAACTAACAAATGATCATCTTTCAGATAGGACATTGTAGCAGCAGCCTTTACTGGTCATGAAATTTGCCTGCTATCTAAAATCGTATTTCTGGAAATAGGTCAATGTCAAGTAATAGTAACTGTATAGAAAGGCAGATGCCAGCTAGCATCAAAGGGGTACGTGCAGACGGTGGTAGTTCTGGAGTCCTGGAAGCCATGAGGTGCTCATCCATCACAAGGCCATCTGGAAGGCAGGGATGCTTGGTCATTAAAAGAACCTCTCTGGCAGTTCATCCTGCTGCCCACACTCATGGCTTATCTGCTCGCCTACTGTTAACCTGCTCTTCTCGGGACACTCTCACACCTGAAACCAAGCCCAGTGGTGATACCTTCACTTGCCGGGATGAGCAGAACCTGGTTAGGCTCTGATTGGGCCCCATGTTCCAGGAAGAAAACTTGGTCCCTACACACCCAATCATCAAAGCCACACTTATAAAACACCTACCCTGAGCCTGACACCCAGGATGCAAATGGCAGACACAATCGCTGTCTGGATTGGGGAATTCCATCTAGTTCTCAGTGAAATGTTTGCTTTCACTGACCTCCTGGACTTGAATATTTACCACTTCTAACATCTCCAGGGCCCAGAACTATGACAGGTCTCTGAACTTGGAGGACCCTAGAAACCTGGCTCAGGCTGGGGTAGGGAGAGGACCGTGGCCTCTTGTTTTCTCCAGGTACTGCCCTTCTTTTAATTGTTTTCCTCAAATCAGTAAAAATCAATAAAGGGAAAGGGTTCTGTGACCTGTCATTGGGAAGGGGAGTTGTCCGGGACTTTTAGGACCCTGGAAGTTTCTAAAGGACTAGCAAGGGTCCGAGCCTCTGATAGAATTTGCCATTGGGGTGGACTCTAATTGAGCTGCCCATCCTGGAGATGGTTTGGGTCCCCCTGCCCAAAGGAAAAGAACACCAGAGATCTCCCGGTTAAACAAGAGACCAAGACTTGTTTACTTTCCTCAACAGAAGTTCAGACCATAAAATGTCAAATAGACTTGAAATACCTCTCCATCTGAAAGGCAGTAGGACCAGACAGGTTTCCGAGGATGTAAATATCGAAGAGGCCAAGGCAACTATCTCATCAGGAGTCGCGATGCTTTTATAAGCAGAATTTTGGCTGCCAGGCTCTAGCAAGCCAAGAGGTACAGGCATAGCCTGTTAACTAAGCACCCCCCAAGGCAACTACGTAACCTCAAAAGGCAAAAGAAAGAGAACCTCCACTTACCGCAGCCAGGTAGGAAAGTCTGAGGGAAGCAGCGGAGCTGGCCGTGCCAGCATTTACACAGGGAACACTTCTTGGGAAGCCAGGTGTCATGGGGCACAGACCCACAGTTCCTGAGAATGAACAGGTAAGGCGATACCCTTGGTCTGAAATTTCACTTCCCTTTCCCTCTCCTCTCCACTGCTCCCCGCCCCTCTGAATGGCTTACTTTTTGCGCACATCGTGCTCACAGTTCCGTCCATAGAAGGAAGGTGGGCAGGCACAAAAGGACCCCAGCATGCAGGTGCCCCCATTCAGGCAGCAGGTTCTGTTTAGCTCCTTACCTGAAAGGTAAGAACATTTGACTGAGGGCGGAGAGCTGGTAGCGTGCAAGGGCAATTCCTGTAAGCGAAGGTCAACACAACACCGATGTGTTTGTAAAACACATTGTAAACCTCAGAGAATAAGACTCTGCGCCTTTGAACAGAGAAGTCATTTTCATGCATAGGCCAGTGGTGGTTCTGGGGTTCTCCAGTGTTTAGTGGACTCAGGTGCGGAAAACGCTGCAGGGAAGTCAAATACACAATCCCTGTCTCGCTTCCAAAACCAGAAGCAGTCCAGCACCTGTCCAGTTCCAGAACCAGGTGCCCCATTAGGTGAAAGAGTGTTGAAAAGATACTCAGGAGACACATGAAGGGCCAGGACAGAAGCATGGAAGCCAGGCGTTCTTACTGTGCTGTATCCCCACAGGCGGCACAAGCTTGGAAGACCGAGGGCGAATCGCAGGCTCCTCCTGGGGCCGAATGCCGTCGTCTCTGAAGGCCAGGTCTCCCTGAGATGGACGCGCAAGCTCCTGATGGCCCAGCCCTTAACGACAAAATCAATTCATGGAGTCTGTATTTCAGGCCACAGAAAAATTGAGAGCGATAAAAAGAACCAAAGGTCTCTCACCAGCAACTAATTCCAGTTCAAACGCTTTCGAAATGGCCATGATCCAAATCACACTAGGAAGAGGAAGTCAGACACGAGTTAGCAAAACAAAGGAAATAAAACCTTACAAGTTAACACCTGGGGCTTCTCATAGAAAGACCACACATCGCTAAAGAGAAAGTGCAGAGCACCAGCTTTCTTTTTTTAATGGCTAATTCATGTAACAAAGAAAAGTGTTGAAAAAAAAGTCACCAATATCCAAGTCTTTTAATACATATTATTATTTCTTAGGCTCTGTCCTCACATAGGTACACAATTTTAATTATGCTTTCTAGTTATGTACATATATGTCTTTTATCTTCTATTTCACATAATTTTTCTCCTGCATGCAGTTTTCATATAAGATTTAAAAATGGCTGCATGCCATTCCACGTTACCAATGAATTACATTTTACAAACTATTTTAACCGATCATTTAAAAGTTTTTCAGGTAAAAAACTTTTTTTTTTTTTTTTGCTATTATCTTAATGGTTTTGCAAGTATCAAATCTGCCTATGCCTTTCATGTTTTTGGAAGATTTAAAATTTTGTTGTAGTATTAACCTTTGTTTATACAAGCATAAAGGAACACTATTTCATAGACAGTCATTAACATAAAATTTAAATTAACATTAACACGAAAATAATAAGAGCCAATGGCAGCCTGGGCGCGGTGGTTCACAGCTGTAATCCCAGCACTTTGGGAGCCCAAGGTAGGTGGATCATAAAGTCGGGAGTTCGAGACCAGCCTGACCAACGTGGTGAAACCCTGTCTCTACTAAAAATACAAAAATTAGCACGCTACTGCACTCCAGTCTGGGCGACAGAGAGAGAGAGAGAGAGAAAGAGAGAGAGAGAGAGAGAGACTCCGTTTAAAAAAAAGAAAAGAAAAGAAAGCCAATGGCAAAGTTAGAAGTAACTGTGTGAGATTCCAGGTCTTTCAGGAAAAATAGCAGTGCCGTTGGCAGCTCCTTTAAGGTTTAAGCAAGAGAAAAATCAAATGACAGGCGTAGAACATTATTTCCTAAGCTGGCAATCTCTAGCAATCAAAAAAAGTTCACATTCAAGATTAGCTCATACCTGGAAGAGAAGCGGGCCATCTTTCTGCAGTCCATAGCTTTTAACAATTAGGGGGAAGAAGGCGTTAGCATCGATTTAATTCAGAGTCATTGCCAAGACAGCCAAAGGAAAACACTCATCTCCTAAAGCAAAAATGGCAGCTTCAGAAGAAAACGAGAAATACGCGTTCCCCAGACGGTCGTAGCAGAAGCAGGAGCAAAGGTGACCAGGAGAAACTGGAGGGCCCTCGGCCTCGATGTTTTGACCTTGAGCTGAGTCGTCAACCCTTCCGGGGATTCACCTTCCTCAACAACAAACCCCTGTAGGGGCGGAGAGACCCCTCAGGTGGGCGGGAGGCCGGCCGGCATGACAATGCCCAACGCTGCGGGGAGAGGAGTCTTGTAAAACTGTGGTTAACTTGCCCTAAAATCTCTATCATTAGTGGCAGGCTAAAATGATCAGATGAACTCTTTTGGAAAAAAAGAAAAATCAATTTCTCTAATCAAGTTGGTGATTTCAGGTTGGAGGCGTGGCGGAAAGTCATTGCTTTAATTAGGAAAACCTGAAAATATATGGATCTCAAATCATTCGAGATTTTATTGCCAAGCTTCACTTCCTGAAATTTGCTTCCACCTTTGTTTTTCCAAAAGAGCCCCATACTCCCCCTGGGGGATACCTGGGTGGCCAAGAAAGGGGTGCTCTCCGCCCTAGGAGCTAGGTGTGTGTGTGGGAAGACTAGGAAGCTTGAAACTGAGATAGAAGTTCAGGGTCAGTAGGGGTTCTTTGGGAGCTCCAGACTTGAAGCGCAAATTCCAGGCGGACCTGAATTCCTGGAAGGACGCAGGAGCCGGCGCCAGGTGTCCGAGAGAGGGGAGGGGCCGCCAGGGGCGCAGTCGCTGGGGCTCTGCAGTGGGGGTGCCGGCCTGTTTCAGAAAGTTCTAGAACCCCGGCTGTCCGGCATAGGAGGCCATACCAGCCCGTAATCACGGGAATTTATCTCAGCTTCCCAGCTCCCACAGTGCGGCCGCTTCCAGGCCTCGCCGTCCTGGCCCCAAGACACCGGGAATTACCCCTGGACTCTGATGTGCCGCTTGCAGCGGTGAACGTGTTTATGGGGTGAGTTCCACGAGGCTCCAGACGTCCCATAGGGAGAGGCGCGTCTGTGAGCCTGAGTCCCCTCACCTGACATCTCAGTCCTCCGGGTTATTTCAAGTATTATACGTCCGAAGTCGTTAGTCGTTTCTAAATCGCATTTAATTCCAATTTCTAAATGAAAGCCTGACACTTACTTAATATTGCCAGGCACGCAAATGTGAAGCTTTTATTACATCTGTTTCCATCCATCTCTGTTTATTGGATTTAGGCCACGGCAGAAAGAATTGGTAGCATCCGAGGCCATTTCAGCGTCAGGGTCTACCCTATGAATGCCTCGGACCCACAGGTGCGGGGAAAAGGTGTTATTTACTTCTACAGTTGACCTTGGGAGACGCAAACGAAAATGAGTTTTACTGGGGGGAGTAGGGCCCCATCCAGTCAAGGGTGGGATGCAGCAGCAGTTCCAACTCCACAGCAGTTGACTATTTAAATCCAGCTGCAATTCGCCTCCTCCCTGTCTGGCCTTTTCAGGTGAAAAGCTTCAGGTGACCTGCTGAGATTCACTGGGGACTGGGGAGCTTGGCCTGAAGCTCTAGGAAGCCGGAGGTGGGGGAGGGCTCTGCGGAGGAGAAGGCTCGCTGGGAGCTGCGAGGAGGTTTAAAGATGTGACTCAGTGCGGCCCTTTGTAAGGTAGCCTGTGCGCCACAGTCCTCACAGGTCCAAGGTGCTAAGTAGATAGTACCGCCAACATTGTGAGTCTCACCTTACGGACACGACAACTAGTTCTATTTGGGGGATTTGAATGTTTTGGCTTCAGAGACTGGGCAGGCCTGTGGCAGAACTGGCAACAGAACACACCCCTGCGTTGCTATTTCCTTATCTAAAGGGGCTGTTGTGGAATTTTTAGAGCTGAAATTAGACTGCTGGAAATCACTGCATTTTCAGAGGAAGTAACTGAGGTCTCCAGTCTGGCGATGTTGGCATTACCCAGACCAGAACCCCAGCCCGCCAGGTTTTCAGCTACACAAAATCCCTTCTCTAAGGATCAGATCCCCCTGAAGAGATCCCTGTTGCCCATAGGTACTGACTGCAGAGGAAGCCAAGTGGATCTCGGGTAGTCAGAGCCTGGGCCAGTTTTGGGGTGGGGGTGGGAAGAAGGGGAAGGGAAGGGCTGTGGTGTTTAAGAGAGGTTAGATATTTGCTGTTGGGCTGGAGATTAAGGGCTGTTTAACAGGCATTTGATGTCTACTACTGGGTTGCCAGTAGACTGGAGCTTGGCTCTGGAGAAACAGTTGTGAGAAGTGACCCCACTGTGAGGCTGGAGAGAAAGAACAGTAATTGTTGATTATAATTGTACTAACTGCAAAACATTGTTGCTGCCTCCAGGTGGGGGAATTGAATGACTACCCTAGGATGCCCCTGGTCACCTCTGCTTGGTCAGTGGCGTAGGGGCTCACGCCTGTAATCCAAGCACTTTGGAGGCCAAGGCGGGCGGATCACCTGAGGTCGGGAGTCAAAGACCAGCCTGACCAACATGGTGAAACCCCGTCTTTAAAAAA
>NW_016107315.1:7591709-7596183 GCF_001604975.1 Cebus imitator
AAAAAAAAAAAAAAAGAAAGAAACTGGGCTGCTGGGCTGCCTCCAGGCCAGTGCATGCGGTGTGTCAAAAGGTCAGGCCAGGACTGGGAAGTGCTGTGCAGTGGGGATTCCCCAGCTCATCCCTTACAAAAGGCAACCATAGCAGAAAGTAAAAAACAATGCTCTTGGTCTTGGCCATTTCAGTACTGCCCTTGAGACGTTGTGTATTGAAAACTGGGGCAGAATTGTGTTTAAAATCACACAAATAAGCATTTGACTTAAAACCATCCAAACAAGAATGATGGAATGAAAATAATCACAATCAAAGGACAGACTTCCAGTGTCTGCCTAAAATTCAAGGAAGAAAATAAACTTGGAGAATGGGATCAATTTTAGCTCTCAAAAGCCAATTCGACCTTATTTAAATGGTTGACAACCCATAGAATCAAATTCCAACCCAAAAGTTGAAAGAACAGCCATTTCTATAGTACAATGACAGTATTTCAAGGTAAAAGCCTCCTTTTATCATGGGGCACTTACATCTTATCTCTGTCATTGTCCCCTTGAACATTCAGGCAGACCAGGAGATGGGAGAGCAGAAGGAGCCGGGGAATTCTGTCTGTATATGTACCCTCCAGCTGAGGAACGCCGGGGTCTCTGTAATCCCATCAAGTTTAGCACTCAACAGCTTCTGTTAACACCTGAGCCACACTCCTGGGAAGCATTACCCACCCAGTGTGTCCCTGCCGAACTTCATTAACAAGTTAATGGCTTTCTGTTTTCACTGATAAACTTACAAATTGCAACCTATTCTGTATTTGCACAGGTATCTGTTGGATGTAAAAGGATAGATTTCTGCATTCAAAAATCTGCAATTTCAGTGGGGAAGGCGTGCTCAAGTGCGTCATTTTAGAGCCACATTGTTACATAAATGGCATAAGAGAAATGGAGAAGGGCTTAAGGGAGGATTTCATTTCCTCTGTGTGCCATGGGGGCTGTATCATATTTCTTCCTATGTAGACATGTTTTACATTATTTTATCAATGAATAGACATGACATGTTTCTATGTTTTGTGGTGAACTTCTTTGTACGTGTATCTTGGTGAACGCTTGAGAGCATATTCCTCTTGTAAATTTCTAGCACTGGAATTGCTTGGTTAAAGGATAGATGTTGCCAAATTATTTTCGAAGAAGCCTGCACCAATCTCCTCTCCGCCCCTCCTCCCTCCCCCTTGAGTTGGTATTGAGAGCTCATCTCCCAAGTACTTACCAGCTCTGGCTGCAGCAAGCGTCTTAAGTTTTGCTAATACAGTATGTGAAAAGTAGTACTTCATTGTTGCTTGGGTTTACATTGTGTCCTGTGGTTATTGGGTGTTTGTATTTCATTTTCTACGACCTGGCTGGTCCTTACAGGGCACTTAAACTGGCTTCTTTGAGACTCAGCCCAAATGTCATTTGTCTGGGAAGTCCTTGAAGAGACCATCCTCCCTACTCCAGCTTCCAGCTGTGCTGAGAGCTCGGTCCTGGCACTCAGCGTCCCCACAGTCTATCTTGTCATCACTGTATTGTAAACTGCTTGTTTTTTTTTGTCTTTCACCAACTTTTCCCCCTTATCCTTTATTCCCTTGGACTAAGAGGTCCAGAAATCTGGTCTTCCAGAAATCTCAGCTTCTCCAGCCTCTAATGCAGTGTTTCCGGTGCTGGTTTTCTTTTGGCTAAGTCCTCCTCCACTGGCCGTGTCTGTGACTGACAACTGTTAAATCTCAGCCCTATTTTCTAAGATGGGAGTGGGGCGAGCACAAGATCCTTGAGGAGCGCCACAGGAAAACAACTTGTTTCCCCAATCCTGAGCCTAGAAATAAAACAAAGAATGCCCTCTTCCCCCAACAAAAAGGAAAAAAAAGGCAGATCCGGAACAGGTAACCCAAACCACCACTGATATTCTGGGCTGAATTCTGGGCCACTTATTAAAGAGTATTTATCACATATAAGACAATAAGATAATTACTGAGAACCATGTGAGGCTATGGGAAATCCGATTTAGACTTTTAGACATAGCTATAATTTAGAATTCTTTTACACCAAAATCTTAATTTTTCTAATTAAATTCAACAAATATTTACTGATCAGCTGTTTGTGTTTAGCACGATGGGTAGACAGAGATTTCCAAGTAGGGCTCCTGCTCCCACCGCCCCTCCCCTGAGATAAGACAAGCCCAGTAATCTAAATGAAGTGCCATTTCAGCGTGATCACTAAACTGAGGGGGAGGAGGCAGTCACATCCTGACTTCCTCCCAACCAGGTCAAGGCCAATTGGCCCCAGCAGACAGATAGATGGACAGACAGACTCCCAGGAATTAGACTTGGGAGGCAAGCTGGGGTCCCACTTGGTTTTCATGACCTGGACAATCTCATTTCAAAGTGCATCTTACGTGGTGGATCTTGTATTTGATCACATACAGCTCTTAATGGCTATTTTTTTTTTGAGATGGAGTCTTGCTATGTTGCCCAGGCTGTAGTGCAGGGGGACTATCTTGGCTTACTGCAGCCTCTACCTCCTGGGTTCAAGTGATTCTTATGCCTCAGCCTCCAGAGTAGCTGGGACTAAAGGCACCTGCCACCATACTCTGCTATATTTTTTTTTTTTTTGAGATGGAGTCTCATTCTTTTCTCCCAGGCTGAAGTGCAATGATGCAGTCTTGGCTCACTGTAACCTCCGTCGCCCAGGTTCAAATGATTCTCTTGCCTCAGCCTCCCGAGTAGCTGGGATTACAGGCACGCACCACTATGTTCAGCTAATATTTGTGTTTTTAGTAGAGACGGGGTTTCACCATGTTGGCCAGGATTGTCTCGATCTCTTGACCTTGTGATCTGCCCACCTCGGCCTCCCAAAGTGCTGGGATAAGAGATGTGAGCCACTGCGCCTGGCCTAGTGGTCTAGTTGCTTGTTAAACCCATCATTGAGATCTTAGTTTCAGCTGTATTTTTCTTGTGCAGAATTTTTAGTGTCTCTTTATTAAGGTTTTCAGTTCTATGCTGAAATTTTAAGTCAATTCTTTCATTTCTTTGAACATATAATATAGTTATTTTAAAGTCTGTAAATGACACTATCATCTTTATCCCTTGCAGGTTGATTTCTCTGGTTTATTGTTTTTCTTGTTTTTTGATGTTATTGTTTTCTTGACCCTCCGTATTCCTAGTTAGCTTTGATTTAATGTTTGACATATTATATAAAAATCTGTATCTGAGTCTCTTGGTGCTATTTTCTTCCTCCAGAAAGTTTGTTTGTTTCTAACTAGCAATAGTCATTGACAAAGTCATCCTCTAGAGGGCGATGGTCAGTGTTATGTCAAGGCTGCCTGTGTACCGGATGGATATGAGGTCAGCTTTCAGGATACAGGTAACGTTGCTGGCAGGGATGGAACTGACTCAGTTCTGAGTTCTGGCTTCTTCTAGTTGAATCAGATTGTATTTGTGAAGAGGTTTGGCTGCCTCCCAGAGAAAAATTAAATAAGTATGAATCTTGGAGAGAAGGACACCGAGTTCTGCTCCGAGCCTGGATCCTTAGTGGTCCCCGTAGCCAGTCTTTGAGGTGAAGGGAAGCAGCTGTCTGAGAATTTCTCACTAGAGTTGTCCAAGCCTAGATTCAATTGGGCAGTGCAACCTAATTGAAATAGCATGCCAGCCTTGTGTGTACGTTTACCTTTTCTAGGAGTCGCATTAACCAAGTACAGAGAAACAGGTGAAATAATATCAAGAATATATTTTATTTGACTCTGCATATCCCAAATGTTATCATTGAATCATGTTGTCAGTATAAAAATTAGTAATGAGATATTTTACGTTTTAAAAATAGTTAAGTCTTTGAAATCGATGTGTATTTTGTGCTTAGAGTTTATCTCAGTTCGGACTAGCCACATTTCCAGGGTGCAGTAGCTCCATGTGGCTATGGCTGCTACGTGAGACCCTGTAGCTCCGCTATTTAGGAGTGTGGCATGTGACCCATGAAGGCCAGTGAAGATTCCTCAGTGCAGGCTGCTGCACTCCAGCTTTTTAAATTTTATTTTATTTTTATTAATTAATTTTTTTAGAGACGGGGTTTCACCATGTTGGCCAGGCTGCTCTCAAACTCCCGACCTCAAGTGATCCGCTCCTCTTGGCCTCCCAAAGTGCTGGATTACAGGCGTGAGCCATTGTGCCCAGCCTGCACTCCAGATTTTTAGACTGCAAATGTGAAGTGGCAAGCCAGGAGCCCTGGCCACCTGCTCCCATATCAGTGAGGGGCATTTAGTAATGGTCATTGGAGTGCAATGTTTATAAAATTTTGAGTGTTTCATTCTTCTATAATTATGTCATAAAATGGGGGGTAACAAGTTGGTATGAGACCAGGAATTTTCCTGGTTTTTTTTTTTTTTTTTTTTTTTTTTGGTTTCATTTGCCTATAATTCTCTTCTGTCTAATGTAGTATCAGTGGAACATCTTTTTTTTTTTTTTTT
>NW_016107315.1:7596419-7600214 GCF_001604975.1 Cebus imitator
TTTGAGACGGAGTTTCACTCATGTTACCCAGGCTGGAGTGCAATGGCGTGATCTCGGCTCACCGCAACCTCCACCTCCTGGGTTCAGGCAATTCTCCTGCCTCAGCCTCCTGAATAGCTGGGATTACAGGCACGCGCCACCATGCCCAGCTGATTTTTTGTATTTTTAGTAGAGACAGGGTTCCACCATGTTGACCAGGATGGTCTCGATCTCTTGAGCTCGTGATCCACCTGCCTCGGCCTCCCAAAGTGCTGGGATTACAGGCTTGAGCCATTGCGCCCGGCCTCTTTTTCTTTTTTAAGACAGGGTCTCACTCTGTTATCCAGGCATGATCTTGGCTTACTGCAGCCTCAACCTCCCATGCTCAATGGGTCCTTCCACCTCAGCCTCCTGAATAGTGTGTGCCACCACACCTGGCTAATTTTTGTATTTTTTTTTTTTTGAAACAGAGTCTTGCTCTGTCACCCAGGCTGGAGTGTGCAGTGGTGCGATCTCAGCTCATTGAAACCTCTGCCTCCTGGGTTCAAGCAATTCTCCTGCCTCAGCCTCCTGAGTCGCTGGGATTACAGGTGCTCACTGCCATGCCTGGCTAATTTTTGTATTTTTGTAGAGATGGGGTTTCACCGTGTTGGCCCGGCTGGTCTTGAACTTCTGACCTCAAGTGATTCATCTGCCTTGGCCTCCCAAAGTGCTGGGGTTATAGGCATGAGCCACCCTGCCTGGGTTTTGTATTTTTTTTTTTTGTAGAGGTAGGATCTTGCTAGATTGCCCAGGCTGGTCTTGAACTCCTGAGTTTGAGCTTCCCAAAGTGCTGGGATTACAGGAGTGCACCACTGTGCCTAGCCAGGGATTTTCTTGGAAGAAAGCTTCACTGTGCCTGTGACTCCTGCTCTGACAGGAGTGCTAGGTCCAGAATCGCTGTAAGGAAAGCATTTGGTCCCCCAACTGATTTCTGGGCGAGAGTGTATGTGGAACCCCTGTGGAAGTTGGGGAAATATCCATGGAGAAGCTGAAGCTGTGGTCTGCAGACTGTACTTCAGGAGAGGCTCTCAGCCCAGATAGAGCGGAGCTGCATAAGAACATGTTGAGCTCTTGGGGTTGGTAATAACAAGGCTGCATATGAATTGGGCTGTTTCCAGCTGCAAGGGGGCCCTGGGAAATGAAGAGTACTGGGCAACGTCCTTCCTGCTGTCCCCTGGGATCTCAGAAACTGGAATGTTATTCTGGACACAACCAGGAGACACAGCAATCTGTATATAACAAGTTTAATAGGATATTGACAATTCCCTACATGAGCATCAGTACATCTTGTATTTTAAAATGCTTCCTGGTTCACATCCCTGACTGTGAATCAGAAGTAACTATGGAGCATGTTGAAAATACTGACTCCTGGACCCTGCCCTAGGCTTACTGAGTCAGGACCTCCCACTAGGAAGTGGGAGAGGGCCCTGCTCAGGCTGTGCCATGAGGAGCCAGTCCTGGGCAGCACTGCACCAGACTGTGCTAATTCCAGACCCTTATCACTCGCCCTGTGGTCAGGGAGCAGCAGCATTGGCACCACCTGGAGCTTGTAAGAGATACAGGCTTGCAGCCTGTCTCTGGCCTGGACCATACTCTGCATTTTAGTAAGATTCCAGGTGGTTTTAGTATAGGGTTGCCAGATGAAATACAGGACATTCAGTTAGATTTGGATTTCTGATAAACAACAAATAATTTTTTAGTATAAGCATGTTTCTTGTAATATTTAGGACGTACTAAAAAACAATTTGTTGTTTACCTGAAATTCACATCTAACTGGCATTCTATATTTTTATTTGCTCAATTTCTCACCCCTATTTGGGTGCATGTGATAGTCTGAGAGGCCAGGCCTGCACAATGGCCTCTGCTCCAAAATTAACACCATAAAGGCATTTTGAATGCATTCATGGAAAAACTTTTTTTTTTTTCATTTAAATAGTAGTATGATAAGCTTTTGAATATTTAGGCCTCTCATAAATTGAAAATGTTGGGAATATAGGCATGAGCCACTGCGCCTGAGTTTTGTATTTTGTAGATAGGATCTGAACTGCCTTTTCAATTTGTATTCTTTGGTTCAGAATACGAGAAAAAAAAAAAAACAAAACAAAATGAAACAGGTAACTTTACGAAAGAGAAAAATAATTTAAAAGTTGTAAGTAATAAAAAAAAAAGCACAACCAACACTTTAGAGGTATGATTTAATATAGTCGCAAAGATTTCTTGAGCCTCATTAACCACATAGTACATAATTTTAACTAATTTAATTATAAATAACAACAACAAATGCCATCAATCATAAACGCCAACAAATAGAAGATATTCCATATAGAAAATAATGCTTTTTAAGGTAACGAATTTTAGAAGTATGACGTATATGTTACACAAAAGGCATCTTTCAGTTTTAGGCTAAGGACTGTGAGGAGCCGTTGCCATTAAGGGTCACGAAGTGGCCACACAGACCCCTGGGAGCGGCAAGGGACTTGACTATTGATTATTAACTTGTCCTATTTTCAGGATGTCGGCTATGAGTAAAACGTATTTGCCCAATTAGTAAACTCTCCAAAGAGAACCTAAACTCATATACATTTTAGGATATTAAAAAGATAAAATATAACGATGAAATTGAGACCTTCGGTGTCTGCTGCTTCCAACACTGGACACACTTTTCCATTCCCTTGGTCGCAAGGCTGTCAAAGCCTGCGTCTGGCTTGGTTCGGAGCGTAGCGCGCTGAGCACACGGAACCCGCTCCCTTCCCTGCCCCCGTTCCACCCCACACACTCCGGGACGTCCATGTGGAAAGATCTGGCCCTGGGCGGGAGGCTGCAGATCGTCCCAGGGCCAGGGCTTGCGCTGGGTGCCAAGCCCTCCCCGACGAAGTCTGTTTTGTCTCAGGCTGGGCTGAGTCACATAGAATAGATAGTCGGTTAGCACATGTCCTCCAGATCATATTATCCACCTACAAATATAGCCTGTTAGCGCACAGGCACGGGAGGCTTCTTCCGGCTCGGCTGTGCTGCTCAGCGGGTGTAAACAGCCTCTGCGGTGTAAACAGCCGCGGCGGGCAGGCCGGGACTGTCAGCGCCCGCCCCTCGGGGCAGGTAAGCGCGGGGTGTCCGAGGTGGCCCGTGGGGCAGGAGCGGGGGCGTGCGCTCCTCGTGGGAGGACGCGGGTGGCCGGTGCCCCGGGCGCGCAGTTGTTTACGCCTTCCTCCGTGCCTTGGTGACCGAGCACCCGCCGCTGGGGCTTAGGCATCATGCGGCCGGTATCTGAGGTCCAGGACTACGGTGGGCTGGAGAGAAAGGAGAGAGCGTGGGGCGGGCGGGGGTCCCTGCGAGTGAATCCTGCTCCGGGTTAGCGGGTCCCCTGCGCATACCACCCAGGCGCCCGAGGCTGAGCCCAAAGTTTTCTGGTCCAAAGCGCTGTCCAGAGGAGATAAATCAGCTTTGTTTGTGCCCTGAAAGGGATGATTGACACGTGGCCCTGTAGGGAAGTCTTTTCTCCCAGCGTCTCACGCCCCCCTGGCTTGGGGTGGGGACAGGCATGAGGCAAGGGCGGAAAGTGACTGGAGACCCAAAGGAGGAGGACTTGTTTGGCTTGTTAGCGGCTCCGTCCTGTCGCTAGCTCTTCTGTGAAGAGGTTCTTCTTCACCCAAAGAACCTCTGCTAATCAGGCCAGGTGGAGAAAAACCCTCCGATGCCCACATACCTCTTGTTTTTGTCTTACCTTTAACTGGTGACAGTGATTCTTAGTTTCCTTTCTTTTTTCTTTAAATAATT
>NW_016107315.1:7600244-7604561 GCF_001604975.1 Cebus imitator
TTTTTTTTGAGACAGAGCCTCACTCTGGCCCGGGCTGGGGTGCAGTGGCACTGCTCACTGCAACCTCCACCTCCCGGGTTCAAGCGATTCTCCTGCCTCAGCCTCCCGAATAGCTGGGATTACAGGTGCCCGCCACTACACCCATCTAACTTTTTTGTATTTTTAGTAGAGACAGGGTTTCACCATGTTGGCCAGGCTGGTCTCGAACTCCTGACCTCGTGATTTGCCTGCCTTGGCCTCCCAAAGTGCTGGGATTACAGGCGTGAACCACTGAGCCCTGCCCGATTGAACTTTTTTTTGACCTTACTAGGTGCCGGGTACTGTCTTAAGCACTTGACACACCGATCCTACCTAATGTTCTCGCCAGCCTGTAAGCTCAGTGCTGTTGGTTCCATCACGTCCACATGAGAACACCAGGCTCAGAGAGGCTAGGCCGTGTTCTCAGGGACGCGCGCCCAGAGAGTGGATAGGCAGGGCTCCAGCCTTGGCAGCTCGGCCCAGGAACTGCCCTCTTAATCCTGTCTGGACCCTCTGCCACCCCTGACTGGATTTTCTAGCTTAACAAATAACAATAAAATTAGGTATCCCCAGGGAAACTCTGATCATGTGGCATAAATGTCATTTAATTCAGGATTTGGCTGACTATACTGACCTTACTTGACTATTTAGCTCCTATTTACCCCCATTTCTATCAGAAAACTCACTGTATCATTCCAACCCTGGTGCCTGGGTAGTGGCCTTATGTGAGGACAGAATGGAATTTGTGAGTCACCAAAGCTCCTTGGTTGTCATATTGTTGCCTATTGTATCTTGGTGTTCCCAGAAATTCGCATGGGTTACAGTTGTTCTCTTGGATCTAGCAAGGCTGATGATAGAGGTTTTCCTCGCATTGATGACACTCTGGAAGGCTGCTGGGGGGCTTGGAGCTAGGCAGCCTGGGGCGGAGGGGTCCCTGGGTTCTGAGGGGCAGGTGGGGAGGAGAGAGCCTCTCTCTGCACGGCTGGTTCAGGTGACCTCTGGCATCAGCTCCGTCCTCCTCTCCTGCCCTATCCCTTGTTCCTGTCCCCCACCCAGCCTCACAGGAGTGCCAAGAATGGCTTGGCACCTGCGTGATGAGGCGAGTCTCCTCTCAGACTCCCCCAGGTCCTTCTTAGGATGCTCTGAGGGGTTAACCCTGCACCTACTCCGCACCTTCTACCCAGCAGCCCAGTGTCACCTGACAAGAAGGGAGAGGACTAGGTGACCAGAAACCCCCCTGCCCCTGGCATATGACTTCTGAGTGGAGACTAGTGCCCTGGTGCCAGGGGACATGTTTTTCCAGTCATGCCCTCTGGCTCTGTAAAGCAGATGGCTCTGTAAAGTGGTTCTGATATAACTGGGCTGGGGGGGAGGGGTGTGGAAAGTTATTCAGCCAAACCTCCACTGTGAACCCCTCCCCTTCTTCAAGGTCCCCTCGGGACTCGCCCAACCCCTCCCCTCTACCCTTTCTCTTTTGCCTCCCACAGGGGTTGGTTCAGCCCCTGTTGTCTAAGGAACACGCTGCACTGAGATATATCCTTTGATGCTCTCCCTCTAGATTGGGAACTTGGAGGCATGGACAAGGCTTCTGTCTTTCTGCATTTAATGAGTGCCCATAAATGTTAGTTACTTAGGGTTCCTAAGATTTGAAAAACAGAAGTACACACCAGGTACACTGGCTCAGTTCACGTGGTTTCTGTGTTGAGGTTCAGAAGCAGGGGACTGGCACCTGTAGCCCTTGGATTACTCAAAGCCTCCTCATTTGATGGCCATGGCACACCTCTCTCTGCAGGGGCTTGGACAAGGTGATGGAGAGGCCCTTCTACTTCCCATTGTATGCTACGGTATGAGCGGCTCAGCTGAACTCATGGGGCCAGGCCGTGAACCCAAGGATGGGGACTCTCAGGTGCTGCTCTTGGCAGTGAACTATGGCTCCTCTATGGCTTGGTCCATGGACAGATAAAATATGGTTAATCAAATACTTTAACTTGCATTAAGTGTTGTGATGTCAATAAACAGTAGACTGAGAACTAAAATAACAGGAGGTTTTACTTTAGATGAGGAGGCAGGGGAGGCCAGACAGGAGAAAACATTTAAGGTGGGCTCCAGGGGTGTGGGGAGGAAGCCACGTGAATGAGGGAGGAATGTTTTGGCGGAAGGAGCAGTGTGTGCTGAGCCCTGAGAGGGAAGAGGATGGGGTAGACAAGCATTGAGGAGGCGAGAGGAGGGGTGAGGCGGGATGGGCTGGCCAAGGGCAGACTGTGCCAGGGGCTCACTGACTCTGTGGAAAGCTGGGATCCCATTCTCATTTCAAAGGCAGGTCTCAGGGGGATTTGTGCCAGGTGGTGGCATGATCTAGTTCTCATTGGAAAGTGACTCTCACTATTGAGTAGAAGGTGGATTGGTTGGGGGTGAGTGGGAAGCCAGGAGACCAGTTAGGAGGCTTTTGCACAACTGAGGCAAGGTGTGACACCCGTGAGTGGTGAGAAATGCATGCCCTCTAAGACCTAGGCGATAACTGGATGTGTGGATGAATGTGTGTGTGTGTGCATGTGTGTGTGTGTACATGTGTGTGTGTGCCTGTGTGTGTGTGTGTGTGTGTGTGTGTGCGCGCGTGCGCATTCCATCTGCATGATGGGTGGGCAGAATGAGGAAACAAAGCAAAAGAAGTGAATTCTGGCCGGGCGTAGTGGCTCATGCCTGTAATCCCAGCACTTTGGGAGGCTGAGGCAGGCAGTTCACCTGAGGTCAGGAGTTCAAGACCAGCCTGGCCACCATAGTGAAACCCCATTTGTACTAAAAATACAAAAATTAGCTGGGTATGGTGGCTTGTGCCTGTAATCCCAGCTACTCAGGAGGCTCAGGAAGGAGAATTGCTTGAACCCAGGAGGCAACGTTTGTAGTGAGCCAAGATTGTGCCACTGCACTCCAGCATGGGCGACAGAGCAAGACTTCGTCTCAAAGAAGAAAAATGACTTTTAGATCTTCTAGCTTATGATGGAGTCATTCCTGAGGTGTAGAATTAAGGGAGGCCCACGATGGACAGACTCTAAAGGGGCAAGTTTGGAGGGCATCATACTGCTTTGATATGTGTGTGAGACATCCAAGAGCATATTCAAGGAGGCAGCTGGACATGGACACCCGATGGCACCATAAGTTAAGACTGGTTTTTATAAGTATCCTTTGTAAAAATCCACTGTCTTATTTATTGCTGTATAACAAGTTACCCCCAGGCATAACAGTTTAGAATAACAAACATTTATTATCTCACAGTTTCTGAGAGTCAGAGGTCTGGGGAAGTTTAGATGAGTGTTTCTGGCTTAGGGTCTCATGAAGTTGTGGTCAAGATGTCCACAGGAGCTGCTGTCATCTGAAGGCTTGACTGGGGCTAGAGGATCTGCTTTTACGACAGCCCCTCTCATGGCTGTTGGCAGGAGGTCTCAGTTCCTCTCCTCGTGAAGCTTTTCCGCAAGGCTGCTTGAGCATCATCATGACATGACAGGTGACTCCCAGAGTGAGCGATCTGAGAGAAGGTGAAGACCTAATCTCAGGAGCCACACACCGTTACTTTCACCACATTCTAGTCACTAGAAGTGAGTCACTAAGTCTACCTCATGCTCAAGGGGAGAGGAATTAAGTTCCCTTCCTTTTTAAAGAGAGGAATGTGAAAGAATTTATGGGTATAGTTTAGAACCATCACATCCAAAGCAAATTATTTTACCTTTTATTGTCCACTAAAGCTAGGATTAGTAAACTATAACCTGTAGGCCTGCAGCCTATTTGTGTATGGAATATGGGCACTGCTGGAGCATCTGGGGACCAAGCTGGAGGATTTTCTCTATCGCCCCGCTGCTCTCTGCACCCATCCACCTGGCCAGCTGCACCTTGCTGCAGCCCAGGGCCCACCCTTATTGCCGTCTACACACGGGAGACTCTGTTGTTAGCAACTGCCAGGCACTAAGCAATGCAATTTCAGTTCAGGAGCTGGCGACTTAGTAGGTCACCTTGCCTCCAACCAGCTGTCCCATTTGTGATGGCTGGGGAAGAGAAGGACACACAGGCATCTGTCTGGGTGATAATGGGGAAGAGAGAGAAACTGGCTTCAGCAGGCCTGCTCCCCAGCCCCTTCCCTGCCAACCTCTCCCCTCTCTTTTTGTTTGAGACCAAGGCTGGAGCGTATTGGTGCAATCTCAGCACACTGCCACCTCTGCCTCCCAGGTTCAAGGGATCTCTCACGTCAGCCTCCTGGGTAGTGAATATCTGGGACGACAGATGTGCGCCACTGCCCAGCTTATATAT
>NW_016107315.1:7604647-7613706 GCF_001604975.1 Cebus imitator
TGGTTTACAGGCGCCCGGCACCACCTTATATATATATGTTTGTATTTTTGGTAGAGACAGGGTTTTGCCATGCTGCCCAGGTTGATCTCAAACTCCTGAGCTCAAGCAATCCACCTGCCTCAGCCTCCCAAAGTGCTGTGAAGACAGGTGTGAGCTACCGTGCCCAGTGCCGTCCCCCCACCTCTTTCACCATACCTGCAGGGCTTTCCCTCTTGGGCTAGTCCCTCTTGTTCTGAGAATGTTTTCAGCAAGCAGCATCTGGACATGAAGCATGCTCACTACTCCGGATGGTTCTCTGGAGGCAAGCAGGGAGAGGCTCGCCAGAGGGTTCTCTTTTGTTACATAAACACCTACATCATCTTCGATGTTGCTTATTGACCTGCGAAACCTCAGTTATTTACCGTCAAGCTTTCTGGGCCCTGCACTAAGCAAAAGATTTTCCAGGCGTTATTTTCATCAATCCAACCGTTGAGAGCTGCTGATGGTTAACATCTTCACTCAGCCGCTGGAACCTGTTTGTACCCGGGAGTCCTTGGCCTGGACAGAAGGTGCCTGATGACATTCTGTGGCCTCACTGTTCTTTCCTTTGCCGTGAGAGATGCCACCGTTCTCCTTCCGTCTCATCATTGCAGGTGTTTTCTCTGGAAGATGCTCTGCAACTGTGGACAGTGTAGCCCAAATCGAGGGAGGCTTGTTCTCATAATTCTGCTATAACCACGCAAAACCAGACCCACAGCAGGGAACTGGAATCAGATGCTGTTTTGGAACCATGACGCTCTGCTGTCAAATTCTGTGAGGGTCCAGGCTGAAGCTTTGCACTTAGGATGCTTTGTAGAATCTGCTTGGTTGTAGTTTCCTATAAGAGGATATTGCTTTGTTTGTATTGAGGGTCTGGATCCTGTAGAGGTTAATTTTTCCTTTTCTGTGTTGGCGTAGTATATTATGATGACATTTCTTTTATTTTTTTTTTTGAGACAGAGTTTTGCTCTTGTTGCCCAGGCTGGAGCGTAATGGTACACTCTTGGCTCACCGCAGCCTCTGTCTCCCAAGTTCAAGCGATTCTCCTGACTCAGCCTCCTGAGTAGCTGAGATTACAGGCATGTGCCACCATGTCCAGCTAATTTTTTGTAGAGATGGGGTTTCTCCATGTTGGTCAGGCTGGTCTTGAACTCCTGACCTCAGGTGATTCACCTACCTCAGCCTCCCAAAGTGTTGGGATTACAGGCGTGAGCCACCGCACCCGGCTATGATGACATTTCTATAGTCCTAGAGAAAGTTAATGCTTAGGACATTACATTCTACATCTTTGCCTGAAAGATTGTGTTGACTAGAATTTATTCTTCAAAGTAGAGATTAGCTTTGTAACTTTACTAGGAGATCTAGTAAAGATCTGCTGAGGGACTGGCACCTGTGTCTGTCTCTGACAGCTGCATCCTGTGGGCTCCCCAATGTGGCTTCTCCCCTGGATGGGGAGTCTCCTACTTTCCCTGGACTGACACATGGACTCTCATTTGAAACTACCTTCCCAGTCGCAGCACCCACCCGTGAGCTACTACCTTCTAGATTAAGGTCAACTTTGTCCAGTTGTCTAGAGAGGCCTGAACTCAGCCCTGTCCTATGTGGGATGCCAGGGGCTGGGCTTGACCTGACACTTAGGGCCTTGTATTTCATAGCTTCCCAGCACCTTTGGACATCACATGTAAATCTCCAGCAAACGTGGTCATCACCTACTGTTCTCAGAGTCTCCAGTTTTCATTATACATGTTTGCGATCAAAACTTCAACTTATGGGCAAGATGCTGATTTAAATCTTGGCACATTCAAAGCCCTCTTAATTGTATAAGAGAAACTTTTTTTTTTTTTTTTCTCGAGATGGAGTCTGGCACTGTTGCTGGGCTGGACTGCAGTGGTGTGATCTCAGCTCACTGCAATCTCTGCCTCCTGGGTTCAAGTGATTCTTTTACCGCAGCTACCGAGGTAGCTGGGATTACAGGCACCTGCCGCCATGCCTGGCTAATTTTTTATATTTTTAGAAGAGGTGGGGTTTCACTATGTTGGCTGGTCTTGAACTCCTGACCTTGTGATCCACCCACCTTGGCCTCCCAAAGTGCGGGATTATAGGCATGAGACACTGCACTCAGCCGCTTTTTCTGCTTGTTAAAACACAGGGAAAATGGTGAACATGGTTAGATCACACATAGGATATACTCTTTCCCACCAAAATACTGAGAGTAGTAATGACTTAAACTACTTAAAAATGCATCAGAGCCTTTGGTAATTAAATTTCATAATTCCAGGAATTTATCAAAGATGATGAAGCTATTTTTTGTTGACACGATCAAATATTTAGAACACAAAGGCATCAAGAAGAAATCATTCCTCTAAGATGGGAACTAGAATTGCCTTTCTCTATGTTAATGCATAAAAATTAATAAGCAATTATTTTTAAAATGTAAGGGCAGTTAATGTACAGCTCTGGCTACTTCCTAAGGGCCAACTGGCCTAAGGAAATGAAAGAACCTCAACAACAGCATCTGTGATGCATCTGGTTGATCTAGAGAACAGGAGCCCTGTGGGTAGGAAGTAATTCTTCCAGCTTCAGTTACTCTGGCTGGCTGGGCTGCCCACACTGCTCAAATGCAGTTAACTTTACTTCAGCTTTCTGATTTATGTGTAGACTTGGGTTCTGTGTAGAAATTTCCTCCAGAAAACTAGGCTGATGGATTCTCTTTTTAATGTTTCTTCATTACTGCCTGTGGATATTGATCTTTTATTTTCAGGCTGATGTGTAGCATTCCTTTATGGAGACTTTTATGTTGAAAGCCAAAGCCTTGGCCGGGTGCCATGGTGGCTCACGCCGGTAAAATCAGCACTTTGGGAGGCCGAGGCGGGTGGATCACCTGATGTCAGGAGTTTGAGACCAGCCTGACCAACATGGTGAAACCCTGTCTCTACTAAAAATACAAAAATTAGTTGGGCATAGTGGCAGGCGTCTGTAATCCCAGCTACTCGGGAGGCTGAGGCAGGAGAATCCCTTGATCCTGGGAGGCGGAGGTTGCAGTGAGCCGAGATTGCACCATTGCACTCTAGCCTGGGTGATAGAGTAAAACTCCGTCTCCAAAAGAAAAAGAAAAAAGCCAAAACCTTAATTAAAATCTTTGCCAGTTAGATACTCCTTAGCTGAAGATAAAAGACTAGGAAAACTGGAAAAAGAGAAATTAAATGCGCTTCTTTTACCTATGATTTTTATAAAATTTACCCTTTTAGTGATTTTGAAATATGCAATACATTATTATTGATTATAGTCGCCCTGCTATGCAATAGATTTCAAAACATTCCTCTTACCTATCTGAAACTTTGTACCCTTTGACCAATAAATAACTCCCCATTCCCTTCTTCCCTGGCCCCAACCTCTTTCTGCACTCTACTTCTATGAGTTCAACTTTTTACGATTTCACGTAATGTGAGATCATGCAGAGAACCTTCCTCTTCTGATTAGCGGAGCTGTAGACCAAAAGAGAGGAGCAAACCGTCAAAACCGTCATGCCTTTTTTTTTTTTTTTTTTTGAGACGGAATATTGCTCTGTCGCCCGGGCTGGAGTGCAGTGGCGTGATCTCGGCTCACTGCAATCTCCACCTCCCAGGTTCAAGTGATTCCCCTGCCTCAGCCTCCCGCGTAGCTGGGACTACAGGCATGCACCACCACACCCGGATAATTTTTTGTATTTGGTAGAGACGGGGTTTCACCACGTTGGCCAGGATAGTCTCGATCTCCTGACCTCGTGATCCACCCGCCTCGGCCTCCCAAAGTGCTGGACCGTCACGCTTTTTTATCCTCTTAAATCTTTGCTGCTTGGTCGCGACTGTGGGTGCAGTTGTAGGAAGTACATGGCAGAGTGGGCTAACTACATCAGGTTTTTGGTCAGAGGACCGAAAAAGGGAGCCCAGCGATCTGGAAAGGACCAGGGAGGTCACAGAGAGAGAGAGGAATTTGGGGAAAACAGCTTCCTAAGTTTGTTCCTGGGCTCATCCCCGAGCTGCGCATGCGTGGACCTGACCTTAACCAGCACGCCAAGGATGTTTAGACTAGAACACCTGGATAGACCTTCAGCCACACCCTAGACTGGCCACTGGGTGGCGCACACGGAACATAGCTGAATAGCACCACGAAGACAAAACTGAACAGACAGGGGAATTACAACCCACAGAAGGCAGGTTGGAATTTAAGGTCTAAATTCAACCTGATAGATTACCTACGGCGTCAGTCAACTCACTGCCTCTCAGCTTTGAATGCGCCATTCAGTAAATATACTCTGTGTTATACAATGGCATTCCTTTGAATACTGGTCCTTTAAAGCGAGCACAATGTTAAGCTTTCTCGATGGAAGGCACTGGAGGGACAAGGTAGTAAGAAGAGGCTTCCTGCCTTTTTTTTTGGCGTGGGCCGGGGATCAACAGTGGGCATGTGAGACTATCCATCAGAACCTGCCCCATGCCTGGGCTCAGAACAGTCCCTTTGCAACTTTGCATCCCTGGCCTTGCAGTCCTGGCCTCCACAGCTCTCTTGAGCCAGAAAACGGAGCCTCTGTGTAGCCCATGTGCTCTGAAGGCCTCCTGCCTGTGCTTGTATTTCGACTTTCTTCACAAGCCTCCAAATTACCTGCACACGGTTGCCTGTGGCCCTGAGGGTCACATGCCAAACCTGCCACACCTTCTGCAAGTGCCTGTGTGGTCCACACACTCTGAAGACCCTCTATCCCTTCTAACACCTGGACTTCCATTACATGGCCATGCCACCAGTTGCTGATTAGCGCTCCCTACCTGAACTTGAAGGTGTTGTCTATTAGTTGCCCAGCAACTCCAGACTAGCCTGCCCAAACTGGAGGACTTACCTGCTGTCTGAGGGGCTGAACTCCTTCTAAGTTTGCTTTGCATATGCTCCCTCAGCCCTGGGGTATGAATGGAAAGACAGAAAAATATCAACAAAGAAACAGAAGATATGAAGAACTAATTGGAAATTTTAGAAATAAAATAGACAAAATAAAATACTCACTGGATTGGCTCACAAACATAATGGAGATGGCATAGGGAAGAGCAAGGAAACTTGAAGGTAGATTACTGGGTATTACCAGTCTGAAAAAAAAGAGAAGAAGAAAAGATTTATCTAAAATTAACAAGACCTTAAGAACCTATGGAACAATACTGAAAAGTCTAATATTTGTGTTATCAGAATCCCAAAAGGAGAGGAGAAAGAGTGTAGTGCAGAAACAAAATTTCAAGAAATAATGGCTGAAAAATCCCCAAATTTGTCAAAAGATATAAATCAACTGATTAAAGAAGCTAAACAAATCCAAATCAGAATAACTCCCCCCCTCAAATCCATGCCCAGATATAATAATTAACCTGAAGAAATCCAAAGATGGAAACATTTTGCCAGGCGCAGTGGCTCATGCCTGTAATCCCAGTACTTTGGGAGGTTGAGGTGGGATAATCACTTGTGTCCAGGAATTTGAGACCAGCCTGGGCAACACAGTGAGAGCTCATCATTGTAATTTTTTTTTTTTAAATTAGCCTTGCATGGTGGGGCATGTCTGTGGTTCCAGCTACCTGAGAGGCTGAGATGGGAGGATTGCTTGAGCCTAGGAGATTGAAGCTGCAGTGAGCTGTGATGGCACCACTGCACTCCAGCCTGGGTGACAGAGTGAGATCTTGTCTCTGGATGGGGAAACAAAATGGAAATAGCAAGAGAAAAAAATGATGCATCCCCTATAGGAGATTATGATTCAAATTATTGCAGATTTCTAATCAGAAACTATGGATACCAGAATAAAGTGGCACAACATTTAAAAAATGCTGATAGAAAACAAACAGGTTGCTTTCAAATTCTATATCAAGCAAAAATAATATTTATGAATGGAGGTAAGAGAAAGACATCTTCAGTTGAAGGAAATGAGATATGTCAGCATATTTTCTCTAAAATAATTGTTAAGGCAAGTTTTTAGGTAGCAGGGAAATGATAACAGGTAAAATTGAACAGCAGGAAGGAAGGAAGGAACAGAAACATATAAATATCAAGATAAATATAATGGACTAGTTTTCTCCTCATGAGTTCTTTAAATTTGATGATTGGAAGCCAAAAATATAACATCGATTGACATAATACATAAGACAACTGCAACATAAAGGTGGGAACGTAGCAGGACCTATGTGGTGGTAAGATTTTTACATCTCACTTGAAGTGGTAAAATATTGTTTCTAAGTGGACTGTGAAAAAGTAAGTCTGCATAATAATTCTTAGGGCAACCATAAAACAAGAGAAAAAACTACCCAAAGAGACATAGTAAAACATATAATAAAAAAAATAAAATGGAATACTAAAAAGTGTTCAGAGAAAAGGAGGCAGGAAAGTGTAAAAGAGGGGAAAAAAAAGAGGGATCAAGTAGAGAAAAAGTAATAAAATGACAGACTTAAACCAAACATACAAGTATTAAATATAAATGGCTTACATCAGTCAATTAAAAGACAGAGATAGTCAGAATTGGTTAAATAAACAATCCAGCAATAGTCTGTCTACAAAATCTCACATCGACCATAAGTATATAGTTAGGTTAATATAAAATGATGGAATCAAGAAAGTGAAAAGCAACTTACAAAATGGAAGAATTTTTTTGCAAATTATATACCTGGTAAGGGACCTGTATCTAGAATATATAAAGTACTATTGCAAGTTAGCAATAAATAAAATTACCAATTAACCCAATTAAAAAAGGGAAAAGGATCTGAATAGACATTTATCCAAAGAAGATATAAAAATGCCCAATAAGCATAAGAAAATATGCTCAACATCATTAGCCATTGGGAAAATGCAAATTAAAACAACAAGATACCTCTTCACACCTATTAGGATGGCTATAATAAAAAAGTCAGATAATAACAAGTGTTGGTGAGGATGTGGAGAGACAGGAATCTTCACATACTACTAGTAGGGATGCAAAATGATGTAGCAGCTTTGGAAAACAGTCTGGCAGTTCACAAAAGGTTAAATATGGAGTTATGTAACCTAACAATTCTCTTTTATATTTACCCAAGATAAGATAACAAATATACACACAAAAACTTGTGCATCATTTGAACTTTCGTCAAAAATCTCCTTTAGGTAAAAAATTTTAAAGAAGACAAAGGCAGTCTCAGGCTGGGCAGAGCATC
The DNA here is from genome assembly GCF_001604975.1 of Cebus imitator. NCBI lineage: Eukaryota > Metazoa > Chordata > Mammalia > Primates > Cebidae > Cebus > Cebus imitator. The sequence goes on from NW_016107315.1 coordinate 7,611,853, forward strand.
TCATGCCTGTAATCCCAGCCCTATGGGAGGCCTGGTGGGTGGATTGCTTGAACCCAGGAGTTTGAGACCAGTCTGGGCAACATAGTGGGGCCCTTCTCTACAAAAAATACAAAAATTGTCTGGGCGTAGTGGTGCATACCTGTAATCCCCGGCTACTTGGGAGGTGGAGGTAAGAGGAATGCTTGAGCCTGGGAGGTTGAGCTGCAGTGAACTGTGGTGGTGTCACGACATTCTAGCCTGGGCAACAGAGTGAGACCCTGTCTCAGGAAAAATAAAACCACAAACAAACAAACAAAAAACAAAGGCAGTCTCAGACATCAGAAATCAAAGGAAAGAAGGAAATAAACTAGGTCAGCATTGTCAGCTCTTTAGAGTAAAATTATATACTTTCACATGTTCAGCTGTGCAAACATAAGCCAGTTCTCTCACTCCTTTTGACAAGCCATTTATAGAGAGCACACTCTTGATTCGGAAGATTAAAATTTGGCTGGGCACGGTGGCTCATGCCTGTGATCCCAGCACTTTGGAAGGCCAAAGCAGGGGGATCGCCTGAGCCCAGAAGTTCAAAATGAGCCTGGGTAATATAGGGAGGCCCCCGCTTCCAGAAAAAATAAAAAAAATTAGCCAAGTGTGGTGGTGATGCACGACTGTGATCCCAGCTACTTGGGAGGCTAAGATGGGAGGATCGCCTGAGCCCAGGAGGCTGAGGCTGCAATGAGCAGCGAATGTACCTGGATCACTGCCCTCCAGCCTGGGCAAAAGGTAATACCCTGTCTAAAAAAGAAAAGGAAAGAGAAGACTAAATATTTGGCTTCATATCCCTGACTGCTACTTAGAAGTGTCTGAAATTGGAGGAGAAAAGTATTCACCAGCCCTACTATTCAGCAACTGACAATCTGTGTTTGTGTAAATCAGGAAATGGATTTAGCAAGATTTTGCTGCTGCAGTTAGGGAAGTCGAAAACAGCATCTAGGAAGTTACTTTACTTAGATAAGGGACATAAGTATGACTTAGTGGAAGGGACACTGAAAGGTACTTTCCTGTCCTGAAAATTGTTTTTTGTAATGATCAAATAATCACTTAAAACAAACAGTAAGTATAAAGTAGGAAAATAAAAAAGAAGCGAGCTCATTTAATGTCCTGAGAGTTAAGCAATCTGGATGCATATCTGCTATTTACTAATTCATTCATTCACTCACTCATTCATTCAACAAATATTTATGAAGGACCTACCGTGTGCAAGGCACTATACTAGGTGCCAGGGATATAGACATAAAATTTTGAGGGGTCTCTCATGTTTTATTTGGTGAAACTGAAAGTAGAGACTAAATCATCTCTAAATTCCCACTGAGATGTGATCGCCGAAATGTACCCAAGTCTGACTTTCCTTGCTCTTGGAAAACCAAATGAACAGAGATCAATAGTCTGTGAAGGTTCAATCTGCAGGGAAACCTCAAAGGACATGTCTCTAGGCTGTGTGGTCAGTCCTAGGTGGCAGAGTGCTCAGTGGGGCTCAGTGCCATTTTTTTCTTTTAACTTAATGGTGGCTGACCTGTAGCTTCAGATAATGAGGGCTGGGGATATTGGGGAGGAGAGGGAGAGACTGATGGTCACAGAGACTACCCTGGAGAAGAGGAATGAGTTCGGTCAGCTGGACTGAGGAAAGGTGGGAGGCAGAGGGGAAGAATTCAGGTGATGGATCAAAAACGATGAGTTTGGGTCCTTTGTGGGGACTTGGATGAACCTGGAAACCATCATTCTCAGCAAACTGACAGAGGAACAGAAGATCAAACACCGCATGTTCTCACTCATAGGCGGGTGTTGAACGATGAGAGCACATGGACAAAGGGAGGG
>NW_016107315.1:7613926-7617875 GCF_001604975.1 Cebus imitator
AAAAAAAAAAAAAAAAAAGAATTCAGGTGATGGGTTACGGAAGGAAGTCCCTGTTACGTGCCTTATCTCCTATGCTTAAAGGAAGGAAAGAACACTCAAATATATTTAGAATAGATTTCTACCAGCAAAAGGGACTTTTAGAAATGCAATTATAACACTGCCTATATGAGCTTTTTTTTTAGATTTAAATACAACTAAGAAGTTATATTCTATTCACTTGAGAGAGGAGAGAGAATGTGTGTGGGTGTGCACACACTGTGATTAATTCATCTAACTTATCCTTGATTATGTAACAACCTACTGGGAATATTAGGTACATATACTAGTCAATTCAATAGAATGTGGAACCACGAAGTTTGAGGAATACACAGTGGGCTTTGGGAGCCCAGAGTCTATCTGAGGGTTAAGGAGACAAGCGTGATCATCTGGAGAAGGTGACCCTAGGGTGAGTGTTGAACTATGACTTACTTACACAAAGTACTATCAGACCTTAAGAACATTAGCAAACTGTCATCCTCCCAGCCTGGGCAATATAGCAAGACCCTGTCTCTACAAAAAATTTAAAAATTAGTTGGGTGTGATGGTGTGTGCCTGTAGTCTCAGCTGCTTGGGAGACGGAGGCAGGAGGATTGCTTGAGCCCATCAGGCTGCAGTGAGCTACGATTGTGCCACTGCATTCCAGCATCGGCAACAGAGTGAGCCCCTGTCTCAATAAAAACAAAACAAAACCCAACCAGCCAAACAAACCAAATAAAAAACAAAGCAAACTGTCATCCTTGAAGTAGTAAGGCGTATCATCATTCCTTCAGCCAGGTGATTCATTCATGTTTCATCTTAAAGTTTATGTCAAAACTGTTTTCTTTTATCAAGCTGACAAATCTATATTTTTTTTAACAGGTAATTTCACGTTCCCAAAATGGGACATAAAGTGGTTGTCTTCGACATTTCTGTCATCAGAGCCTTGTGGGAAACTCGCGTCAAGAAGCACAAGGCTTGGCAGAAGAAGGAGACGGAAAGGCTTGAGAAGAGTGCCTTGGAGAAGTACGTGTTTCCTCAAGTCTGGCAGGTTGTTTCACGGGTAGGGGTTTGGGCAGGCGATAGTTGCATTGCAGAGGAGGTTGCTTTTCTTCTGGGATTTCTCACTGTTGGTAACATTTTCCTCATTAAACTTCAGAGCCTTACACTGTTGCTCGGCACAAATATGCAGTTCCTGTGATAGCAACACCCATGGTTGTAAAGACCTACCTACCACCCAGGCACCATGCTAGGCATGAGGAAGACAGAGACGACACAATAAATTCCTCTACAGTAAATGCTGTAGCAGGCTGCCTGGCTAGTGTTCACTGAGCCAACTCACTAGGCTGTCTGGCACTTTGGAGACCATCTGACTACTTTCTGGGGTGGCTTGGGGCTACTCTGTTGTGTACTTCAGCCCTCCCCCATTGGCTGAATTCTAGATAAGAGCCATTGTATTGGTGTCATTTTTACTTGGGTAAAATGGTGTTATTTGCCCATCATATATGCTCATGAAATATGAGTAAAAAAGAGTTACGTGTATGATATTAAGTTGAGTGCTTTGGAAAATCTACAAGGTAGAAAGGTTGCAGGTGGCTTTGTATATGTCTGCATATATATTTTTATTCCCTGTGGAGAAACCAGAACTGGAACTCATGGATGATGCATTATGGGTGCTGTTTAAATAAGATAGACACAATGGGATTCTGATTGGCATACCTATTGTCAAAGGAAGTCCCGACCCTACATCGAGTTGGCCAATGGCAGTATATTGGTACACTTTAAGTTAAAAACAACATGTGTAAAGTGTGAATGTGTCTACATTCTTGGTTGTCCACCTTCATTAGCTTTTTTGATTAAACAAATACCTATTCTGATCGAGCTTGATAATTAAGCTGCTTCTGTGTTGATCACAGTGGTTTCATGTGGTTACTACCATCCCTAAGTTGCAGATGAGGAAGTTGAGACTTAGGTGAGTTGCTCAAGTTCACAAAGATGGTAAGCAGAGCATGTGACCAAGCCCTTTCCTCTATGTAATGCTGTAATCACAGGTGGTTGGAACATCTTTACTCTTGCCACTCATCTGAGATTGTCCAATGTGAAGCAAAGGATGGCTTGAGGAGTTTGAGAACAGCCTGGGCAACATAGTGAGACGCTGTCATTACAAAACAAACGAACAAAAATAATTAGAGCCCTTAAACCAGACAACTCACATGGCAATGCATCCGAAAGACCTCCCCTCACACAAATCATACAAAATCGCAGGGCCATATGAGCCCAAAGTCGCTCTCAGCCTGGCTTCAATTTCCTCTGCACACCTAGCAGGGGTTACTCTAGGGCAGGACAAGCTCTCCTTGGCAGTGGGAAGGGGAGTTGGGGAAGCACCTGCAGCTGATGCAACCTCCTGAGGTTCTTGGAATGGGAGCCATCTGCAGACACCTGGGGTCTGCAAACTGTGTTCTCTAATCTTCTTTGGAGTGGGAGCTGCACCTTCAACTCTGTCTTTCATTGTGGTGTTAAACAGCTTCACACATCTCATCTGCATAGGATTGACCTTGACTTAGGCTCAGCGTCACTGAGCTTGTGCAGTGTCTCATCTTCACCTAAGACAGAACACTTCTTGGAGATTTGTTCGGCTTTTTTAGCCCAAGATAAAGAAAACAGCCACCAAGCTGGCTGGGCAGATGAGGAGGAATGTGAGGCAGGGATGGGGAGAAATGCGCATGTTTAAGAAAGAAACTTAGTTTCTCATGCTCCTCAGAAATGGGGGTGGTAAATTTGCCTTCTTTACAGGTGTTTTTGAGCTTTCGTGACATGATTCATACTGTGATCATTGGTACTATTTGAAGGTTAACTTTTAGTTTCTCAGGATCTGTTTACTGTGCAAAAGAGAAATTAATATGTTGAAAAATTAATGCCTGCCTGATTCTAAAAGGCAACTGTATGGTTCATTAAAATTTACTGAAACAAATAAAACCTTCTAGCTCATCTGTTACCTCACTTTAGGGTATCTCATCCTGTAATGCTGTAGTTGTTCCACGAAGTCTATACCAACACTTTAAAGTTATAAGTAGAGATAAAATATGAATTATTACTCTCTCCAATTCCCAAACCCCTGGGCTGGCCTGTTAGGAACTGGGCAGCACAGCAGGAGGTGTGTGCAGGTGAGCGAGCAGTACTGCCTGAGCTCTGCTCCTATCAGATCCGTGGTGCCGTTAGATTCCCACAGGAGGACAAACCCTATTGGGAACGGTGCAAACTAGGGATCTAGGTTGCTTGCTTTTATGAGAATCTAATGCCTGATGATCTGATGTGACAGTTTCATCCTGAAACCATCCCCCCGACCCCTCTTCCAGGGAAAAATTTTCTTCCATGGAAAACGTCTCTGGTGCCAAAGAGGTAAAGGATTTAGAGGAAGAAAAAAGAGCTATTGTTAGTCTCTAAGTGAAGAATTTCTTCCCCGTTGAAGCTGTTCACCATCTGGGCTGGGATTGTGGGTTCCTTTCCTAAGGAAAAGATATTTTATTTGCATATGTATTTATTTAATTAGTAGAACTCTAATGGTGTATTTGGTATGTTTATTGCATATTTGGCATTCTACTAAAACTGAGTTGAGAAGAAGATTTCACATTCAATTATATGGGTGATAGAGTGGAAAGACAATGAATTTTATTTATTTTAATTACTCTCAAGGAAGGGAATGGAATTAAAAAAATAGTTTATATTTCCCTCTTCGCTTTCCTATCATTAGGTTTCAGAGGGAATATGACATAAAATATTTAAGAAAGAAAATAAGACATAAAGAAAATAAGACATGTGCCGGGCACGGTGGCTCAAGCCTGTAATCCCAGCACTTTGGGAGGCCGAGGCGGGTGGATCACAAGGTCAAGAGATCGAGACCATCCTGGTCAACATGGTGAAACCCCGTCTCTAC
>NW_016107315.1:7618492-7656930 GCF_001604975.1 Cebus imitator
TGAACCCAGGAGGCGGAGGTTGCGGTGAGCCAAGATTGTGCCATTGAACACAAGCCTGGGCAACAACAGCAAAACTCCATCTCAAAAAAAAAAAACAAAAACAAAAAAACAAAACAAAACAAACAAAAAAAGAAATGAGGAAAGAAAAGTTAGAGACATTAATTTGAAAAGTGCCCAGTGACTACAAGAACTTGCAGTGGCTGTGCCGGGTTTAACAATTTTGTATGGATCGCGTCTAACAGAAATTCTGGCAGCGTGCCTTTGACCTAGAGTCTGCGCCTTGTCCTTGTCCTGCTACAGTAAGACCTAAATCTACAGGTAGATATTTAAAATTCATTGTTATCATATGGTTATTAAACTAAACCCCAAAGGAAAGCTAATTTAAAGGAAAAGCAACAATCCCAAGCCCCTACAACACCTCCCAGAGGAGCGTACTTTCTTCTGCTTTTAAATTCATATCCCTTTATGTACTGACACACGTACACACACACACACACACACACACACACACACACACACTTATTGTTAAATTTTTTTGAGACAAGCCTTCTTCTGTTGCCCAGGCTGGAATGCAGTGGTGTGATCATACATAGCTCATGCAGCCTCGACCTCCAGGGCTTAAGCAGTTCTCCCAGCTCAGCCTCCCGAGTAGCTGGAACTACAAACATGTGCCACCAGCCCCGCTATTTTTTGTATTTTTTTTTGCAGAGATAGGGTTTCACTTTGTTTCCCAGGCTGGTCTCGAACTCTTGGCCTTAAGTGTTCCTCTCGCCTGAGCCCACTGAGCCCAGTAATATTTTTAAATTTATCATTTTTATTATATTACTTTTAGATTTCATACATAGATCCTAAAGCCCCAACTCACTGATTGCTGGGTGATTTTCCCCAACTCAGCTCACTGGGACTGAGACCTATAGAGCTGTGCCAGCCAGTGCAGTCAGCAAAATATATTTTTCAAATGTTTCAGCTTCCCTCAGCTGAATGGCAAGCATGAAACTCCAGCAGTATCTCAAGTGGTTACTTAAAAGCAAAACATCTGATTAAGAAGGTGGCATTTACATGTAGACCTGGGGAGCCAGCCCTACAGAACTCTCAGAACAAGGGTTCCAGGCAGGTATAACAGCAAATGTAAATGCCCCTAGGTAAGCGTTTTCCAGGATATTCAATGAAGAGCAAGGAGTATGACTGGGCCAGAAGAGCAAGTGAGGGCAGAGGGGATGAGGTCAGAGCAACAAGGGGAGGGACACAGGTCTGTAGGGCCTTGCAGATGACACTGTGTGAGAAGAGAAGCCAGTAAGAGGTGTGTGTGGGCAGAGACATGATGTGATTGACATTGTAAGAGGCTTACTTAGGCTGCTGGATAAGTTTGGACCACAGGGAGGCGGAAGGTGGGGGGGTTGGAGGGGGTGCCAGTAAGCAGAAGATGGTGGCTTGGACTAGGATGGAAGCAGTGAAGATGGTGAGAAGTGGCTGGATTCTGATAGAACTGGCCATATTTGTTGATGGATTTGATATGTGGTATGAAAGAAAGCATGGAGTCAAAGATGACCCTGAGTTTTTTGGCCGGAGCTGCTGGAAGCCTTTTACTGAATTGTGGGGCCAAAGATCTGGAGTTTGTGCTGATCAGAAGTTTGTCACTGGGATGACATGTTAACTGTGAGATGCCTTTTAGACATCCAGGTGGAGATGTTGGAGAGGAAATTTTATACAAGAGTCTAGATTCAGTGAGAAAGTCTTGGCTGGAGATATACATGTGGGCATGGTCAGCAGGTAGATGTATTTAAAGCTGCGATCTGGAAGATATCTAAAAAAAAGAGTGCAGACAGAGAAGAGGCCCAAGGGTTGAGTGTTGGGCACTTGGAAATCCAGAGGCTGCGAAGATGAGGAGGAAGCAGCACAGTATCTAGAGAGGTAGGAGGGTAAGCGCAGAGTGAGGTGTCCTGGAAGCCAAGTGCAAAAAAGTCTTCGAGGAGGAGGAAGTGATTGGCTGTGTCAAATGCTACAGATGGATCAGATAAGATGAGGACTGGGGTTTGCCCACTGGGTTAGCAAAGTGGTCACCATTGATGACCTTGATGAGAGGCTTGTTTCAAAAGATGAGTGAGGGTGACTGAAGGGGATTCAACAGGGAGTGAGGGAGAAGAGAGCTGTAGCCAGGACAACTCTTTCATGGAGGTTTGCTATAAAATGGAGCAGAGAAACAGGCCCATGGGAGACATGGGGTTGAGGTGGGGTTCCCTTTAATACGAGAGAAATAGCTGCATGTTTGTATGCTGAAGAGAAGGATGCACATGAGGGAATACTGATGAGGGAGACTGCTGTGGCAATGTCTTTGAATCAGTGGAAGGCTGGCCTTTGTGATCAATAAAGAGCAAGGAGGTGACTGTGACTGGGCAATCCTTCCAGCTGTTCTGGGTTTGGCCATTGGTGGGATCTTGGGGCATTCTTCCAGGGGAATAGAAAGGAAGGCAGAGGCTATGGGAGCAGATGCAAGTAGGTAGTGTAGATGCCCATGGAGTTTGTGGGAGTTATGTTTTCTTTCATCTCTTTTCTCTGTGAACCAGGAAGTTAAGGTCATGAGCTGGGAATGAGGATGAGATGGGTGGTAATGGAGGTTTGACTGAAAGGGAGAAAATGTGAAACAGTCATCTGGGGCTTGGGAAAAGGAATGGTCTTGGGAAATATGGAATTACTACTGGGCAATAGTGAGGGGCCCTTGGGTTAGTGGTTGTCCGTTCAAAGCCAGACCAGTGTGCAAAGTTGTGAGTTTTCCTTCATCTCATTTACTGTGTGGGGGCAGGTGTAGAGCAGGGGGATAGTGGGATATAAACTAAATTGTGGTTTGTTCAAATGACAGCAAGAGAGGGGCAAGGGGGTTAAGGATGCATGCCAGAGGTGATTACAATGGGGGCTATGAAATATATTTTTATAAAAGCCTTATTGAGGGGTAATTGACATCCAATGGACTACTTACATTTAAAGTATACAACTTGAAAAATTTTAACATATGTATTCCCCCATAAAACTGTCCATGATCATATTCATCACCTTAAAGGTGATACAAAACCTGGTTTGTTCTGCCTGTGTACAGTAAGCCAATCACTGGGACAACAGGTTTTGCAAAAGAGAAAAGAATTTCTTCACAAGGCTGCTAAGCAAGGAGACAGAAGAAAAAATCTCAAATCCATCTCCCTAAAAATAGGGCTTGGGGATATTCATAGGATAGAAAGTGGGGGTCTAAAGTGTGGTGAAGTGTGATTGGTGGATAGAAAAGGTGAGGTAATCAGGGCTCTGCAGAAGCATAGTCAGGCCATGTGCTCCTTCATAGGATATATGTTTAGGAAATGAAAGTGTTAGCATGATCTGAGGTTGGGATTTTTGGTCCTCTGACATCAAAGGTCAATTTTTTAGCACCACTGAAAACCTTGCAAACTGAGTCGAGTGGTCAGTGGTGTGGACTGGACAGGGGCTGCCTCAAGCTCCTGAAAAACAACTTGAGTAACCATTGCCATGGTGATCCATGCATCAGAGATGCTATCTGTAAGGAAGCTAGTGAAAGTTTAGTTATATATTGTTTGGCTTTTAGCTATATAGGTTTTAGAATCAGCCTGAAGCAAGTCGTTAGAAGCAAACAAGGCAGATTAAGTCTGGTGGGCTTAAATCAGGTGAGCTCTCAGTTTCAAAAGCTTCCTTCTCACTCTTTGTAATCCTTTCCTCTCATCCCCTAGCCCCATCCCCGAACTCCCTCTCTAGGCAAGCAATCACTACTTTCTATCACTATATTCTGCATTTATTAGAGTTTCATATATATATATATATATATATATACACACACACACACACACATATATATATACACACAGACATACACACACACACACACACACATGCATATATATATATATATATATATATATAATTTGTTTTTGAGAAGAAGTCACCCTGGCTGGAGCACAGTGATGTGATCTTGGCTCACTGCAACCTCAACCTCCCAGGCTCAAGTTATCCTCCCACCACAGCCTCACAAGTAACTGGGACTGTTGGTTATGACAGATGCATTCTACTATGCTTGGCTAACTAAAAACTTTTTTTGTAGAGAAGGAGTCTATGTTGCTCAGGCTGGTCTTGAACTCCTGGACTCAAGCCATCCTCCTTCCTCAGCCTCCCAAAGTTACTGGGATTACAGGCATGAACCATAACACCCAGCCATATATTCTTCTTTTTCTGATTTCTATCATATTGAGATTCACTCATGTAGCATGTATCTGTGGTTCATTTCTCTTTATTGCCGAATAGTAAGAAATTACAGTTTTTCATTCATTCACCTGTGAATATGCGTTTGGGTTGTTTTCAGTTTGGAGTTATAAAGCTGATGTGAATATGTACACAGGTCTTTGTATGAACATGTGCTTTCTTTTCTCTTGTGTGAATACCTAGGAGTGGAATGTGAGGCTCAAACAGTTAACAGTATCTTTATAAAAGCCATTGGAACATGGACGGTTGGTGACTGGGAGGACCCAGCTGTAACTAAACTGCCCTCCTCTCATGGATATCCTTTCTCCCCATGCAGCACACCCAAGGAATGAGTCTGCTCCTCTCCCCCAATTACTGATGGTTAACCACCCCCCCAGTTCTGCTGTTAAACTTTTGCGACCCTCCTAACTTGATTGGATGAAAGACTTAGTGGATGAGGCACTAATGAGAATGTCTGCAGGCAGCTGACTTCCTTTCTAAGGGTCCTCCCAGATCAGAGTCAGGGCTGGTCTTTGGGAGCTGCTGGCTCTGTGCCCTCTGCTTGCCTTCTTGGTGGCTTTGATCCTCTCATTTCCTTCCTCACTTTTTCTCCTCCTGGTATCTGCACATCGCATTTAGTCAAGAGCGGGAAATTGTGACCATATGAAGCCAAAAACTAATGCTGAGTGCCCAGTGGGTGAAGCCAAAATCAGATAGGATTGAAAGCAAATGGAACTACATAGATGAAAGGTGGACACAACTCACTGAACCCTGAAAATCCCGAGACAAGAAGGGCCCAGGGAAGGAGGTAGGGCTGTCTCTCCTCACCTCTCAGAACTCCTGCTGATCTTCTGACTCTAACTTGTATTAAAGGAGAATTTTCAAAAAAGGCAAAAATCATGATTCTATAGCAGATATAAAAGGAACAACCCCTAAACACTTTATTTTTCTCATTATTTACAAGAGGGAAACTATAAAATGTTACAATCAGCTCAAAGGAGAACCCAAAGGACAGACATTGAGAGACCAGGAGCATTGAATACATTTGAAAATGGAGCGGCTGGGTGCAGTGGCTGACGCCTGTAATCCCAGCATTTTGGGAGGCCAAGGCAGGTGGATCACCTGAGGTCAGGAGTTCAAGACTAGCCTAGTCAACAGTGAGAAACCTCATCTCTACTAAAAATACAAAAATTAGCCAGGTGTGGTGGCGGGCAGCTGTAATCCCAGCTACTTGGGAGGTTAAGGCAGGAAAATCCCTTGAGGTTGCAGTGAACTGAGACTGTGCCATTGCACTCCAGCCTGGGTGACAGAGCAAAACTCTGTCTCAAAAAAAAAAAAAAAAAAAAAAAAAAAAAAAAAAAAAAAAAAAAAAAAAAAGAAAAGAAAAAGAAAATGGAACAAATTGGTGTTTCTGGGATGGGAGAGGGTTATCCCTCCACTGGGCAGAATTTATGGGTGTTTATGAATAAAAAATATTTGTATGGCTATCAGTTTTCTACAAGTTAACTATAATTTCTACAAAGCCATAAAATAGCTTAGTCAAAGTCAAAGGTGAATTCCTATAGAATTGGAGAATTCCTACAGAATTGGAGAATCCCCTAGATGTTCCAGCATTTCAGGAAAAGGCTATCCAGCTGTGTTTTGCTTCTTTCAAAGCTTTACATTTCTCCTTGCACTTGACAGTGCCTGGTGGTCCAGACCAGGACTTCCTGCATGCCCTGTCCGGGAAGATGGTCTTGTCCCAGTGCAGTAAACCTTCAGACCCCTCCTAACCACTCCACTGGCAGGGTTGTCTGTGCCCCACAGTGCCACCCTACAGCCGGACTGAGACTCCGAACCACCCTTCCTTCAGATAACAGTGGAGAGTGTCCACACTAGGATGGTTCTTTGACCACGGGGCTTACCTTACACTTATTTAGTGTATATACCACCTGGGGCTATGTTGGACCAGGTCTGCACCTGCAACTTGGTTCTAAAGTAGCCCCCAGAAGACCTGGATCCTGACTGCCACCTGGTTCCCAGTTGGGCTGGGTAGGGTCTGGAATGCTTTTCTGAATGTGGAATGCATCTAAGCCCCATCAAAGGTAGGCTACCTTATTTTGAGTCAGACAACATCTGTGTTGGATAGTTTTGAAGGAAAACCACAAAACATCTTGTTTTTGTATCACATGGAATATGTTAAAGGCCCCAAACAGAAAATAAATTCCTGAATGAAGAAAGGCCCGCCAGGTGCAGAGCCCTGTTCTGACAGCTCTGTGGGCATCTGAAGGTCTGTGAGACACGCCGGCTGTCATCATGGAGCTTAGCATCAAGCTGGGGAATAAGCTATGGGTGGGAAAGCTCTAAAAGGAGAGGTCAGAAAATTAGCAACATATGAGCGGTGAGGTTTGGTGGGGATGCGGAGTCCTCAGCCAGCTCCAGTGTCTGAGTGGACCTTAGGTCCATCTACAGGAGCGAAATTCCCCAAGGTGGCTGACAGTTGCCCTTCCAAAGTCAGGTGTTTTATACACTGGGGCTCCTCTGTATTTTTATTCAAATGCCCCTAAAAGATCAGTGAATCCCTGTGGCCCTGTATTTTTAAAAAACTTAGGTTGGCACAATATCTAACTTCAAAGGAAATTATAATTACACGCATAGCCAGAAATTCCATCTAACCCATCTTCTCCACTTTTTAAGGTAAAGTTACTAATACTTCACAAAAGGGTTTAGGGTTTTCCCTACGCCCCCATAGCAGGGAGGAGAGAGGAAGGGAGTGCTTACGAAGGCCTGGGAATGACAAGGAGAGTACCCACGCCCAGGCGGCTGACCCATTTCTCTAGGCAGGTGACGGCCACTCCCAAGGAGAGTAACTGTGACCTCTGCTGCTGATTTTAGGATAAAGGAGGAGTGGAACTTCGTGGCCGAATGCAGGAGGAAGGGCATCCCCCAGGCTGTGTACTGCAAGAATGGCTTCATAGACACCAACGTGCGGCTGCTGGACAAGATCGAAAGGAACACTCTCACAAGGCAGAGTTCACTTCCCAAGGACAGAGGCAAACGGAGCAGTGCGTTTGTGTTTGAACTTTCTGGGGAGCACTGGACGGTGAGTTGAGGCAATTCTTGCCCAATGCAGTGCTGTGGCTGGTGACTGCTGCTCGCTTGAGCCCAAGAATGAATGAATGCTCTTGCCTTTAGAGAACCTCCCAGTGGGTAAGAAACAGCCAACTACTTTCTCTGACCCAGTTCTCATGTCCCTTCCTCAGTGAAACGCAGTGCAGTCCTGGAAGCAGCGATGGGACCTGCTTGGGTGCCTCTGTGGCTGAGCCGCTAGGACTCCCATGCCGTCTCCTGGACAGCACCGTCTTTCAGGATGCATTCTTCTCCTGTCGCCTGCCCTAGACACTTAACATAATGATTTGCCTTTAAAAATATTAATTTAAGTGACAGCACCTTTCATTCATCTAACACTAGAAGTGGGCAGCGACCTACTTGCTGAAGTGCTGTAGGGCGGCAAAGGAATTTCTGCAGCTCCTTTATCTGGTTTTCCCGTCCTGAGATTCTGAGGCCAGGGCAAAGACAGTCTCCTTTCTTTCCTCAGGTCCCAGCTCCTGCTCCCCCACCTGCTGCTTTGCTTGGCAGGGCGACTCTAGGGGTTGTCTGTGAGCTGACATTTTCTGGTTGAAGCAGCACCTGGGCTTGTAGGATATGTCTGTGTCTGGGGAAGCTTCCCTGGCTCAGGATCTTGGGCTGTTGCCCATTTCATTGGGACAGGGTTCCCTGGGACCTTCCCACCATCTCTTTCTACCCTACTATTTTGTGTCTTTTTTTTTTTTTTTCCTGAGATGGAGTCTTGCTCTGTTGCTCAGGTTGAAGTGCAGTGGCAAGATCTCAGTTTCCTAAGTAGCTGGGACTACAGGCACACAGTACCATGCCTGGCTAATTTTTGTATTTATTTATTTTGTATTTTTTATTTTTGAGACGGAGTCTCACTCTGTCTCCCAGGCTGGAGTGCAGTGGCAAAATCTGGGCTCACTGCAGCCTCCCTGTCCCAGGTTCAAGCGATTCTCCTGCCTCAGCCTCCTGAGTAGCTGGGACTACAAGTGCATGCCACCACGCCTGGCTAAATTTTTGTATTTTTAGTAGAGACAGGGTTTCATCATGTTGGCCAGGCTGGTCTCGAACTCCTGACCTCAGGTGATCCGCCTGCCTTGGCCTCCCAAAGTGCTGGGATTATGGGCAAGAGCCACCTCGCTGGGACTTTGAATTTTTTTCTAGAGGTGGGGTTTTGCCAGGTTGCCCAGGTTGGTCTCAAATGCCTGAGTTGAGCCTATTACCCTGCCATTTTGTGACTGAAAGAACTCAGTGAAGAGACTAAATATTTGGCATGACTTGAGGCTGTCTTTTATTAGCTGTAAAGAGTATTTAACATGCTCGGTATGGTAAGGGGAATGGGAAGATGGTTAGGATTCAGCAGGCTCTGGGGAGACCCCTGTTGTGAACCAGATGGATGGCGTCCTCACGACCTGCAATCTCTTTGTCCCCATTCTCCATCCCATGCTGTACTCTGTTGTGATTGAGTCCGGGAGAGTCCAGGAAGACTCTGGGCCCCACATATTCATTAGTGTGAATTTCAGTTACCGTTTTCCTCCCCCAGAGATTGTGGCACTGAGGGAGTTGTGGCCTTTACAGTCACACCAGGCAGCGTGCCTGGCCCCTGCAAGAGGTCAGGAGGGAAGGAGTGGGCTGTGGAGCTTCCGGGGCCTTGGGGACCAGGTAGAGAGAGATCTGCTAGGGCCCTTAGGGCTGGCTGAGGCGCCATACTCTGTGGTTGTGTGGCCAGGTTGGGCTGGGGGCTGGGGGGTGATCATTCCTGTTTTGAGCCAGAAGCTCTCAGACCCTGGACCCTGCTCTTTTAGGGGAGATCCTCAATTTTGTTTTCCAAGCCTTCAATAGAATTTTTCATTTTTACTACCACATTTTTAGTTTCCCAGAGCTGTTTGCTCTTTGTTTTTTCAAATGGATGAATTCTGTAATGTGGCTTTATTTTTCCACTTTTACAGATATCTCTTAATTTTGGCTTTTACAATTTTGTTCTGTTTCTACTTTGCAGGATAATGGCTTTTCTTAGATACCTTGGGATCAATCTTTTTTTTTTTTCTTTTTTTTGTCTTTTTGAGACAGAGTCTTGCTCAGTCACTCCAGCTGGAGTGCAGGACTCAGTGATCCTTCCCCCTCAGCCTTCTCTGTAGCTGGGGCCAACAGGTGCATGCCACCACACTTGGCTAGTTTAACACATTTTTAAAAACATGGAGTCTCACTTTGTTATCCAGGCTGGTCTTGAGCTCCTGGGCTCAAGCGATCTTCTTGCCTTAGTGTCCCCAAGTGCTGGATAGTTTTTATTTTTTATTTTTTTATTTTTTATGTTGGGGGGTGTGTTTTCTTCTTTCAGAGTGTCCTTTTTGTTTTAGGGTGTGTGTGTTTATCTTGCATGTTGGGACTTTTCTTGGTGGTCTGGAGACACAAGCTGACCAGAAGCTCTGAGTGTGTGTTGAGCACGCTTAGCTTTTGGGGACGTTGCTGTAAAATCTGCATCTCACTGGTGCCTCCCCTCTCCGGTTCATGATTATTCATGAATGTTCATGACTGCACATTATTGATTTGTCTGGAGCTATGAGAGCCTACAGAGAAGGAAATTCTCAGTTCCCGGAACAGAGAGAATCTTAGCATTCGTCACTCATCATCTGATTGCCACCTCCCTGCCTCAGCTGTGCCCGAGGTACTCCAGTTCAGTGACATGGTTGAACCCACTCCAGTGAATAAGCCTCAGTTTCTTACAGGTGGGGAGCAGAAGTAATTGGTTTGTGACATGGATGGGGGTCAAGGTTCTGGTCTTTAGACTTGGAACCTGATCTCTTTCTTTGGGACCTGACTTCAGCTCTCACTTCCAGGGGTACCAGGCTCTTCTACTGCGGAGTCTCTGGCGGCTTCTGGTGAGAAGCCCAGGCTGTATCTCAATCGTTTCTGCTGCTCGTCTAATATTGATCAGCTCTGGGAAGCCAGGTCACCGTCTTCCAGCTGTCTGGTTACCCACACTTTGCGGGTGGTGTCTCCTTTTCCTTTCTTTTTGCCCTTCTACAGGGTTTATGCCACCTAAAAAGTTCTTGTGCTGTTGTCTTTAATGGAGTTTTGAAGAAGAGCAAAAGTATATGCATACATTCAATCTGTCATTTTTACTCAATTCTTTTCATTTCTATTTAACATGATATCCTAATATTTTCCTTTTTTTAAATTTAATTTAATTTTGTTTTATTTTTGAAATGGAGTTTTGCTCTTGTTGCCCAGGCTGGATCACAATGGTACAATCTTGGCTTACTGCAACCTCTGCCTCGCAAGTTCAAGCAATTCTCCTGCCTCAGCCTCCTGAGTAGCTGGGATAATAGGCAAGCACCACCACGCCTGGTTAATTTTATATTTTTAGTAGAGATAGGGTTTCTCCATGTTGGTCAGGTAGTCTCAAACTCCCGACCTCAGGTGATCTGCCCACCTCAGCCTCCAAAAGTGCTGGGATCACAGGCGCACCCGGCAATATCCTAATATTTTTCTTGTTAAAAATAGTCGTGAACATAATTTTAGACAGAATAATGTAATAATGTTTTCAGTGTGCCATTATTGAAAGAGTGGACTGAGATAAGTTACTTATGAGGGAGTCAGTACATTGAAGTTTCAATGAAGAGATTGTGATTGTGAGCCTGTGGTCAGCTCCCTGTTGACCCAGCTCATTTTGTCTCAGTTCCAGGAGGCAACCCTCTGGTGTGGTGTGGGTTCCATTGAGATCAAGAGGTGTTGGGACAGTTTGCCAGGGCCAGATGGGGGTGGGGAGGGGGACGGGTGGGGAGGGGGACAGGTGGTAACTAGCAGTTGGCTGCAGAAGCAGTGGCACAGGGCCCTATGCTTGGTTTAATGCCCTGTGCTCACCTTCTTGAACTTCTTAATTTTTAACAAGGTGCCCACATTTTTTGTTGTTGTTTGAGATGGAGTCTCGCTGTATAACCCAGGCTGGAGGGCAGTGATGCAATCTTGGCTCACTGCAGCCTCCACCTCCCAGGCTCAAGCAATTCTCTGCCTCAGCCTCCTGAGTGGCTGGGATTACAGGCACCTGCCACCACACCTGGCTTAGTTTTGTATTTTTAGTAGAGACTGGGTTTCACCATCTTGGCCAGGCTGGTCTTGAACTCTTGACCTTGAGATCCACCCGCCTCAGCCTTCCAAAGTGCTGGGATTACAGGTGTGAGCCACCACGCCCGGCCAGTGCCCATATTTTCATTATGCACTAGGCTCTGCAAACTCGGTATGGGGTCCTTATTGTAAGTGATTCACTTAAATGTCTTTGGGGTTTCAGTTTTCTTCTTCCAAAGGAACCCACTTTGCCTGTCTTATGGTACCATTGCATGAAATAGTACTAGAGTGAAAGCACTTTTGCAAGTTAACAGCTTAACCCACACACAGGACGGCAATGGTTGTAAAACACATTACAAGTACCAAGTACAAAAAAGAAGAATCACTGTGGACTCCATTGCTCCCTCCCCGTCCCCTTTAGCTCCCATGGAGTTTTCCACACCTCGTCCCACCTCCAGCCTGTGCTCCAGCCACTTTGCTGATGGTGTGCCGTGGTCAGCTTCTGAGGTCAGGGGACCTGTGTGTCTCCTCTTTGTCCCACCCCATCTCAGTGCTGAGCTCCCCTCGCCTGCAGTGGGGGCTCGGTAACTCTTGGTGAATTAGATTTCTTCAACTGGACAAATCGTCTCACTAAAGTCTTTAAATGCTTCTTGGTCGACCCCTTTACAGTTTTATCCCAGAGCACTTGAACTCGGGGAGGCCTCGGGCACTGAGTTCATCAATGTCATTTCAGCAGTGGAGGCCCAGGGAGGTGGCGTGACTGGAAAATGGCGGGGCCAGGTCTCCCAGCTGACTATCTTTCTCATGCTCTTTCCCTGTCATAGACTCCTAAGAATATGTGGAAATTTGGTGCAGCAAATATTAGAGATTTATTAAGTATTTCTAAAAGCAACTACAGAGAAAGGGAAACGAAGCACAAATTTTGAAATCTAGTGTATAGTGTATTTAGGGGATGTTAAATTTGTATGTTGCAAATAAATAGCACATATCGTGGCTCTGAGTGTGAGTCTGGTTGTTTGTCTTCACTAGGATTTGATTTTAATAACATTGTGAATTCACAGCAGTTTTGAAATAGGCTTAATGTATTGCTGTGAAGTTTACGACAACTCTGGTGTCTTTGGTTTCTTTTGGAAATGGCTGGACTGCTGGTGGTTATGCTTCACGCTCTCATGTCTGCTTTCTTACTTAGCATTTTAAAATAAATGCTTGGCTTTACATGGCTTTGTGCACACAGAGGGGCTGGTTCTGATTTATGTCATTCTTTCTATTTTAGGAGCTCCCAGATTCATTGAAGGAGCAGACACACCTGAGAGAATGGCACATAAGCAATACCCTGATTCAAATCATTCCTACATATATTGAGCTGTTTCAAGCCATGAGAATTCTGGATCTGCCAAGAAACCAAATCTCACATCTTCCAGCAGAAATCGGTATGTCAGCTTAGCAGAGGCCTTCGGGCCTCTTGTGTGTTAAGCAGGCGGCGTCGGGCAGGTGACAGACAGTGTGTAGATACCGCGTTTCCTCTCCAGCTGCCCCAGGAAGTGGCTGGGCAGGGCTGTTTCGAGGCTCCCCAGAGCTGCTTGTTTGCAGCATCCCTTTGAGCCGTGAGGTCAGCATCTCACCTGTATAACTCAGCACATGGGACACTTGCCAATTGCTCAGAAACCAGAAGTCTCATGAGTGAGCAATACTTTGTTTAGGAACTCTGTGTTTATCTTCGTTTAGTTTTAAATCTATAAACACGCAATATGCTTATTATAAATGGAATGGATTGTTCCTATATTAGTCCATTGATAAATCTAGTTTAGCTTACGATGTCTTTTTTTTTTTTTTTTTTTGAGACGGAGTTTTGCTCTTGTTGCCCAGGCTGGAGTGCAATGGCACAGTCTCAGATAACTGCAACCTCTGCCTCCTGGGTTCAAGTGATTCTCTTGCCTCAGCCTCCCAAGTAGCTGGGATTATAGTCCTGTGCCACCATGCCTAGCTGATTTTGCATTTTATTTTTTTTAGTAGAGATGGGGTTTCACCATGTTGGTCAGGCTGGTGTCGAACTCCTGACTTCAGGTGATCTACCAGCCTTGGCCTCCCAAAGTGCTCGTATTACAGGTGTGAGCCACCATGCCCAGCCTGCTGTTTTAATAGATCAAAATTTTTATAATTCTCTCTCATTAGTCAGTTGTATTATTTAAAATGAAAATGACAGTGATCATTATTGCTTCTCTTTTTCCTGGGGTGTGAGGAGTGAAGGTCTGGGGCTGCACAGAGCTCCATTCTTACACACGTGTCCTGGGACCAGTGGTTTCGCATAGTTATGTGAAAATTTACCAGAAGCCAAGACCCTGTGGGACAGAGGTGGCTTGTGGGGACTCTGGTGTTCGTATACGTCTTGCTGGCTGTGTCAAGACTACAAGGCTCTGACCACCCTCTTACCCAAGCCAATCTTGCAGTTTTTTATGCACATACTAACCTCGAGGAATGAGGCGACACCTGTCCCCAAACAAACAGCAGCCTTGCTAACCACTTGCTAACAAAAGCAGTGGGTTCCCCAAGCTCGGTGTTCTCCGCTGTGATGTATATGTGCATAGCATCTGTCCGGGACATCAGTATCACGCTTAGTAAGCTTGGCTGTAAGGAGAACTGACATCAATACCCTGTCTTGGACCAGGAGCCTCGTGTCTTCTGCCAGTATCCATGAAACAGGAACTGGCAAAACTTACTAGCTGCTAATCAGGGTAAAGTCAAATTCTAGACCCAATAAGGACAAGAACTTCTGTTTCCTTGCCCAGTTTCTGGAAAGGTAAAAAGGACCTTAGAATTTTTATGACTGAAAAGTACCATTGTAATATTGGGGTTCAGGGTGCCTCCAGCTCCCCTGAGAGGATGTTTCTCCAGATTCTTGGTCTCCTGTCCTCTCAAGAATGAGAGGGGACCATGGAGCAGTGCACAGTAAATGCTGGACTCAAAAGTGTTTGTAGAAAGTGATTTATTTAGAGAGAGAAAAAGGAGAGGACAGAGAAACAGCTAACTCTCACACTGAGTGAGAGAAAGAAAAGCCGCCCTCACACTGAGTGAGAAGGGTTCCCAGGGGGGAAAACCAGAGAAGGAAAGCTCCTCTCACACTGAGTGAGAGAATCCAGAAAGATGGGATCCAGGAGAGGAAGGCAGCTTCCACACTGAGTGGAAGGGAATTGAGAGACAGAAATGGAGTTTAGGAGAGGAAGGCAGCTTCCACACTGAGTGGAAGGGAATAGAGAGAGATGGAGTTTAGGAAGGGAAGACAGGCTTCCACGAGAGTGTTCCTGGAAGGGGACCCAAACATGGAGTCCGAAGGGGTGTGGAAGAAGGGGACTTTTAACCTGGGAGGAACCCCCACCTTCTCTAAGACCCGGGCCAGTGAAAGGAGTTCCTTAGAACTTCCGCTGGAGTGATTGACTCTTAGTTTCTTCCTGTGCCCACGAAATTGAAACATAAACCTTTAAATCTCCCGGATGGAGATCGATGGGAGGGTGGCATGACGCTAGGAAGTTCTTGTCCTTAAAAACTACGCCTCCTTGTGGACCCGGAAAGAGAACACCTTCCCTCACCATTTTTGACATGTTAGGGGTCATTTACCTCCTGCCCCTTTATTTTGCAAATTTGAGAGACCAGGTCCCACTGATGTTAGCTGACTGAATCATTATCATTTAGATATTACACTAAGGAACTTCTGTAGAGCCTGGGCCAGAAGCCAGATTTCACTATTTGCAGGTCGTTTTTGGGCAAGCTCATAGTATATTTAAATAACTGGATAGCGTTTCTGAGGACTGAGTTACTTTTAAACAGCCTTTTTAGGCTGGGCACAGTGGCACATGCTTGGAATCCCAGCACTTTAGGAGGCTGAGGCCGGCAGATTTCTTGAGTCTAGGAGTTTGAGACCAGCCTGGGCAACATGGCGAAAACCCATCTTTACAAAAAGTAAAAAATTAGCCAGGCATGATGGCACATGCCTGTGGGAGGATCTCTTGAGCCCGGGAGGTTGAGTCTGCAGTGAGCAGTGATCCAGCCTGGGTGACAGAGCGAGACCCTTTCTCAAAACAAACAAACAAAAAACCTTTTCAAGTAGAAAGATTCTGTCCTTATGCATCTGAGAAGCCACTAGACTCAGGGATCCTTGCTATCCTGTCACTTGGGCTTGGGAATCCAGTGGTTGGCAGCAAGACAGATGTGGTATTAAGCATGGAGCCGTCAAAAGTGGGGGTGTCAGAGCATCACCATGGGAAGAGTCATGCTCACAGTTGCCTGAAATTTCATCAGAGGTGCTCCACTTAATATATATCTTTGTTCATCTCTTGAAATGACTTCCTTGAAATTATTGCCAGCCAGATTAACATCTGTTCTTTTTAACTTCCCACACTACACCAATGTGATATCCAGTCTTTCCTTGTGAGCCAGTTGGATTTAAGCAGTGGTTTTCACCCTGGCTACACCTTAGAATCCCCCAAAGAGCCTTAAAAATCTAAATGCCCAAGGCCCACGGCAGACCAGCATTAAAAAGTCCGTGCGTGATTCCCACGTGCAGCCATGGTTGAGACCACCGGTGGGGAGTGAGGATGCTATCCTTGCATACTCGGGGGAGGAGGAGAGCTTGGTTGGTGAGGGGTATCCACGGGAGACCAATGTGGGATTGAGGCACTATACTTAATCTCTCTGTTCAGTTTCTTCATCTGTAAAGGAGGGGTAATGGTCGTTGTCATTTAGTTGTGAGGATTAGATAAGGCAATAAACACCAACATATTGGTTACATAGTTGTTATTCCAAGAGTTTAGTGAAGTGATTATTCCAAGGCACTTGAGTCCTGTTGGAGACATGATGTCATCCCCACAGACCTCATTAATGTGCAGGGAAAAATATTCAAACAGTCTAGAAAGGTGTAAAATGTAAAACCAAGCCTGGAACAGAAAACCGAATACCGCATGTTCTCACTCATAAGTGGGAGTTGAACAATGAGAACACATGGACACGGGGAAGGGAGCATCACATACCGGGCCTGTCGGGGGGTAGGGGTCAAGGGGAGGAAGAGCATTAGAACAAATACCTGATGCATGCGGAGCTTAAAACCTGGATGATGGGTTGATAGGTGCAGCAAACCACCGTGGCATGTGAATACCCATGTAACAAACCTGCAGGTTCTGCACATGTATTCCAGAACTTAAAGTAAAATTTAAAAAATTTAAGAAAAGAAAGGAGGAAAGGAATAAATGAAGGGAAAGAAAGAGAAAAAAAGAAAGGGAGGGAGGGAGGGAGGGAGGGAGGGAGGAAGGAAGGAAGGAAGGAAGGAAGGAAGGAAGGAAGGAAGGAAGGAAGGGGCGAGCTGTACTTTGAGTACCCATACAAATGTTCTGCTTTCCATTTTCAGTGTAGTATTCAATACATTACAGGAGATATTTAACACTTTGTTGTACAACAGGCTTTATGGTAGATAATTTTGCCCAACTGTAGGTTAATGTAAGTGTTCCAAGCACGTTTAAGGTAGGCTAGGTAAAGCTATGATGTTTGATAGGTTAGGTGTATTAAGTGCATTCTCGACTTATGATATTTGATGGTAACATTTTCTGATGACAGGTTGTTTGAAGAACCTGAAGGAACTCAATGTCAGTTTTAACCATCTGAAGAGCATTCCTCCAGAATTGGGAGACTGTGAAAATCTAGACAGACTGGATTGTTCTGGAAATCTAGAGTTAATGGAGCTGCCCTTTGAAGTAAGAAATAAACATTTCTGCACTATGATTTACTTTTATTTGGTTTATTACATGGGATGGTCTATAACATAGCAAGAAGTTTTAACATATGAAATCCATCTTTATTATACCACCTTTTCCTGACATTTCAATCACACTATACTGGTCTTTAAAACGTTTTTTTTCTTTGAGAGGGAGTCTTGCTCTGTCACCCAGGCTAGAGTGCAGTGGTGCGATCTTGGCTCACTGCAGCCTTTGCCTCTTGGGTTCAAGTAATTCTCCTGCCTCAGCCTCCTGAGTAGCTGGGACTACAGGTGCACGTCACCACCATGCCTGGCTAATTTTTGTATTTTTATAGAGATGGGGTTTCACTATGTTGGCCAGGCTGGTCTCGAACTCCTGACCTCAGGTGATCCAGCTGCCTTGGCCTCCCAGAGTGCTGGGGTTATAGTCGTGAGCCACTGCACCTGCCCTTCTTTAAAAACATTTTATACGAGGCCAGAACCTGAATTTAAGTTCAGAAATGCCATCAAAGGAAAACCAGGGAAAACGTCACACAATAAATTTCTATTTAATGCTTGTTGATGCTTGCAATATATGATACCTGTTGTCTGTAACACAGAGCCTGATTTATTTATCCACAATGGTAAAATTGAAAATAAAAAGAGTAAAATGTTTTTTATATTCATAGCAGAACTTGTAGATCCAATGCCATTGTGGTTTTTCTTATTCTAATTTTCATGACAGTCTTAAATTGTTTCCTTAAATATCTTCAGTAAGTTATTTTACATTCTAAAAATACATTTTCTACATTTACTGTGAAAAGAAAAAAAAGAGAGAGTAATGGTAATTCAGTCTGTATTTTTCTGCTGATCTGATCACCCTGGCAACACGGTCAGAAACTTTAGACTGAAGTATGGGCTCCCAAACTCTCTCTTGGCTGATTGCTGACCGTCGCATTACTGCCTTCACATTCATTTTCTAAATTCAAAACAAGCAAAATTCGAATGTCCTATACAATAGAATGAATCTGGCCTGTGTCTCACTAAAGCAAATCTGGTAATATGGAATTGGGTTTTATATGAAGCTAAATTGTGTCTATACTTTTTTTCCCTTTACATTTCAATAGTACGTCCTACTGGTCCACCTGGCTCCATAGTTCATAACAATTTTGAAAGTGTTTTCTGAGAGTCAGCTCAGATTTTATTCATGGGTTCTCAAAATAAGTCAATCAAAGGTAGCTCCAAGCTGGGCATGGTGGCTCGTACCTGTAATCCCAACACTTTGGGAGGCCGAGGTGGGTGGGTCACTTGGGTTCAGGAGTTTGAGACCAGCCTGACCAACTTGGTGAAACCCTGTCTCTACTAAAAATACAAAAACTAGCTGGCAGCAGGCACCTGTAATCCCAGCTACCTGGGAAGCTGAGGCAGAAGAATCGCTTGAACCAGGGAGGTGGAGGCTTCAGCGAGCTGTGATTGTACCACTGCACTCCAGACTGGGCCATAGAGCAAGACTTTGTCTCAGGAAAAAAAAAAAAAAAAGATAACTCTTCTATGTTTCATAGTATCACTAAACTTACAAAACCAAATCTAACCACAGGATACTTTTCCTGCTTTATTCAATATTTATAGATTTTCATTTGAAATAAAAATAGGTTTCTATATGTATTTCAGTTATATGTTAAAAATAAAAGTTTTATGGATGTAAAACACAAGCAGTAGAGCTTTCTGGCCATTTGTCAATGCCGTCTCCAGTAAGTCATTTTACTATTCACGACGGGCACTTCCCGTCTTCTGTGATGTTGTACATGCGGCTCCCTCACCTCCGTTTCCTTCCTTCCACCTGTCAGGGCACCTCAGGACCAAATGTGAATGCTCCATTCTCTGTGAAATCTTTTCTGACTCCTGGCTCTTACCCCACTGTGATGTTGGGCAGATTAGCCATATATTTCTTTGTTACCAACCATTGCAAGTTGAAAACTTCCTCACGTTAGTTCCTGCTACATAAAATTGCACTGATTATTTTAGTTATTTATTTTGAGACAGGGTCTCGCTTTGTCACCCAGGCTGGAGTAGAGTGGCTCAATCAAGGCTCACTGCACTCTCAAACTCTCAGATTCAAGCAATACTCCCAATTCAGCTTCCTAAATAGCTAGAATTACAGGTGTACACCACCACACCCAGCGAACTTTTGTATTTTTTGTAGAGATGGGGTTTTGCCATGGTGTCCAGGCTGGTCTTGAACTTCTGGGCTCAAGCAGTCTGTCTACCTCCTCTTCCCAAAGTGCTAGAATTATAGGCATGAGCCACCACGCCTAGCCTGCACTGATAATTCGTAGCAATATAAACTCCTGGAGGGCAGCCGCAGTGGACCACTTCTCTTAGCTTCCCTACAGGTACACAGTGAATGACACATACAGGGTGATCGAAAATATGTACTGCATTGATCTGTTTTGCATGTATTCTTAGAAATGCCTTTGGGGAAGAAACATGTATCTAACAATTATTAGTTGAACTTAATCCCCACTCTTATCAAAGTAATTAGAACATTTTTTTATTCTTTTCTAGTTAAGTAATTTGAAGCAAGTTACATTTGTGGATATCTCAGCAAACAAGTTTTCCAGCGTCCCGATCTGTGTCCTGCGGATGTCTAATTTGCAGTGGCTGGATATCAGCAACAATAACCTGACTGACCTGCCGCAAGATATAGACAGGTAGCTACTTGCATTCTAAGGTGAGGTGTATGTATTAGTTACGAACGCTTCAAACACTGTTTATAGTACATGAATGTTCTTTGGAATTAACTAATTTTCCAGAATTCATTGTTTCCAGGAAATCAGTTTCCAAGGAAAGTATAGAATAAGACAGTTTCCACATCATACGTGTATGTGTTTACGTGCATTTGAGCACGTCTTCATTGCTTTGATGACCTTTAATTTGCTTTAGTCTTCTATAGAATGGCATCATTAACTTTCCTTCACTCTACAGAAGTAGAAAAGTTAATTTATTAAGTATAGAATGGAAACGTATCACTTTATGTTACGTTTAGAATATCAATGAGGACAATTTTTATTAGTTGCATTTATTGATTCATTATACATAAACTTTCAAACAAATTGATATGCTTAGCCAGGTTTTCAAATTATATTCTTTACAATTAAAAATATGCATATTTTAAATTTTCTATTTTTTGTTGAGACAGTGTCTTGCTTTGTTTCCCAAGCTGATCTCAAACTCCTGGCCACAAGCGATCCTCCTGCCTTGGCCTCCCAAAGTTCTGGGATTACAGGCATGAGCCACCGTGCCTGCCTCAAATTATATTCTTGTAGCTATTTCATGTTTTTAAAAATAAGAATTACGCTGAATCATGGAGGATTCAGTCATTCATTTATAAGTTATTAGGCTCCTGTATGGCAAGCCCAGAGAATGGGACAGGTTTAAAGCGGTAAATGAAACGCGATCTCTGGCATCCTGGAATCTGCAATCCTTTTTTTAAGACAGAGTCTCGCTGGCCCAGACTGGAGTGCAGTGGCACTGTCACAGCTCACTGCTGCCTCGACCGCCTGGGCTCAAGCACTGTCCCCACCTCAGCCTCCCAAGTAGCTGGGACCACAGATGTGTGCCATTCACACCTGGCTAATTTTTAAAAAAATTACTTGTAGAGACAAGTTCTTGCTATATTACCCAGGCTGGCCTTGAAGTCCTGGGCTCAAGTGATCCTCCTGTCTTGGCTTCCCAAAGTGTTGGGATTACAGGCATGAGCCACTGTGCCTGGCCTACAATCTTTTTTTATGAAGAAACACAAGCAAGCTATTATGACAGAGATGACAGCAATGGCTTAGGCCTGAATGCCATCTTTATGACTTTTCTCTATTCCTGGTACATGCGATATGTATTGATGCTTTCTAGGGTTTTGAGACTAAGAGGGAATCTTTCAGTTTGAAACATGAGAACTTTATGAAATGAAATGTCTGTGAGATTAGCCAAAGTTTTACAAATAAATGAAAGAAAAATTCCCAGGGTGAGGCCACTGAGTTAGAATAAAATGGAAAACAGAATAAGACATATCTGGAACATATTTTGCTCATTTACTTTTCACTCTGCAGTTGTCTTCCTGTTTTAAAGTTTGAAAATGTGATGAGAGAAGGGTAACTGTGCTTTAAAGACGTACAGGAGGAGGCTGGGCACAGTGTGGCTCTTGCCTGTAATCCCACTTTGGAAGGCCAAGGCAGGAGGATTGCTTGAAGCCAGGAGTTCAAGACAAGCCTAGGCAACATAGTGAGATCCCGTCTCTATCATTAAAAAAATAAAGGAAGTACATTGCTAAAATCTGTTTATTCTCACTTCAGTTCTAGTATGACTGCCTTCCCATGCCCTGCTAACCCTTGTAAATGCCGTAGACTCTTAGAAGGGACATACTGATGTTTGAGGCTCCGTCACGGCCTAGCGTGTATTGTGCAGTATACTTATCCCACTGCTATAGCTGTGTCTTCAACTGGTGATTAAGTCAGTAAAAACTCGCAAAAAAATCATGTCGCCTGGCATGACATTAGTTATTTAAAACTCAGGCCAAGCACAGTGGCTCACACCTGTAATCTCAACACTTCGGGAAGCCGAAGCAGGCAGATTGCCTGAGCGCAAGAGTTCAAGACCAGCCTCGGCACTATGGCAAGACCCTGTCTAATTTTTTGACAAATGAGCCAAGCATGGTGGCGTGTGCCTGTAGTCCTAGCTACTCATGAGGTACAGGTGGGAGGATCGTTCGAGCCCAGGAGGTTGAGGCTGCAGTGAGCTGAGATTTTGCTATTGAACTCCAACCTGGACAACATAGTGTGACCCTGTCAAAACTTAGAATAAGTCGGTTCTCATAAAGGTCACATGTATATATAAAGTAGGGACTTCCTGTTAGAATTTATTTGTGATTCACGCTGGTTTTCTTAGCTGTGATGCTAAGTGCATGTGTTCTGATCCTTTTTGCCTCTTCTTAGGCTAGAAGAGCTGCAGAGCTTTCTCTTGTATAAAAACAAGTTGACCTACCTTCCCTACTCCATGCTGAACCTGAAGAAGCTCACCCTGTTAGTCGTCAGTGGGGACCATTTGGTGGAGCTCCCAACTGCTCTTTGTGACTCGTCTACACCTTTAAAGTGAGTAGTCCAGAAACCCCGGTAGATGCACTCGGACACAGGTAAGGATGAGGTGCACTGGAGCCTCTAGTACTCTGAGAACCTGATCCCAGCTCATAGAAGTTCTGGTGATTTTTTACAGGATTTTGGAGTTCGTGGCATACGGCACGAACAACATCGTGAGACCCTGGAGTTTCTAGGGTTTTGAGACTAAGAGGGGATCTTTTAGTTTGAAACATGGGAACTTTATGAAATGAAATGTTTGTGAGATTAGCCAAAGTTTTGTAAATAAATGAAAGAAAATTTCCCAGGGGGAGGCCACTGAGTTAGAATAAAATGGAAAACAGAATAAGAGGAGGAGGCATAGGGCTCAGAGGATTTCTGGACAAATGCTGCTTGCTGGTTGATGGTGTTGAGGGACGTATGTCCAGGGCCCATGGTCTCTCACTCAGTGCTCAAATGGCTACTGGCCTGGAGGGGTCAGCAGATGTTGAAAGGACCCTCCCTGGCTGCTTCACCCTTCTTTAGGTTTCCTTAAGTGAACCTGTAAACCACCCACAACTAAGGAAAAACATCCATACAAATGTACTCCAAACAGCCTCCAATCCGGGGTGAGATGGAAGTGGAACTGAAAAGCTCTAGCCCCACCCTCCCCTGAACTGACTCCAACGTACCCGATGGCTCCCTGGCAGCACATCCTCCCAGAATCTGGAGACTTTTGTTTGTTTGTTTGTTTTTTTGTCCATCCCCAGCAGTTTGGGCCCTTCCCACATTCTTTACACTAGGCTGCTCCAGTAAGAGCCACCTTCTCTCTATCCAGAGACTCATTGGACTTGAACACCAGGTGATTGTTAACACAACCATTAGCAAGACTATTTCCCCAGGACCCCTAGTTCTTCAGTGGTAAGTGCTTACTATCCACAGAGTTCAATCTGATCATCCTGTCCTTGCAATAAATGCATGGCAAACAAAAAGAGAGGTATGACTGCTGGAAAGAAAGAGACCCACTTCGTATCTGTATAAGCACAAGATTAGCAGGGTGTAAGACATCTCGCGCCTGCCCGGCTCCACTCCTTCCACTAGAATAGGTCTTCCACTGTGATTGGCTGTGTGTGGAATACTGTTTGAATAAGAAGAGGAGCACTGGTGAGAGTGCTAGCAGGAAGGACTTCTCCCTAGAGCCCCTTCCACATCCAGCCCCGGGAAGCAGGCTTGGCAGCTTCAAGTCCAGTAGCAGTCAGTCAGGGTAAACCTGTCACCAAACTAATTTCAAATGATATAATTGTAGGACTCAGAAATCTAAGAGAATCAGATGGAAGCTCTTTGAATTACTGAAAGTTCAATAAAAAGAATTGATACAAGTTTGCATAAAAATTTCATAGCTTACTGAGTTCTTAGAAATAACCTGTAGAAAAATAATGGAAGAATGATGACATTAATAATAATGACTGAAAATATAAAATATCTAGGAAACCTCTAGTGAAAATAGTTCTCTTACATGAAGAGTATTAAACTGTCTTCCCAAAGAATAATAAAGAAATCTTAAATATTTGAAAAAGGCATAATGTATCTTTTCTAGGTGAAAAGGTTGTGAAGATGTGATTTCTTCCAAAAATTATACTAAAGTGTAATATAATTCCAATCATAACTCCAGTGGAATTTCTTTTTTGGAGTTTGAAAAATGGATTTGACAGTATATGTGAAAGGACAAAAGCTAAGGACAGTAGTAATAATTTTAGAAAAGAGTAATGTGACAGAACTTGCCTTGTCAAGAATGATAGTGTGGCTGGGCACAGTGGCTCATGCCTGTAACCTAAACCTTTGTGGGGCCAAGGCAGGAGGATTGCTTTAGCCCAGGAGTTTGAGACCAGTATGAGCAACATAGTGAGATCCTGTCTCTACACAAATTTAAGAAATTAGCCAGGAATGGTGGTATGTCCCTGTAGTCCTAGATACTTGGGAGGCTGAGGCAGGAGGATTGCTTGAGCCTAGGAGTTTGAGGTTGCAGTGAGCAGTGATCGTACCACTGCACTCCAAGCTGGGCAACAAATCGAGACCCTGTCTCAAAAAAAAAAAAAAAAAAAAAGCCTGGCATGGTGACATGTGCCACCTGATAGGCTGAGGAGCAAGGGTCGCTTGAGCTTGAGCAGTTGAGGCTGCAGTGAGCTATGATTGTGCACCACTGGACTGCAGCCTGGATGACAGAGCAAGACTCTATCTAAAAACCAGAACTTGGGATAACAGAGGTTCTCTTATATGAGGAATTTTGCAATTGAAAATGCACAGATGTTAATGTGATATTTTTTGTGCTTTCTTGAATAGATTTATAAGCCTTATGGACAATCCCCTTGATAATGCGCAATGTCAAGATGGCGATGAAATAATGGAGAGTGAACGAGATCGCCAACATTTTGATAAAGAATTCATGAAAGCCTATATTGAAGACCTTAAAGAAAGAGGTGGGTTACTCATATTTAAAATTATTTAAAATGAGTATATAGACTTCCACTTATGTAACACATTTGTTAATAAAAGTCAAATTGACAAAAAGTTTATTGGTTGAGTGGCACGTTACTTTGTATTTTTTAATTTTTGTTTTATTTATTTACTTATTTTTTTTTGAGGTAGAGTCTCACTCTGTTGCCCAGGCTGGAGTGCAGCGGTGCAACCTTGGCTCACTGCAACCTCCGCTTCCCGGGTTCAAGTGATTCTCCTGTCTCAGCCTCCTATGTAGCTGGGATTACAGGTGCATGCCACCATGGCCCGGCTAATTTTTGTATTCTCAGTAGAGACAGAGTTTCACCCTGTTGGCCACGTTGGTCTCGAACTCCTGACCTTGTGATCCACCTGCCTCGGCCTCCCAAAGTGCTGGGATCGTAGGCGTGAGCCACCATGCCCAGCCATGTTACTGTGTAAATTATTTTTCTGTTTATCCTCCAAAACACTCCAAATGATACATTTCCTTAAAATATCAAATTGTCCTAGTCCATTTGAATGCTCAATGAATCATCCACTGTTTGACAGAGAGTCTGGGAAATGTGCACTTAAAATATGAGGGTTGCATAGCTAACCATATGTGAATTATTAACTAACCAATATTGACAAAATAGTATCCTAAGTTACTAGAAAAATAAGATTACATTTCAAATCCATTTAAATTCATATTTTGAAAAAGTTATCTCACATAAATCAAGAACACTTACGTAAAAATCGCAAAAGAGCAGACACAGGATGGCCGATTCGTGCAAAGATGCATTTAGTTTTGGTTTCCATAGGGTGGTGAGAATACAGAGGGGCGAGGGGGTCAAGTACCTCTGGAAAGGGTGGGAAGTCTTTTTCCCAGTGCCAGATTCTGGCAGCTGTTTCCAAAAGAGTGAAGAGATCCTAATGATGTTCTGGAAGCCTTAGGCTCTTCCTTCCATCACAAGGTGGCATCCCCAGGAAAAAGGCATACGTCAGTCTTTGGTCTTCTAATCATTGCCTCCTTTCTGGGTGTGGATGCTTGAGAGTTATCCCTTAATTTTTCAGTTCTTTGATGAGCTAGGTGCAGACCTGGCTGCAAGAGAGATGTTGTCCCGCGTGTGAACTTAGCGAGGAATCAGGACTGGTCCTGGGCCTCTGAAGATGAGCATCTATGGACAGGCCCCCTCGGTCACCCCCAGAAAATGCATGCGTAAGCATGCCCCTCCCTCACCAGCAGAGGTCTGAAGATGATTAGTCAGATTCAGATAGTCAGAAATGATGAAAAGTTCATTTATTGGGCAAATTAAAATGTTCTTCAGCGAAACTAAAATTTCTATATGGTTACTTTCAATCTGTTTGGATATCCCTAATTTTGAATGCTGAACTAATATGAAATAAATTAGAAATTTATTATAAATGTGAAACTGAAATAACAGAACCATTTATGGGTCAAAATTTATCTTTGGGTTGTATGATTTTCCTCTTTGAGAACCTTTAGTGTTCTATTTTACTCAATTTATTCGCAGTTGTATTGTCGTGCTACTATGTAAAACTACAAGAAAGAAAGAAAATTGGTGTTAAGTTTTAGATCTATGTGGCCAGCAATAATAATTAGCTTTTAAAATCAAAATAGGCCAGGCGTGGTGACTCACACTTGTAATCCCAGCACTTTGGGAAGCCGAGGCGGGCGGATCACCTGAGGTCGGGAGTGTGAGACCAACCTGACCAACATGGAGAAACACTATCTCGACTAAAAATACAAAAATTAGCTGGGCATAGTGGCAGGCACCTGTAATCCCAGCTACTTGGGAGGCCGAGGCAGGAGAATCGCTTGAACCCGGGAGGTGGAGGTTGCGGTGAGCCGAGATTGCGCCACTGCACTCCAGCCTGGGCAACAACAGCAAAAAAGCTTGACTACGCATTTGTGATGGGTGACCTAATGGTGAAAAATGCATTATGTATCACCTATACAGTATCTCCAGACTTAAAACATGAAGTGGCAATAATGTGTGTATTGGCATAGGCTGTAGCATGTGGTTAGATTTTATAATAAAGTGGTGAAGGATTGAGCATATTTTTTTCTTTTTGTTACAGAATCTGTTCCCAGCTATACCACTAAAGTGTCTTTTAGCCTTCAACTTTGATATCTATCAGAAGACTGCAAATCTCACTCTTCTCTGGAGCTGTAAATCTTTGTTACGGTCATGTCACCGTGGTTTGTGCTTGAGGACACAGTCTAGAAACCACTATCATAGTTGCTAAGAAAAATGGTTTTCAAATGTCAAGTACATGAATACCTCCCTCTATGGACTGGAGAACTGAAAAATTGGTTTATATATCGATATTTCCAGGTTCATTTGCATACACTTATTTCCAAGTAATGCACATTTAGTATGTTTTAAAATGTCTTATTTTTAAGAACTATAACTGAAAGACCAAATATTGAAGTTGAGTGCATTGTTTTCAGGAATCAAAAGATAAAGGGGCCGGGCGTGGAGCCTCACACCTGTAATTCTAGCACTTTAGGAGGCCGAGGTGGGCGGATTACCTGAGACCAGGAGTTCCAGACCAGCTGGGCCAACATGGCGAAATCCTGTCACTACTAAAAATACAAAAATTAGCCAGGCATGGTAGCGTGCTCCTGTATTCTCAGCTACTCAGGAGGCTGAGGCAGGAGAATCTCTTGAACCCAGGAGGCAGAGGTTGCAGTGAGCCAAGATTGTGCCACTGCACTCCAGCCTGGGCAACGGAGCCAGAACTCCATCTCAAAAAAATAAAAGATAAAGGGATTGTGAAAAGAGCATTTATGTTGGACTAATCAGATGAGAGTTTATTTTGTTATTTTCAAAGAGTTTATTTCTTTTACTGATAATAATCTTTCTTGAGTTTATATAAACTACTATTTCCATATGTTTTAAGTTAGATTTTGTCAAGTGCAGACTCTCAGGAGAGACTTGTTAGGTACAAGCTGGGCCTTGAAGATAGAAAGAAAGGCTGGAATGTCTGCGTGAGACAGTCAGATGGCGTGTGGGGAGCTCTAGTTAAGGAAGTGTGGGACCGGCTGTTCATGGGAAGTCTTGAATGGCCTGCATGGATGGCCATCCTGACCTGAGTGGTCACCTTGGCGGTTGTGGGACACACCTCAGTAAAGGGCAGAGGCAATGCTCTCAGAGTCCCTTCCTCCAAGATGGCCACATAGGGTAACGGAGATGACCAGTCCGCACTGACAAGGAGTTCCTAGCAAGGCTTCCTTGTGGGTACCACAGGACGACTCCGCCCATAGCAAAGATGCTTCAGTGCGGAGGGAGCCCATGGGACCGTGTTTGATTTGGCAAAGGTGAGATTCATTCAGGCTCTTATGTGGCATCACATGATTTGGAGAAATTATACACAATCTCTTATTTTTATGCCGCTCAGTTGGGCTAAAATGCACAGATTGTGGCTGATGGTGTTGAAAATAAGCTTAAACAAACAACTTTGGCAGGTTACAGTGGCTCGCACCCATAAACCCAGCACTTTGGGAGGTCGAGGCAGGCGGACTGTTTGAGCCCAGGAGTTTAAGACCAGCCTGGGCATTGTGACAAAACCTCATCTCCACAAAAAATACAAAAAAATAGCCAGGTGTGGTGGCACCCACTTGTGGTCCCAGCTACTCAGGAGGCTGAGGTGGGAAAATCACCTGAGTCCAGGAGATTGAGGCTGCAGTGGGCTGTGATTGTACCACTGCCCTCCAGCCTGGGTGACAGAATGAGACCCTGCCTCAAAAACAAAACAAACAACAACAATAATAACAACTAAGAAAACCAAGCAGCTTTTATGACTAAGAAGGAAGATATGCATATAGCGGCATATTTTTACATGAATCCTCTCCTCTGGGGTCCAGCCCAGTACCATCCAGTGGAGCTTTCTGCAGTGATGGAAATGTTCTGTACTTGTGTTGTGCAAGGTGGCAAACACCAGACATGTGGTTCTTGAGCACTTGAACCGTGACTGATGTGACTGAAGAACCAATCTTTCAATTCGATTAAATTTAAACAGTCAGATTGTTCCATCAGGTCCAGCCCAAGGCTGGAGTCACGACCTTGGGTTGGACCTGATGGGGAATTCCCGTGAGAGAGTGCTCCAAACCGTCCCAAGGTGGGGCCAGTTGGCGATTCTAAAGGAAGAAGCACCAAATGGCAGGGTGATCAGTCCAAAGCGTTTATGAGGGGAACTTAGGTACAGTGTGGGCTGCAGCGTCCTCATGGTGGGCAGTGAGACAAGGGATGTTCTACCTGGGCATGTCCCTAGTGAGGGGGTTGGGTGACGGAGTTCACATGAGGTTGTAAGGAATTTGGGTGGGGGCTGGGCTGGCTTCTACATGTTTAGCAGCACAGTTGATCTTTCAGTGTTTCCAGCAACAACCTAAACACCTTCATCAGTGCCTGGGAATGTTCAAGGACCGGGCTGGGGTTCAGATCTGCAGAGGAAACCATCAGCTGGCTGGGTCGAGGCACCGTGTGTTTCTTGGTCAGGACAGAGACAAAAATAAGGAAATCTAGCGGACCCTACACACATGTGGCTACCATACCGCAGAACAGGCCCAGCCAGTTTTTTGATTTTTGAAAGTTAATCTGGTGTAGAAATGAAGGGTGATTTTTATTTTCTCTATCTGAAGAACCAGGCATTTTTAAAAGGGTTATTATTGACACCCCAATATTTGTCTTGATGGGCTTACTCGTAAGTCAAAACATTTTATCCTCAGCATGTGTAAAACAGGCAGAGCGCTCTGAAACCCCACGCTAGTGTTTCGGTGGAGGACTGCCTCTGCTTAGAAGCAAACCCTGAGAAGTAGGTTAAGAGGTGAAAAGAGTAGGGAAATGAGAAGTCACTTCCACTGAATCTTAAACAGTTACGTTTCTTCTTGACACTAAAAATACAATTCAAGTTGATTAGTTGTACTACTTGAATGATTTTGGAATTTTATTTCATGCTAAGGTATATGTTACATATAGCTAAGTGGAAAATATGTCTGAAGAGGGGCTTTCACACAAATTGACTGTTCATAATTTATGTAAATTTTATTTTAATAAAACCAGTTTTTTGTGTAAAAACCTTGTTTCAGTATCACATATGAATAAATAAAATACTGCGTTGGTATATAATTATTTTGTTACATCATAACCCAAAACAAATATATTATTTGCATATGTTTATAGAGATATTTAACTTATTCATATAAATGTGCAGAAAGATTCCAAAGTAAAATATGTATCTTAGTGGAAATATAGAGATTTCAAAATTTGACATGATACATATAGACTGATACATAATTTGGAAAAGTTAATTTACTTGGCAGAATATATGTATGAATATTAAAGTAATATGAGTGAAAGAGTAAAATATTCTTAGAAGAAAAATCTCCTGGTTCTAAAAGCTTATTAAACCTATTTTTGATATGTTGGAAGTGTAGAAGGGAAAAGATTTTTTTTTCCTCATCTGTTGCTAGGTTCATGGCTGAGAATCTTATAATAAAAGATGGATTAATAAGTGAAAATGACATATAAATATGGTTGATATAAGTTCTATGCAATATGGGACCTTCGAAAATGAAGACCCAAAGAAACAGGCAAGTGTGTGTGTGTGTGTGTGTGTGTGTTTAAGACAGAGTCTCGCTCTGTTGCACAGACTGGAGTGCAGTGGTGTAATCTTGGCTCAATGTAACCTCCACCTCTCAGGCTGAAGTGATTCTCTCACCTCAGCCTCCCGAGTAGCTGGGATTACAGGTGTGCACCACCATGCCTGGCTAATTTTTGTAGTTTTAGTCGAGATAGGGTTTCAGCATTTGGCCAGGCTGACCTCAAGTGATCTGCCTGCTTTGGCCTCCCAAATTGCTGGGATTACAGGCGTGAGCCACTGTGCTTGGCCAACTTGTACATTTTTTAAATACTAATTTGATGATTAAGTGGATAGTTTTGGAAAAATATGATTGGAGGACAACAGGGTATGATCTAATAGAAATACCCTAGAGCAAACTTACCAAGACCTGTCAGTTCAAACTCTTCCTGGAGTCCCCTGTGTCTTTGAGGGTCAGGAGGTTTCTAACCTTCAGATACAGGCGGGACACCTCTGGAAGGAGTATCTTACGACCAGCTGCAGGGAGGAAGGTCAGAGAATTACGGCCTACTTCAAGGGTGAAGGTTGAGAGGAAAGTTAGAGAGACCTTCCTGCTTCAGCAGTTTCTCAAATGCCAAGGTGCCATATTTCGGGATAGAATGTAATGAAGCCCATCAGAAGTGAAGGGAGAAAGATGCTTAGGTGGAATCCTTGAGTAGGCATTTTAATTAATAGCAAGACTCGCATCTGGTTTTTTGACTTTAGTTTTAATTTTATTTCCACCAGAATTGCTTTTAAATTTCTTGATGGTTCTAACCACCCTCCCCACCACATGTTTCCTTGTTTGGGGTGTGATGGATCATGGAGCTAGTAAGCTATAAAGTAGTGAATTAAATCCTTACTGCCATATTCCTCCCAGTTTGAATTGTGGAAGAATCCAACAGTGTTTTTTTTTTTTTACAGAAAGAGACAAAAGGTCATTTTAATTTTAATAACTGGATTTGGTAGGAGATGGTTCCTTCTCACTTTCTCACTTTTCTGTAGAAAGACCCAGCAAGTTTCTCAACTGTTGTTCTGGCTTAGAGAAGCCTCCTTCCAAAGGCTTGGCTGGTGTTTATCTGGGTCATTAAAGCAGACATTCACAAAACAGTCAGTTTTTTAAACTTTAAAAGGGAAAGATTGGGAAAGTGGATATCCAATCCTGTTACTTACTAAGGTATATATTCAACCAGCTCAGAATGGATTGTGTTTTCATCCAAAGACCGTTCTATATTTGAGCCAAGATTTAGTGCTTTATAACTGTACTGAGGGTATTAATCCTTTTTAAAATGAGGATTTGGCTTTGGTACATAGATGACTTACGTTTCTTACGTCAGATCTGGCCTTTAATATTGGCACCTGTTTCTGGTTTCTCCTCTACAAGGCAGCTCCACTAGAGAATCCCACTGACATCTAAAACAAGTTTATTACAGATGTATTTATTTTCTTCTTCCATTTTCCAAAGTTACATGAACAATATTTTATTGGTATTACGAATGTGCAATTCTATATAATTTTCTTTTTGAAAAATTACCTGTTTTTAAAATTCACAGATCTTACTCATTTCTCTTTTCTTTAAAATATTTACTTGATTCTAATTTCTCCTGTCGTTATTTTGGTCCTCCTAATGAATAAGGAGGACATGTTTTTCTAGTATCTCATCTTCCAGCTTCTCCCACACTGTGTCAGTGGCAAGATCTGTCATCAAAGTCAGTTTTGACCACATAATAGCATTTCTTAGGATTTTGAAGGGATTTCCAATTCTTTCTTGAGATTAAAGGTCTTGGCTGTAGCCTTCAGTGAGCTCACAAATAATCTAATTTCCATTTCTTTATTTTATCATCCTAATTTAAAAAATTATTGTCTATTTTGTTTTTCTTATTTAATTGGTGCTATGATATATAAATATTGTTTGTGATATTACCTTGGAAGTGTGAATGTGCATCATAAAATAGCATTTTCTAGAAAGGCAAATCAAAATGACAAGATATCACTTTATACCCATACGTATGGCTATGATAAAAGAAAACAAGAGCAGAAAATAAGAAGTGTTTGGAGGATGTAGAGAAATCGAAACCCTTGTGCTCTGTTGGTGTGATTGTAAAATGATGTTATCACTGTGGAAAACGATGATAGTTCCTCAAAAAAATTAAAAATAGAACTACCATATGATCCAGAAATCCCACTTCTGGGTATATACCCAAAAGGATTGAAAGAAGGGTCTCACTTAAAGTAAAATAAAAAAAAGGGGGGGTCTCAACGAGGGATATTTGCACACTCATGTTAATAGCAGCACAATTCATAATAGCCAAGAAGTGGAAGCAAAACAAAGGTTTATCAGTGGCTCAGTGGATGAATGGATAAACAGCATGTGGAGAATTATTCAGCCTTAATAAGGAGATAAATCCTGACACAGACCACAACATGGGTGAACCCTGAGGATGTTAAGTTAAATGAAATAAGCCAGTCACAAAAAGACAAATGCTGTGTGATTGCACTTATTCGCAGTATCTAATGTAGTCAGATTTATAGAAACAGAAAAGTAGAATCGGGTTGTTGCAGGGGCTCGGAGGCAAGGAAATAGGGAGTTGTTTGTTAATGGGTGTGGAGTTTTAGTTCTGCAAGATTAAAAAGTTCTGGGGAACTGTTTCACAACAGTGTGAATCTTCTTACATGACGGAACTGTGCAGTTAAAAATAGTTCATGATTTATGAGTTTTTTACCACAATTTTTAAAAATTGCATTTTCTTACTTTTGTGAAATCAGATGTCAAACCTGGCCTACAAACACATTCTGTGTGCACCAAAGCTCTCTGAAACCTTGTGTTAAGTTTCAACTCTCCAGTGAGCCAAGTGACAATATTTTAGGACAGATTTCTCCTCTTCATCTTGGCCAATTTTACTTTGAAAATCCTCTCATTATGGAAGAGAGGATGGTATAATCATTAGATAACACTGTGACTAAGGTGGCATGACAACGGAGGTAATCAGAACCTTGCAGAAGCCACATTTCTTGGGGCTGAAAGTAGACACCTGGCAGGCTGCATATTTTGTAATTTAATCTGATAAATTAAAATCACACTCCTTCACAGAGGATTATGTTAATCTTCTAAAGTTCTCACTTCTCTCCCTGAAGTGTCTAGTAACCAGATATTTCTTTTTTGTCCAAGTGCAATTTGCTGAACCAAAAGTCCTCAATCCAGCTTGCTGTTCTTCCCATCTGCATTTTGGGGGTGGGTTTGGGAGTTCCCCCTTTGATTCCCTGACCTTTGCCACTATTTCCAACACTCTTACTGAATAAGAATTTAGGAAAGGGCAGTCAGAAGCTTAGATTGTGACTTAGGATGGGGCTGTGAGACGGTCCCTTTCTTTGCAGGCAGGGAAACTTAAGAGGTATGAATCCCCTATTGCTGCTGTAATAGAACCACAAATTCAATGGCTTAAAATAACACAGACGTATTCTCGTACAATTCTGTGGGTCAGAAGTCCAAACATATTCTCGCTGGGCTAAAGGCAAGGCAGGTCTGTGTTCCTTTCTAGAGGCTGTTAGAGAAAATCTGTTTTCTTGTCCTTCCCAGCCTCCGCAGGCAACCCCATTCTTCTGTGCTCCTGGCCTCCTTCCTTCATCTTCAAAGCCAGCAACATTGCATCTCTCCAACTCTTCCGTAGTCACAGGTTTCTGACAAAAGCCAGGAAAGATTCTCCGCTTTAAGGACTCGTGTGATTATACTAAGCCCACCTGGATGATCAAGGATACTCTTCCTATCTCAAGGTCCTTAACCTTAATCACATCTAAAGTCCCCTGTGCCATGTAAGGTCACGTGTTCACAGGTTCTGGGATTAGGACGTGGGCATCATTGAACCACTTCACAGAGGAATTCACCCATTTTTTCCTAGTACTGATAAAGTTTTATTATTTCCATTTAAATCTCGACTTTGTTTGAAATTTATCCTGGTCTATGGCTTGAGGAATGGTTCTAATTTTATCTTTTACCATAGGCCTATTTAGTTATCCTAAAAATACTTGTTAAAAAGTCTGTCTACTCTTTCTGCACAGATTTGAGAGGATGCCTTCATTGTATATTAAATTTGCATATAAGTCTGTTTATCTGTTTATGGACTTTACATTTTCTTTTAATGGTCTTGAATGCCTACTCTTGGTTTTAAAATACTCAATGAAATATAAATTGATGAGTATTTTCAAAGCCAACGTTGTACCTAATGAGGAAAATTTGGACACATCTCCTGTAAAATCCCCACTACTACTCCACAATTAGAAAAGAGGAAGAAAACAGAGATATCAAAGTTAACAAGGAGGTAAAACCCCACATTTTGCAGGTGCTGTAATTGCTTACCTGGGAAACCCAAGAGAATCAGCTGAAACATTACTACAAAAAATAATAGAAGTCAGGAGGATAGTGGCATATAAAATAATATATGGAAACCAAAGGCCTTTACACATAGCAATAACAACTAGAGGATATAATGAGAGAGAGAGAGAAACCAATTGGTAATACAAAATATTCCTGATAACATGTATACAAAACCTATATATGGAAGACTTTAAAAAACATATGAAAAACACAAAACACTTTTACACAGGGAATGATATACCATGTTCTTGGATAGGAAGATTTAGCATGATACAGATTCCAACTTTTTCTAAATTAATCTATAAAATGTAATGGGATCACAGTAAAATACCCACAGGCTTTCTTGTCTTCCTTTAAATTTCTTTCTTTTTTTGTCAGGTTGATTCTAAAATATATATGGGAATATTTCCAAGCAGAATAGCCTGGGAAACCCTGAAAAAAAGAGCAAAAATTAAAAATTGTGAAAGCACCAGCCAGTTCTTTTTCTCTTGGTAAGTCTGAGGAGATGAAACACATGCTTAGGACTTAGTGAGACTTATGCTGGGAAGCCAAGTCTAGGAAGGTGTGAATAGTTAATTTTAGGCCACAACTTGACAGGTCTAAGAGATATCCAGGTATTATAGCTGGTGAAATGTTATTTCTGGGTGTGTCTATGAGGGTGTTTCCCGAAGAGGTTTAGATTTGAATCAGTAGGCTGAGTAAAGAAGATTGCCCTGCCAGTGTGGGTGGGCAGACAGAATAAAAAGGTGGACGAAAGGCGAATCCACCCTTCTGGAGCTGGGACATCTATCCTCTCCTGCCCTCCTGCTCTCAAACTCAGAGCTCTCAGGCCTTTGAACTCCAGGTTTTACACATGTGCCCCCATGCCTCCAGTTCTCCGGCCTTCAGACTCAGACTGAATTACACCCCTGGCTTTGTGGTTCTCCAGCTTGCAGACTGTGGGCCTTTTTGGAGTCTTTTATCACCTGAACCCATTTCATAGTAAATCCCTGTCACAGGTGAGTGGTGACTATCTGGGCTGGTGGTGAGGAGGTAAAAGAATGTACAAGGCAGTTGTAGGTAAAGAAAGGCAGATTTATTATAGAAAGTATGAAATACATTGCAAGAAGGCAACGGGCAGGATCAGCAGAAGAGGAGCTGACTGCAAGGAGACAAAGGCTTGCTGGAGATGTTACAGAATGGAACTTGAGCTGGTTGATAACGCCAAAGCATCAGGGAGCTCAACTTGCATTCTTCTGTCAGCTGCAGTGTTTGATAAATTGAGGCATTTGATGGTAAGCAGAAAGTTTTTGAGTTATGTAGGACATGTGGCTATATGTCCTGGGCCATAAAGAAAGGCAGACCTATAACTCATTTGCTTTATCTCTTTGTTTTCCCCTGGTCCTCCAGCCTGACTGCTTTTCCCTAATTAGGACTCCACATTCCCCTCATAAATCTATACACAGAATGGCGCCTGACTTAGAATGGTTCAATTTATTATTATTTTTGGCTTTATAATGATGCAAAAGCGATACATATTTAGTAGAAACCATACTTTAAGATGGGAATTTTGACCTTTTCCCAGGCTAGCCAAAGGCAGTAAGAGAGTGCTGCTGTGAGCATGTTAAAGGTGGGCTAGGCTGGCAAAGCCCAGCTATGATGGTTGGTAGGTGGGATGTATT
Source organism: Cebus imitator (assembly GCF_001604975.1). Taxonomy (NCBI): domain Eukaryota; kingdom Metazoa; phylum Chordata; class Mammalia; order Primates; family Cebidae; genus Cebus; species Cebus imitator. The sequence continues at coordinate 7,654,850 of NW_016107315.1, forward strand.
AAATGCATTTTTGACTTATGATATTTCTACTTATGGTGGGTCTATCAGGACATAACACCATCATAAATTGAGGAGCATCTGTATATCCTAGTGGTTCTGTTTCTGTGGAAAGCCTTGATTACACAGAAGGCTACTCTCATCCACGTGTGACATGAAGGTGGGGAGCAATGTCTGAGCCTGTAAGAAGAGGGAAAATCTTGTAATTAAAGGAGATAGCAGTGACTTAGGAGAAAAGACTAATCTTTAGGGGAAAACTCCTTGGGGAATTTCTTGGGGAATAAGAACCAAATTGTTTTTAAGAAAAGATCATTTCTTACGTTAAACTTGAACTGTTTCTAGCCCTGTGTTACTGTTAGTGTATTTTGTTACCGCCATGAATTCAAGAAAATAAGAAAACCCAACCCACTAACCAGTGTTTGGAGTCACCCAAGCAGGTCTGGTCTTCCCTACTCACTGTGTTCTCCCCGTGTTTACCAGCAGATATTAGTTGCCTTCCCCAGAACCTCGATACCAAGAAGCAAAGACTGAATTCTGCATGGGAGGAAGCTGTCATTGGCAAGCAGGTCCCTTGTCATGCCACCTGGTCTATGAGTCTTTGGGTTTTCAGGTGGCCCAGACATGCTCCTGTATATGCCCCTCCCAGCAGACAGAAGTGTGCTCTGATGGCAGGAACACTGTGTCAGGCTACGATGTCCTCTGTTTAGTGGGGAACACAGGGCCAGGGTTTTAAACCAGGGCACGAGTCTCAAAGTATTGGACCACCGGGCACTTCTGATTCTTCTACCCCATTTATGGGAAAGCAGAAGGTACCAGCACAACCACATGTGGTAAACATCACTTATTTTACCAATACAGGTAATTTCTGATATCTTTTATGTTAATTAACAATGACCCCCTTGCAGAAATATTTGAAACTTACCACAGCTGTCTTGAGTGAGGATTCCAATTAGTTGCTAATGAATGCTAATTGATCACCTCTGGGATGGGTGCAATGGCCCACAGGGTATAGATGACACAGATACACACACACACACACACACACACACACACACACACACACCCCAGTATCTATACTGAAGTGTTTAGAAGCAAATCACAGTGAATAATCGGGTATTCTGTGAAAATGGAAAGTGACCCCCAAATGCTACAGGAGCCGAGAAACCAAAGAAAGAGGCAGATAAATCCAGTTTGTCAGTATTGGCTGATTTTTTAGGGGGAATTTGGGGACAGAAGTGTGGTCTTTTGCACTTGCAAGACAGGCAGATCACCGCATCACAACCCTCCAGACCTAGGGCTTGTATCTTCGATAAAAAGCCCCTGGGCTGTAGAAGGAATGTGCAGGGTGCTCTGGGCATCTCCGCCTATGATTTCTGCAACAACAGGCGTTGCTTTAGAGGGAACTTGCAATGAATATGTGTTCCTACATAAAGAGCAATACATCAACTAGAAGTGTTGGAGGCATTCCTGGACTCGGGGTTAGTCAGAAGTTGGGGGACAGATTAGCATTTAAAATAAAGTCACTCTTGTCCCAACACTGGGAGAAGCTGGCTAGAATGTGCTGGCAGCCACAGAGCCTGAGAAGACAGTCACAATCAGATACAGGTAAGAAGCCCGGGGATGTGCTGGGAGCCTGCAAGTGCAGAATTTCCTTCATCCAAGTGTCCCAGATCTGTGCTGCTCACCATGCAGCCACTAGCCACACGTGACTATTAAGTGCTTGAAAGGTAGCTGGTGTGACCAAGAAAATGATATTTAATTTACTTAAATTTAAATTTTAAAATGGATTAGCTATTCAGCTATTGGACAACATTGATTATGTTTGGAACAACTTGCACACGTGAACCTAATTTTTCAATTGCAAATTTTGTGAACTCTCAAAGCAGATCAAGTATGAAAATGTAACACCTGAATTGTGCGGTAAGTGTAAAATACACTTTCGAAGACTTAGTATGAAAATAATAAATCTCTAGTTAAGAATTGTGGTATTTGATTACATGGTAAAATGATAATATTTTGCATACATTGTGGTATATAAAATAAGTTATGAAAATTAATTTCAGTTGCTGCTGTTTACTTTTTAA